>NC_073313.1:173045461-173374747 GCF_027595985.1 Sorex araneus | reverse complement strand
CCCTGAGCCAAGAGCCAGGAGTAAGTCCTGATCATTATCATGTGTACACCCTTCAAACCCCACCCCAAACCCATAAAAATTATTGTTTCAATGTTCCTGATTACCTATATATGAGTGAATTCTTTGGATTCTGTTTGGAATATGATATAATCATCTTCATATTCCTCTTTCTTTATTGAGCTAAATACAATCTTTTGATAAAGGTCCAGTTTATATTTGGCTGAGACATGGCTTTAATATTTAAAAAGCCATAGCAATATGATGTATTAAGGACTTCATGAGGTAGGTCTATTTAGATTAGAAAGCATAGAAAATGATGATAAAAAATGCTGTGAAAGTGACTTAAGTGAATTTTTAACATTTATAACTGAACTGAAATAGGAAAAAAACACATAGAGAATGCATTTTGATAATATGTTTTTATAACTGGACAGAAATAGAAAAATTATTTTATTAAAAGGACATAAAGAAATCATATTGAATTAGGTTTTGAAAAAAGAGATTCATTATGTAACCACATAATCGAAGAAAATATTTGCTAATAATGTATTTGACAAGTGACTTAAGATCATTCCGGTAGAGGCACATAGAAACAGAGTAGATTCACAATTGCCTGGGAGTGGAGGTGAGTAAGGAAGATTAAGAGGTGAAAGCTAAAAACGTGGTTTATTTTGGATGGGGAATAGAAGAGTTCTAAAATTAATTATGGTGATTGTTCAACTATGAATATTCTAAAACCTGTTGAACACAATGAATGGGGAAATTATACAGAATATGAACTATATTTCAATAAAGTGGTCACCAAATTTCATATTGACAGTTTTTTTTCACGTAGGCCACATTGCTTAGTCCTTGGGCCCAGCCTGTCTGCATTGTCTGGGCAGACTCACTGTCCACGTTGTTAGATCTTCCTCAATTTCCTTTTAAACATCCTCTCCTTAAGAATTTTCCTTTTAAATTTTGAGCCTTCCTTTCTCCCAGGAAGATTTGAGAAGTGAAATGAGTAGCTTTATAATTTTTTCATGCGTGTCCTTCCCACACCCAAGGGTGTTTGGAGAATGAGTGTTTTATCTGAACCTTTGGTTTCTCTTGCTTTCCTCTCACTACATGTGTTGAATGCCTTACTTTGCACCTTTTTCTTTCAGGATCTTATGATAATGGCTACTGATAAAGTCTGTCAATTCACCATCTAACTTATAAATAATACTGACCTAAAATGATATCTTGAACTCTTATTGATAGAAAAAAATCAAATGAAAAACAGCAGGCTAGACCAATGGACTTAAAGTAATGACATAAAATAGACTGTTATAGAGGGAATGAATAAGAAGTCTTAAACTAGGATTGAAAACTACCAGTTATACCCGGCTGGAGTGGAGGAGACATGCTTAATGGCAACTTGATTGATAAATAGAGCCAGGATGATTTGAGTCAGTGGGAAGAAAACTGAATGAGAGCAAAGATTGCTGTGACTTTCAGAAAACTACCAGTTCCTAAATCAATGGCTATGGGGAGATGCCTAAACCTCACTGTGCTTTGGCTTTCTCTTCTATAAAAGGGGCATCATATGCCCCTTAGAGGATTGTTGCCAAGGTCACCCAGGTTGATATCTGTGAAGCCACAGTGCTGTTTCTGGCACATATCAGGTGATATGTGAGAATTCAGGTGAGAGAAAAAGGTTCTAGAAGTTGAGATTCCAATTAAGGAGGATGAGTCCTTGGAAACTTGGGGTGTGGTTAGTGGAACCCTTAGCCGTGGGGAGCACAGTCAGAGGGTGATCCTGTTGGGGAAAGGACTGGGGAATGTACATGCAGTTTAGCAAATAATTCTTGAATTTTTTTAATGGTAAAACTGTTGCATTAGATGTTACAAGAGTCAGAAACTCACATCTTAGAGATAATGTGGAATAATCCAGGACTCAAAGATCTACAGCCTTGATTGGTATAGAGAGTAGTAAGAGCAGCTTTGTTTACTTTTTTTTTACAATCTCAGGTTTGGATTCCTCATCTATAAAATGGTTGTTACATATGTTATATATGAAGGTTCATTAACATTATCATCTAGCTGGCTCATAACAAGCACTCAAGAAATAGTATGTGCTATATATCATAATAATATAATTATTTTCTTACCTGGAAAACAATCTCATGATTCTTTTTTAGTTTATTCTAGAAATGTCCTTTCTATTGAAATAGTTCTTGGCATTTTCATTTTCTGCCTCATAGAATTACATTTCCCCATGAAACTTTCAAGAGAAGGATGGAAGTTCCCCTGGGAAGTGTGTACAAGGGCCCATGTCTTAAGCCCCCAGTAACCCGCACTCCTATAGTGAGGGGGGTAGGAGGGAAGAGGAAGACACTTGTTATAGGAAGTTTAACTTTGTATTTTTAAAATTTTTTATTAGAGAATCACTGTGATGTACAGTTACAAACTTACGAACTTTTCTGTTTGCATTTCAGTCATACAGTGATCGTTTACCCATCCCTCCACCAGTGCCCATTCACCTCAACTAATGATCCCAGTATCCCTCTCACCACCCCCACCCCCCAGCCCTCTGTGGCAGTGCATTCCCTTTTGTTCTCTCTCCTTTTGGGTGTTGTAGTTAATTGGATTTCCTGTGGCATTACTTCTTTAATATAAATGCTAGAAGTACCTATACTCTAAGGAGAATAGCTGGGCTGGAATCTGTTCTTCCAGGGAAATCTGTGGGGTTCAAAAGTCTGTGACAGAGTGTGAGAAGGTCTGACTGGGGTTCAGGGTCTGAGTATTGACCATTCTTCTCGCCTGCTCTGCCCAGGAATCCAGGTTCTGGAACTTTATGTTCTGTCATCCAGAGATGGGAAAATGTCTCCACTAGAAGATGGTATTGGCAGCCATAGAGAATAGAGCACTGGGGTCTTTATTACCTCCAGGCAGTCTTCCTAAATCCATCCTCGCTATGCTCCAATAGCTTCTCCTCTTGCTGAATGACACAGTCCTTCATTTCAGCTTGCTCACGCTGTAAGGCAAGTGGCTGTTTGGGACTTCGCCTTTATTCTTTCCATTAGTCACTGTCGCATGTCCTGCTGATTTGACCTGTTACGTGTTTCTGGTTCTGTTCTTTCCCTGCCACATCAGCCACTAAAGACCCTATTGAGGACTTTCGTTCTTTAGCTGATTCATTTCTCATCCAGAATTGCATCCGCCACCTCAGTGTGCTCCTGGTTTCCAGCCACATTTACTTCAGATCCATCCTTGATGTGGCAACCAACTTCAAATAGGGCTTTCTGCCTGGTCTTCAAAGTCTCCAGTGACTTTGTGTGGGATAGTGGTTCTCACTGAGAATCCATAGATGTGGATCTTATGCTAGACCTATACAGAGAAAGTGAGGCCCCAGGCTAAAAGGTTTGGATTTTCTTCATCAAGAAAAATCTTTCCCTCACAGGAAGATATGCAATAAGTAATGCTTTAGAAATGGGGTTTTTATTTTGGAAATAATTATTTTATAAGACATTGCAGACAGTGTAGAGAGTCCCATGAGCTCAGTCTCCCCCAAAAGTGTCATTTTCTATGTTCTACTGAAATATGGAAAGGAGGAAACTGAGAGTGATGCATTATTGTTAGATATACTGCCGAGGTAGGTAATGCTTTTTAATGCCTATCTCTCTTGCCAGGTTACATGAAGTGTTGCACTGTTTCTTCATTTCATCAGGACAGTTTAGAAATGGGATCGACACTCTCTGCTCTGAGAGGATTGGTAGTGTTTGTGGTATCTTCATGTGCATAGGATTTGGGTGGCTACCACTTCCTTGTTCTTATAAAGTGGATTACAGCCCCAGAGGGCTTGTGCCAAGATTACATTTGGAGGATGTCATTCTATCTACCCAGATACCCATTTTATCTGACCCCAGGTCGTAACTTCCTTACTTAAAGAGTTGGAACTGCCACAACAGATTTTACGCTGACAACAGAGCAGACAGTTATTCTTCTTGAATCTAAGATACAGTTCCCTTAAAATTATGTCCATGTGAATTGTTTTGCAGGCACATGTAAATCTTGCTTTGTTTTATCTTGTATAGATCATAAAACATATGGACCCAGAGCTTATTTAATGGGGGTGGATGGGCTCTTTGAGGTCTTGTTTTGGTCATAATTCTCACACACACTGTGTCTGCCAGGGACTGGCTCTAAGCAGTAAATCATAAAGTGTAATTTTGCTACGAGGGAGGGATGGAATACTATTATAGGTGATAATGAATTCTGTAGAATAGATTTCAGACTTTTAGGTGCTGACCCAGGAAATTTGAAGCCGCGTTCTCTCCCACATGGGGAATACAGTGTGGTGAAGAAGCTCTGCCTGACTGCCTCATTGAAAGTGGACAAGACAGAAATTTCTGTGTGTGTGTCAGATGTAGTGACATTTTGCTGACACACATCTGCATTTTGTTTCATGTAGATTTGCTTACATCTTTTGAGAGAGAGAAAAAAAGGAACTGAAGAACAATGGGAAAAACCAGGCTCTGTTTCAGAATAAAAGTAGGTCAGATAAGGCAGAAGTCTGTTTGTACATCCAGTGGGGTCATGACTCCCAGCTTCCTCCGTAGCACCCTCTCACCTCAGAGGACCTGGCTTTGTGCAATAGAATCCTGTGTAGTGGACATCAGTAAATGTTGAGGACCCTGGCTCTTGAATCTGTGGCTTCTTTCCTAAGGGAGGCCCAGGACCCATTTTTGTCAGTCCTGAAATGTGAATTGGAATCCAATTTCCCAGCCTTCCCACCACCCCAGATTGCCTCTTCATCCATGCAAGAACACATGGGGTTCATCTGTGACCATCCCGATTCATCCCAAAGTGGATGTCAGAGGGCTGGAAGGCTGGCAGCTTTCGTGACTAAGAAACTGCCCTCTGAGGTGTGTCTCCAAATGGGGGAACCCACCAGGATGCTGTGTCCCTTGCTGATGGGTAATAACCTGATTAAAGTGAGGAGACTTTGCTGGCCAAGGAGAAAAGGAAGCAGCTGGCTAAAAGTTACTCATCCCATTCATTCTTGGTGTTCTGTGAGTGGAGTCGTGAAGCCCTCTCGGGGGGCTGAGATTTGGGTGAGTGGCTGAGACCTCCATATACTGCAGAGTTTCCCAGAACCATGGGGTCTGTATCTGCCATGGACCATCCCAGCAGGAATCTTTGTTAACCCAGGGCTATGGGGATTTTTACAGCATATATTCATGACTCCGTGGTGGGAGCACTTGAGTGTTTTTCTTTCAGGACTTTGATGCTTGAAGCTTTTGATAGCAGGGAACAAACCATGACACTAAAAGTCAAGTATGTGTATGTAAATACTAATTGAAAATGACCACACTGGACAAGAACTGAGTGTTGAAAGCAGGTAAAGGGATATATTGGATAACCTTTCAGCATCTGCTTGTATCACTGTCATCCCATTGCTTATCGATTAGCTCTAGCGGGCACCAGTAACATGTCCATTTTGAGACTTGTTGTTGCTGTTTTTGGCATATTGAATACACCATGGGTAACTTGCCAGGCTCTGCTGTGCGGGCAAGATACTCTCGATAGCTTGCTGGGCTCTCGGAGAGGGGCGGAAGAATCAAACCCTTTTTGGCCATGTGCAAGGCGAATACCCTACCGCTGTGCTATCGCTCCAGCCCTAAAATGAGAGAGACAGAGAGAGACAGAGACAGAGACGGAGACAGAGACAGAGACAGAGAGACAGAGAAGAGAGGTACCTGTCTTAGAGGCAGACTGGGGGGGGGGGCGATTGCCTTAAGGGGTGGGAGGGAACCTGAGGACACTAGTGCTGGGAAATTACACTGGTGGTGTTGGTACATTGTATGACTGAAATGCAATCATGGACCGGTTTCGTCATGCTCTATCTCATGGAAATTCAATTTTAAAAAAGCTTTTATTGGCGGGGGAGGGGGAGTATGTGTATGTATTAAGATTGACCAGATTATAGAGGTGCACATACAGGGGATGACAGCATGACTTTTACCTTTCAGGGGTTTCCAAACGTATTTGGCTACTCTCCTCTAAAGGAAGATAAAATGACTCAGTGCCCCCTGCCCCTTGAAAATCTACCTTCTTTAAGGAAACAGATAGAATGTCCCTCCATCACCCCCCTCCCCACCATTGCATAGTTGCACCTGAATCTATCTACTAGCCCCACCTCCAGTGCTCTAGTTTTAGTGACATTCACTTTCAGAAATGGTGATTCTTGGCCCAGCGACCATCCCTCTTTGTCTGGGACTGGGATGAGTGATAACCCTGACCCAGAGTGGTTACCCGATCTCCAGTGATCTTTGTGGCTCTAAGCAGTGTCTTTGATTTTCTAGGTTTGGGGACCTGCGTCTCTCTCTCCTGGGATGACTTTCAGATGCCCTTTCACTTTCTGAGAGGTAGCAGTTAGGTATGATCGGTTCACAAGTTTGTGTGGTGGGTTCTGTGGACTAGAAGCCAGTGCTCTGGGCCTTTCGTAATGAAGATCAGAAATCAGAACTGAGCACAGACTTACCTGCCATTCAGATCATTATTAAAGGTTGCTCAGTTAAAATAAACAGAGTAAATCTGCTCTGAGGTGGATGGAACGGGTGAGCAAGTTGGTAAACTCTTTTGAACAGGATCCACTGAAATATGAAGAAGACCCAACACTTAAAAATGCAGAGATTTGTCTCATAGCTCTGGAGGGCTGGAAAGATGGGATGGAGAGCTGTGCCAGGAGATGTCATCCCTCACTGTGCCAGTGGCAAGAACTGCAAAGTGGTTGCACGCTAGAGGGGGCACCTAGTTCAGACCCCTCTTTTCTCTACTACTACTCTCCTTCCCAACACTTACCCACCCAGTCACCCCTTTCACTTTTTTTCCCTTCCTGCTGATTTTTAGTGTCTTCCAGGTACTGCTGTATCTCAGTACTTCTCAAACTTGCACATTATAATTTTAAGAAATGCTTAGACTTTTAGTGCTTTTTATGGTTCTTCCCATATCTACTGAGTCATATTCTTGAAGAGTAAGGTGGGCTGACATACGTATCTAGGCGGGCTGGAGAGAGAGTCCAAGGTCTCCTACACCACCTATGGCCCTTCTGAGAACTACCAGGAATGGCCATTGAGCAGCAGCCTCTGAGCACTGCTGGGTGTACCCCCCAGCCCCCAGGCTCCCAGGGATAGGGAGAGTTCAATGGGCTGAGAACATGCTTCACATATGGGGGGCCCTGGTTTTGATCCCCAGCACTGCCTGGGCCACCTGAGCACTGCTGTCTATGACCCCAAAACCAAAATTGAAATAAGTCTAAAAGTCTCCCAAGTTGATTTGACTGTTTTGTGAAGATTGAGTACCAGCGCTTATGTAGCATCATCCTGGGGTGGGTTTTGATGAGAGCAACCACCATAGGGTGAGGAGATGAGGAAACAATGGGCCTGATCTATTTGTAGGGGCATCCTGAGTCTAATGTACCTGAACTCACTGGGGAAAATCAAGGTTAAAAAGCAAATACCCAAGAAGCTCATTTTGCTAGGTTCTAATAAATTCTACCCAGATCTTGCTGCTATACTGTTGTAGGCATTTAAATCATTTTAATAACGTCCCTTTTGGGGGGATGGAGTAATTATAAAATTATTTTAATGGCCCTATAAATCTGGTGGTCATGAGAAGCAAATGACATGGATTTAGTGTATTTGCTGTAAGTGATAAAGTGGAGGGAGTTAGTTAAAATGAACCTTGGTGGTTTTCTGTTTTGCATAATGGTTTCATTCATCTATAATTCGCTACAAATCGGTTTCCATCATCTCTCTGTTGCTCACCTCTCTCATCTCCTGCTTCTGGAATCACGATCTAGGTTGTGAGATGATGCTGAGGATTTTGGGGGGGCGATGGCAGTGGTTCAGTAGTCTTAATAGCTGATACATAAAAATTTGATTTTGGGGGCTGGAACGATAATACAGTGGGTATGGTGTTTACCTTGCATGCGGCTGACCCGGGTTCGATTGCCAGCATTCCATATGGTCCTCCGAGCAACGCCAGGAATAATTTCTGAGTGCAAAGCCAGGAGAAACCCCTGTGCATCGCTGGGTGTGGCCCAAAAAAAAGCAAAAAAAAAAAAATCTGTTTTTTTAAACTTAAATAGATGGGACATAGACACCACCTATTTCTGCTGCCTCATATTGTTTTTCTTTATTTTATTATTTTTTTTGTTTTATTTTGGGGTCACATCTGGTGGTGCTTGGGAGCTTGTGATCTGAGTTTGCTCCACCATGCCAGAGGGCAGACCCCTATAGCCTATGGGCAGCTCTCTCCCCAGACCTGCTGTTTCATTGCCAGGGCAAAGTAAGGATTTGGAATGTGAGGGGCAGGTTCAGAATTTGCCCCAATCTGGGAACTCTGCTCTTCTTGGAGAGCAGTTTTGGGGCCCCTGTAGCTACAGAGGATCTCTCTAGCCCCTTACCGTGAATCTTGCCTTAGGTTTATTTGTGTTTAGTAGTTTCTGAAGTGTGTTTACTCCCCTCTTACCTCTTCATTCTACCTGGCTCCTGGCACTAGCCGGAAGTGAAAATAAAAGGGGGATACTAAGGGAAGAACTCAAATGAGGTCACTGGGTCTCTAAGAACCATTTTGGGGTTTCCTTAGGGTTTTTCTCTAGCACCCATGTCTTTGGGTCCTGCTGAGACCCGGGGTGGTTGGAGGGGAGGGGAGAGAGGAGAGAAAGATCACACTCCTGGCTCTGTGTCTGGAAGACTAGCTTTCCCAGCAGAATTACTTTGTTTGCAGTTTCCATTTCACTTGCACTTCCTCAGATTTTTGAATTGAGACCCTGGACTGGAGAAATAGTACAGCTGATAAGGCATTTGCCTTGCAAATGACTGACCCGCATTTGTTCCAAGGCACCCCATATGGTCCTGATCCTTGCCAGGAGTGATTCCTGAGCACAGGGCTAGAAGTAAACCTGAGCACTGCTGGGTGTGAGTTGTGTGGAGTGGCGCCATCTCCCTTGCATCTCCCTGCCACCCCCTCCCCCCAGTGTTCTACCTTGAGGCTTTACTGTTCAGATTCCCTCTCCAAGGAGCTCAGTCTTAGTGGAGATGGTTATCTGATTAGACTGTGAGGTGGGGTCATTAAGAGGACCCCGGGGTAGTTGCTTCTTTTCAAATTCCCACATAGAAGCCCCACCCAGAATGAAAGAAGCTGATAAGGAGAGGAGCAAAGGCTTTCCTCAGCAAGGTATGTTTGGAAACTTTTCCAGGAGATTATAATGTATCCACCCAGCTCCTTACTGGGAAATAGCTGGCTTATGGGGTTTCCTTGATGAAATGGCTGGACCAGCCCTGACATGCAAGGCAAAGCCACACATTGATTAGTGCCATTCTCTTATGTACTCCTGACCTACCGTCTGACTTCCTGGTATACGTTTTGGGACCCTGTGAATATAGTTAACCTAGGCTGGAGCCATAGCACAGTGGGTAGGGCATTTGCCTTGCACACAGCCAACCCGGGTTCTATTCCTCTGCTCTTCTCTGAGAGCCTGGCAAGCTACCGAGAGTATCTCATCCACACGGCAGAGCCTGGCAAGCTACCCGTGGCGTATTCGATATGCCAAAAACAGTAATAGCAAGTCTCACAATGGAGACGTTACTGGTGCCCGCTCGAGCAAATGGATGAGCAACGGGATGCAGGGATGACAGTGATACAGTGATACCTTGAAGTCAATTGTTTAGCAATTGAAATTCTTCTGCTGCTTTAATTTCCCACTGCCCCATAAAATAATGGAGTATGTGGACCTATTTTCACTGAGCAGGATATTCTATCTACCAGAGCTCTCTTACTCCTTTTTGCCTAATTATTTTTATTATATGTTTCAAAAAAGGAGCAAGATTATAATACAGGAAGATGGAAATTCATTTTAAGTTAAAAGGGAAAATGAGGAGAAAATTTGAGTAGGAGGAAAGAAACTCAGGAGGAAGTTTAAGCAGTTTGCTTGTGGTATATCCACGGACTGCACTGACTCTGGCCTTTCCCTGCTGCTGCTCTCCTGAAGAGGAAAGTGGTCAGTCAACATTTCACTGTGCCATTGAGTGGAATTCCACCAATTATTTAGATACTCAGATGAATAACTGTGATGAAAGTCGCCTGTCTTGTCTTAGCCTCCTGGATACATAATGTATAACAAGAAGACCTTTGTCAGGTGATGGGAAACCATTGATAGATTTTAACCATGCTCCCCCTCCCCCATACCCCCTCTTGGCAGTTGCTATTTTAGGTCAAATTTCCCCCAATTCCTGGTGACCCAGGGGTCACACCCATAAGCCACCTCCTACCTATGCCAGATAGTCTCCTCATCAACCACCCTCCAGAAATCATGGCTGCTTCTCCCGGAAGGGAGCATAAAATGAGGCTTCCATAACCATGCCACCAGACTCCACATCAGGAGTGACCCAGAGGGGGACAGATGAGAGCCCTCCCCGCCCTAAGAGACCCAGCCCCGGCAGCTGACCTCCACTACCCGACCGCCACTACCCAACCTCCACCATGCTCCAGGCCACTTTCCACATGCTTGGGCAGAGCCTCACACATGAGTGGACATATTCCTGGACACATCATTATAAAGGGAAAATATATATACACACACAACATATACATATACATACACACACATATATATGTGTGTGTATATATTATATATATATATGTAATATATACACATATATATACACCTCTCGGAGAGCCCAGCAAGCTACTGAGAGTATTCCACCCACGTGGCAGAGCCTGGCAAGCTTCCTGTGGCATATTCAATATGGCAAATACAGTAACAACAGGTCTCATTCCCCTGACCCTGAAAAGAGCCTCCAATCGTTGGGAAAAATGAGTAAGGAGAGGCTGCTAAAATTTCAGGGCTAGGATGAAAGGAGATGTTACTTGTGCCTGCTTGAGTAAATTGATGAACAACAGGATAGCAGTGACAGTGATACAGTGATACATATTTTTGAAGATTTCTTCTAAGACATGTGGTTCAGGACTGGGCCCATTGAACATTATTCTTATTTTTTTAAATTTATTTTCATTTTTGGTGGTCCTGGGAATCAAACTCAGAGCCTCACATATGCTATGCAAGTGCTCTCTCACTGATCTACGCCCCCAGCCCCCTAACTGAAGATTTAAAGTATCTCGAGGGGCTTGTGCTCCAGCCCATCTTCTCCCTTGAACACACATCTCTCTTGCCCATCTCTGTGTTTCTTCGCTTGCTTATTTCCACTCTGGTGAAGACTGCGTTCTCTCCTGAACACGTGCTTCTCTTTCTCTCTCCTCACATCCTTCTAGATGTTTCAGTTAAACAAACAAACCAAAAAACCTGTGTTGCTTCACCAAAAAGGAGGAGGGGAGAGAAGAAGAAAAGGAGGAGGGGAAAAAAATCAATATATAGAGGGTGAGGGGAATTACTCACATGGTAGAGTACATGACAGGTCTGTGAGACCCCGAGCACATACTGCTTTTACCCGTCCCCTCTCCCTGGCCCACCTTCCTCTGGCTGCCCTGTGTGACCCTCTGACAATAAATTATCGTTCAGAGGTGTGGTTCCTATCTGGTGTACTGAGCTTTCATGCTCAATGTCTGTGATATGTACTTCACTATTTCTGTTTTCGAGGATTATTAAATAAAATATGCACAAACATATTGATCTCTCATGCCCCTGTAGGAAGGGTGATTGTGAAAACCTGTCAGCATGTCTCATGAGCATGGATGTGATTAGTGCCATTTGGATGAGTGTTTTGTGCTAGAACCCATGAGGTGTTTTTTTTTTTTTCGGGGGGGTCACACCCAGTGATGCTCAGGGGTTACTCCTGGTTCTTGCATTCAGGAATTACTCCCTGGCAGTGTATGGGAGACCATATGGGATGCTGGGAATCAAATCAGGGTCGGCTGCGTGCAAGGCAAATTCCCTACCCGCTGTGCTATCACTCCAGCCCCCCGTGAGGTTTTTGAAGCTACATTATGATTAAAAAAGATATATTGCTTAATTGTAACTTGCCTGGGCAGTTGGTTGAAGATTAGATACACTATAGGCGTCCAGGTCAAGGTATAAATTATTGAGCATTAAATGGAGATTGCTGAGGCTGGAGTGATAGCACAGCGGGTAGGGCGTTTGCCTTGCACGTGGCTGACCCGGGTTCGATTCCCAGCATTCCATATGGCCCCCTGAACACCACCAGGGGTAATTCCTGAGTGCAGAGCCAGGAGTAAGCCCTGTGCCTCATCGGGTGTGACCTAAAAAAAAAGAAAAAAAAATGGAGATTGCTGCTAGTCTTTCTCTAGATTCCTTTCCTTTCATTCAGAAGTTCTATTTGATCAGAATTTTTTTGGTCTTAATAGTACTTAAAAATCAATATTTATAAAGAGAAAATATTGTGACTGTTACAGTCATTTTATCTTTTAATTGATTAGGATATAAGAGTCCTACACCTGCAATGTGTTATTTGTGGAGAAATGCTTTCAAATAGCTGCCAGAAAACACCTGTCTTACACTGATATTTAAAAACAAAACAGGGAAAATATAAAAATAAACCTATGAGGGTTTAGAGATGCCAATTAATCACATCAGGTCTCCTTGGATTAGAGACAGGAGGAGAAGCCAGAGGAAGCACACATTGATGCTGGCACAGACCACTGGTGGCTCACACTTGAATGTGCTTTAAATAACACAGGTTGCAGCACCAGCTTTAACGTATGAACACTCCTGACTTATCAGAGTAGAGCTGAGTGGGAGATGCGTCCTGGATGCGACACCTTTCATGGAATCTTCACACCTGCCCAATGGCAGACCACACAGCTCTGGGCTGTTCTCCTGGGCGGGCACAGAGAGAGCATAAACCCCTGATAACAGGAACCCCTGCGCCCCAACACTCATGCAGACCTGAGATATTGTACCTCCTGCCCCAGATGGAGCTGCAGAAAACCTTTTGGTTTCTTGGGTTTGCATGAAAGCACATCCAGAGGGAGGAAGGGCACCTCCATTTGCAACACATTTGGTTTATTTAATGTTCAGATACAAGAAATCCCCGAATTGGGCAATTTCTCATCTAGTTTTGGTGTCACGCCAGTAATTAGATTGCTCTCTGATTCTGAGTGTACACTTACCACCCCGCCCATACCCAAAATGTGCTATTAAAAATGTAATTTTGGCATTAAGTTTGTTGATAAATTATATGTTTTCCTTAAAGAATTGAATATTGAATTCAATTCTATGTTATGGGCTAAATGGGAAAAAGGAAATATATCATCAGTCATTTTGAATGTTAATAAGGATGGTATCAAAATAAATCAACTTCATAAACTTTAATGTCTTGTTTCATACATGAAACATGATTCTTCTTTCCTAGTTCATCTTTATCATATATATGTACAAATTAATTGATTACATAGTTTACCTAAGGGATGAGTGATTGTGTGTGTGTGTGTTTGTGTGTCTGTGAGAGAGACAGAGAGAGAGAGAGAGAGAGAGAGAGAGAGAGAGAGAGAGAGAGAGAGAAGCAGAATGACAGACAAATGGTACTGACAGAATTCATTTGTTGAAAATGTTTGGCAACTCAATGTAGAATAATGGATGGACTGTGTATCATTTAAGTCATTCTTCAAAAGTGGTTTGCTTTTTCTTGAGCAAAGCTCTGACAGGGTTTCAGTGACCATCCAATCCCAATTATGTATTTGAAAAATGTTAGAATTAGAAGAATTTCCATAAGCTTCTCTTTTGGAGGTAGGGTTGTGGAGCTGTGGTTGGCCCAAACAATGCTCAGAGGTTATTCCTGGCTCTGCACTCAGGAATCAGGCCTAGTGATGTCTGGGGAACCGTTCGGGATGCTGGAATAATCTAACAGACTGAGCACATGCGTTGTGTGCAGGAGGCCCAGGTTTAGTCTCTGGTATCACATGGTCCTTGATCACTGTCAGGACCCTGTTCTGCCTCAGGAAACATTCAAGTCACATGCTCTACCCACTGTACTATTTCTCCAGCTAGTTTCTTCCAGGAACTTCTTAAGTATTGGTTGACATTGTCTTTCATGAACCATTAAGGCACTTGTCAAGGATGTTTACCTTACCTGAAGCCTGTTCCACCCTAAAGTTAACTGAGAAATCTCTCCTGATGATTTGTCTTGAGTATCAACATGAGCACTTCAGTAATTTTAAACCAGAAAAGCAATTTTAAGTCTTCACATCCCACCTCTAACTGATCAGGACAGTATTTATGTTGCTCAGCTGCGTGGGGTGAAGGGGGTGTTAGTGTATGGAATTATTTGCTACATAGCAAGTTAAAAGTTGGAAGATATGTGTACAAAATTTGTCTTTGCTTTTAGCCTGCTGGCTCAGAACCCTGCAATTGGAAAGCAGAACCAGTTGTGTTATAGTCACGCCATGTTCTTAATGGTAAAATCAGGCTATCTGCATATGTAATTCTCATCTCAGTTGGATGCATGTCAGTAAGATTCATCTCTTACTGACACACATCCAACTTATTTCAAAGTGATATCAAATAAAACTCTGTGCATATTATAAGAAGGAGGGAAATGTGCCACATTCTTTACCATCTTCCACAGGAAATAACATCTAATCTGCTCTCATTCTTACTCTGATGAGATGAAGAGCAGTGCATCTTAACCTTTTAAAAAATTTAAAAATTAATTTTTTTTTTTAGACCAGTGGTGCTCAGGGGGTCTGGGGCCAACTCTGGGAACTCTCCACAGTGATGTTGGTCTGATGGTTTCTGAACATCTTGTGGTGCTCAGAGACCATCCAGGCCATACCCAGCAGTGCTTGGTGGACCCTGTGGAACTAGGGATTGAACTCATAACTTCCACATGCTAGATGTGCACATTCACTGGAGTTTTCCCACTGGCCCTACATCTTAAAATTTAAAATGCAAATCCAGTCCTGAGGTTCTTATCATAAACACTAATTTATAATAAGTTTATAATACTCACTTGGGGTTAGATCTATAAATCTGCGTTTGTAACAACCTACCAAGGATTTTCTGTTGCCCATACACAGATGAGGTTTGAGTAGCAAGACGGTAGAGGTGCTAATTACAAAGCATGAGCAGAGATTAAGGTAAGCTCAGCTACCTTCTCATCTTTGGAACCAGATGCCAAGGAGAGGTTAATAAACACCCGGAGTCCCACACTACTCTCAGCAAGTCTTTCTGCAGAACAGCGACCTGAAAGGGCTCCTTAGTGGATTAACTCTGTGGAGGAGCTGACTCCACGCACCTTGCCCGAGAAGCCTGGTATGTGATTCATTTAAGGAGAAAACCAGTGTTTCTTGGAAATGGATTGTTGAACGAGACAGTGCGTCTCTATCTGTGGAGGGCAAAGGATTTTTCTTAGATAATGGGGAAAAAATCATATTTACACTAGATGGGGTTTAATAGAGTCATTAGAACAAGCATCCTTTTGGTGATAATAATAGTCCACATTGCGTGTACATATATCCTTTTGGTGATGGTAATGGTTCACATTGTGTGTCTTAATATCATTTAAGCAACTTTAAGAATACAAATTCTGGGTCAGGGAGATAGATCTAGGAGCTGAGCACTTGCTCTGGAGAGCTGGGCTGGATTCCCAGCATTTCATGGACCCCCCAAGAACCACAGGGAGCATTCTCCCCTGCCCGGCCATACTTCAGACCAAGTCCATGACAGTCTTTGGCCTTGAGACCTGCACATCTATTTTTTTTTAATTGCCATGAAATACAGTTACAAGCTTTCATGTTTAAGTTTCAATAATTATACAATGATCGAACACCCATCCCTCCACCAGTGTACATTCTCCAATGTTCTCAGTACACCCCCCTTTCCAGCCCTCCCCCTGCCTCTATGGCAGACAATTTCTCCCATATTCCCTCTGTACTTTTGGGCATTATGGTTTGCAGTACAAATACTGAGAGGTTATCACATTTGGTCCTTTTATCTACTTTCAGCACACATCTCTCATCCCGAACGATTCCTCCAACCATCATTGTCTTGGTGATGCCTTCTCTATTCTAGCTGCCTTCTCCCCCAGCTCATGAGGCAGGCTTCCAACTATGGGACGAAATTCCTGGCCCTTGTATCTACTATCCTTGTGTGTCTCATATTATGTTATTTTATATTCCACAAATGAGTGCAGTCCTTCTATATCTGTTCCTCTCACTCTCTTCTTTGTCTGTCTGTCTGTCTATGTCTGTCTCTCTTTTGGACTCATTTCACTTGGCATGATACTCTCCATGTCTATATACTTATAAACAAGTTTCATGGACATCTTTTTATTTATTTTTTTAATTATTTTATTATTTTCATAATAATTATAAAAGTTATAATTTTTATTGAATTATTCTTTTATTGAATCACCATGTGGAAAGTTATAAAGCTTTCAGGTTTAAGTCTCAGTCATACAATGCTTGAACACCCATCCCTTCATCAGTGCACATATTCCACCACCAAGAGTCACAGTATACCTCCTCCCCCACCTCCCCAGCTTCCCACCCGCCTGTGTAACTGATAAATTTTACTTTCCTTTCACTTTACTTTGATTACAGTCAATATTTTAACAAAAAACTCACTATTATTGTTTGGATTTTCTCCCCCCTAAAGTCGGACCTGCTGAAAAGGAAGCATTTGATAATTTGTTTTCCATTTTTCTTTAACTATGTGTCTTCTAGACCTCAGGTGATGGCACAGAGCTTAGGGTGCCTGCCTTGCATTTGCCTGATTGGGTTCAATCCCTAGTTCAACATGGCCTCCTGAGCCTTAATGAGTATGGCCCTTGGGATCCTGAGCCTTGCTGGGGTGACCCTGGTGGTTCCTGCTTTGCATCCTTAACCTAGCCCAAACCACCAGCTAGACTGGCTAAGAATTGCAGGGACTAGCCTCGGGGCTCTTAATTACTGCTTGGATTATCCATTCCCCCTCAGTCTTTTACAGATCTGAGCCTGTCCCAGGGTAATTCCCTGTGCTTCAGGGCTAAGGATATCCTTATCTCAACAAATCCACCTTTTGTGAAATCCAAGGATTTGTGAGCACATCCCTCCCAATAGGCTGACCCAGGATATCTGCAGTATTAAGGAAAGTTTGGCTTCTACAAATTGGGGGCAAGTGAGCTTATTGACCAGTGTCTGAGAATCAGGTTCTTCCCTTGAAAATTGTCACTGGGATATTTTAGATCTAGGATCTGCCAAGTCTTGGGGCTCTCATTTTATAAGTGATGAGAAATTTATTACAAGGTTTAAATTTGAGGAACCTCAGAGGAGCCATTTCATATTGTGTGTATGTGTATCTGTGTGTATGTAAATGTGTGTCTGTGCGTGTGTGTGTGTGTTTGTGTACCTCTGTTGCCATGTTCTCACTCATGAGCTAGTTTTAAAACTTTAACTTGACAGTCTTGACTAAATCAAGAGTTTAGGGCACTATCCCATTTTTGCAGAAATTGTAGCTAGAATACTACTGCCAAGGTCAGCATCCCACTTGTGTCCTGTCCCCAAGATATAGAAGGTCCTGAGGTTGGGTTGATTGACTTGCAGAGCTCATGAACCACTTGTGGAGTAATGAACTTGATCTTGAGGGTATTGACCTTTATTGGGGAAATAACTTTGAAGATGTCTGTGGCTGTGAGCTTCTTTATTATCAGGGCTTGGGTAGACCTTCATGGAGTTTTCTAGATACAAGCAATTGCTTGAAACTTGCTCCTCAGTAAAGGTAAAACTGCTTCTCTCGATTAGGGCATTTTTTATAAAGTGCATTTTATACTTACCACAACATCTCATAGTCGCCTTGCTCTCCTTCAGCTTTAAGTGAACGCAACTCTCCCACGTGTTTTCATACAGTGTGGAGGAGTCCTACCTTACTCAGTGACATGCCATGATCTTTTCACAGACCATTCCTTTCTTCTTCTTAGAGAGTCATTATCGACCTGTCATGATGTGTGCATGGTTTCCTGGGCTGCAAGCCAGATGACAATCCCAGTTCTTAAGGTAGTCTTCTGTAGCATCATCTGGAGTTTGTTTTCCAAAGCTTTCTTCCTTGTGCCTGCTGATTTATGGACTAGAATCTTTGCAGAACAGAGCACCAGTGTCAGATACTAATTAGTAACTGGGGGCACAGCCAGCCTAGGAATGATCTCTCAGCTGGTGACAGCAGAGTGTGGGCAGTGAGGGATGTGTGGGAATCTGACTCATCTGTCACTCACTTCAGCACCACATCAGGACTTGGCTACCCTCTCATCTTCTCTGTGACCTTTCCATCGTAGTCCAGAGCTCTGCTTACTCTGCTTCAGGACTAGTGATGCCCCCCTAAATCCACCAGGGCTGTTTCTCACTGCTCTGCAATCTTCTACGTGCTGACTTTTTCTGATCCTCTTGGGTGAGGTGGGAAGGTCCTGCTTATGGTGTAGGACAGAGGCTCTCATTTAGGGCACTTTCCACCTGGCAACATTTGGCAGATCCTGGAGATGTTTTTGATGGGCTTGGTTGGCAATGGGAGGGTTTTTATGTCATTTAAAAGCCCAGATATACAGATAACTAGCCTATAACTTGCAGGGTAATATGTTTTAAGATATATATGTGTGTGTGTATACACACACACACACACACACACACACACATGCAAGCTACTTGTGGAGTACTCGATATGCTAAAAAGCAGTAACAAGTCTCACAATGGAGACGTTACTGGTGCCCACTCGAGCAAATGGATTAACAACGGGACGACAGTGCTATATATAATAAAAAGGACACCATCCCACATGCCCATTGCGAAAAGTCCCAGATGAAAAGAATTTATTCCATTTGTCAGGGTTCCAGGCTTTTTATTTTTGTTTAGTAGATATTTTCAGAATCCTTAGAGTTGTTGTGGTTTCATTTTGTGTTGATTAGAGATTCTGTCAACTGTGAATAACCTATGGGCCTGGTGAACAAAACTCATAGTATATGTGAAGGTTTTATCTGATCAGGCAGTGACAGCTTCCTTTTCACTCCTTTGTCACCTTTCCCGAGTGTCTTACCTGTCAGTAGTCCAAAGGCAAAGTCACAGTGAAACAGCAAATGCTGATGTGTTCCCTTCCCTGCTGCGCCCCCTAGCGGAGTTGGGCAGACATGTAGTGATGGGGTAGTTGTTGCTGGGTGGTGGGGAGAGAGGAATAGAGAAGGCTAGAGGATGTTCTGGATGGGAGTCATTGTTAGCTTCATTATAGGGCGTGAACATATATTTTGCGGTTGATGCCAGGTACAAAATCCTGATGTGCTATCCGAGGATCTTAGAACTGGGTGGGATTTTCTTCGCCCTGCAAATGAGTCATCATAAATAAAAACTCTAAACATAGATTTCTCTCATGACTTCAAAAATAAAAAGGGATGAGCATGTTACAAACCCATATATTTACAGTCTCCCCAAGAATGCCAAGGCATGTTTCTTTTAGCTGGTGTCTTTGAGTTGGGTCTCAAAATTAATTGTTTAGCCAGTTCTCAAGGGATCAGGTATTTGTTTTTGTTAGTTTTTCTTTTTTTTTTCTTTTTCACTTAGTTTGTAAGTTTTCCTGTTTGTCCAGCAAAGTGCTAGGATTTGCCAAGGACCAGGTTAGGAGAGCAAAAAGGGCCCTTATTTAGACCTGTTCCTAGCAGAATCTCCTGTGCAATTCCCCTGCCTGGAACAGAGGAGCTTACTGGTACTTCTGGCTGCAGTTTGGAACTCTGCTCTGTGGCCCTCTTGCTGTCTTCAGGATTTGGCACCCTGCCTGCATGCTCAGGAGTCTGAGCTACCTCAGAGCAGTTTCTCTAGAATTAAGATATATTTTTGGAGGAAAGAGAAAAGGCTTTGCTGATCTCTCCTCCTGCTCTGTTTCTCCTTTTAACAGCAGAGCAGAGGCAGCCATATTCCGAGTAAGGACCTCCCTACCCTATGCCCACCCCCAATCCATCTGTCTTCCTCATACCACCCATTCTGCCAGTGTGTGTTTTTCTTCCTGTCATCTGTTGATTGTCCCAACCTCTGAGGTTGGTGGGACCTTGCATAGGGTTCACAGCTCCTTAATGCCATCTGATGGTTTCTGGTTTGTGTTTCATATTGACAAGTCTTTCTATTTAGAGTGTCTCTTGGTGGCTGATCAGTAATACCATATGGAGAGGTGGAGATTCGATAACCTAGGGTACATGGTTTGATTTTAACGCCACCTGAAAAATGGAAATTTTGGGGGAAGTCTATTAACATACTCTGCAGTTTGAGGCATTGTCCTTGGTTATTATTTTTCTAAGCAAGGTCTTAAGTAGTCCCCTGGTCTATATCACTGTATCACTGTCACTGTCATCCTGGTCTATATAAGGATATTTTATTTGTTTTCATCTATGATTGTTTCCTTTTCAAAGTTTATTATTAAGTCATCACTCATCAGCTCTAGTGAGCACTGAATGGGGAGTTTGGTAAGATGGGATACAGTCATTTTGACTTTAACATCTAGTCTGTGTTCATACCACAGTTTGATTGTGGAATAATGAAGCTCAAATACATCCTGATTGCAAATGCTAATGGCTACTATTTTAAAAAAATAAATTTCCAAGCACTGTAAGTTGCTCTTAATGTAAATTGATACAGAGATTGGAAAGAGAAGTAGTAGATAATTGTTTCAGAGTTGAATCATTATCTAAGACTCTTGCTACTGTTTATGATAAGGTCAGACAAGCAGCCTCTGAACTTAAAATTTTTGACCAGCTCTCATCTAGTATTTAATTAGAGTACAATAATCTTCTTTGTCATATAGTGTTTTAGGAATCAGTATATGGAATTGAATTTTATTGAAGCAAATAAGAAAATAATAGTATTCACCAAGCACTAATTCCCAGATCAAATAACATAGATAGTCTAAATTCAAATTATACCTGTAGAGGCAAGTAGGATCATTTTTTTCTATAACAAATTATAATATATGCACAGCGGGTAGGGCGTTTGCCTTGCACATGGCCGACCCGGGTTTGATTCCTCTGTCCCTCTCGGAGAGCCTGGCAAGCTACCAAGAGTATCCCGCCTACACAGCAAAGCCTGGCAAGCTACCCGTGGTGTATTCGATATGCCAAAAACAGTAACAACAAGTCTCACAATGGAGACATTACTGGTGCCCACTCAAGCAAATTGGTGAACAATGGGGCGACAGTGCAGTGCAGTGCAGTGCAGTGCTATGATATACAGAATATATATAATACATATGTGTGCACGTGTATGGACTTGAATTTTAGTCCAAGCTTTATATATAGACCTCTGAGCACCACTGGGGAAAGCCCTGGAGACCCTATGTACCATCAAGGTGTTTCCAGTAGCCCTGACCTGAACATCACTGGACTTGGACATTGAAACCTCCAGCCCCATTGACTGAGTATCACGGGGAGTATCCCAAGCCTGCTCCCAATAAGTACAGCTACGAAATGGTTCCTGCTGTGTGTCGCTGGAACAGAAATAGCAGGAGTCATATATTATTGCAGGAGAATGGGATTCATGTGGTGGGATTCTGTGGGGGAGTCAGTAATTGTCACCCATGTAGTTGGGGCTGGCTTTGCTTCTGAAGGGATGGGGACTTCCTTCATCTGACGAGACAGGTCCTGGTGTCGGAAACTGGGCCTCCGAGATGGCACACCTGCAGATCTGCTTCTTCGATCTAATCTCCTGCCCCTGAAATGGGACTGCTTTCACCATACTCTCAGTGGCTCTTGCACGTGCTGCAGTGCAGATGACAAACCGGCAGGAACTGGCAAGGTGGGTGGAAGGATCAGTGGGCTGACCTGGGGCCCGTGTAGCAGCCATGCCCAGTGAACTGCTGGTGGTTTCTCTGTGGCCAGCCCTAAGGAATGATAAATCTCCTCCTGGCTGCAGGGTCCTGATGTGGCTGCCAGGGGCCCAGCCCCATACAGTTCCATGGACTCCTCCCAATGTCTGAGGTGGGCTTTCTTTTGGTGACATACAGTTCCCCTACTTAAGTGTGTAACCAGGTACCATCCCTCCCCACCCCCCGCCACACACACACTATTATATCCGTGGAATTAAGTTTCTGTTGCCACAGCCAACTTCAGAACATTTTCATTGTTCTACAAAATAAACCCTGCCCACTTTAGAGTCATCTTTCTATCCCCTCCCCTCAGGCCATCCTCTGCACCTGCCTTTATACTTTCTACTTAGACGTTTCCTCAGAATGGAGTCACCCACTCCATGATCTTTTGTGACTATATCTTGATTTAGCTGGGGTTTCCAGGGGTCATCTGCACTGCAGCATGTACAAGTACTTCATTGCTTTTTTATATGAATAATATTCCTTTTCTGGTTATAATTCGTTTTGTTTCTTGTGGTTCAGTTGCTCCATTTTTGGGTGTAGTCTGACCATGGACATTTATGTACAAGTTTCTATGTGGACCTGAGTTTTCAGCTCCCTTGGGAGAAGTGTGAGGAGTGCAGTGGGCTGAGTCATGGGGTAACTCTGTGCTGAGCCATATGACGAGCTGCCAGACTCTTCCACACAGGCAGCATCACTGTGCTTTCCCATCCGTGTGCATGGCAGGCTCCAATTCCTCTACATCCTTAATGACACTTACTTTCATCTGTCTTTGTTTAAATTATTACAGCCATCCTCCTGGGTGTGAATGGATATCTTACTGTGCTTTGATTTGCATTTTCCTAGTGGCTCATGACATGACTGAAAATCTTTACATCTGATTTTATTTGTTATTTATTTTTTTTGTTCTCAGGCCATACCCCTTAATGCTTAAGGGGTCACTCCTGGCTCTGTGCTCAGGGGTCACTCTAGCGAGGCTAGATGTGGTGCCAGAGATAGAGTCTGGCTGGAATCGGGTGCAAGGCAAGCACTTTTCCTACTGTACTATCTCTCCAGCTTCTATTTTCTTTCTTTCTTTCTTTCTTTCTTTCTTTCTTTCTTTCTTTCTTTCTTTCTTTCTTTCTTTCTTTCTTTCTTTCTTTCTTTCTTTCTTCCTTCCTTCCTTCCTTCCTTCCTTCCTTCCTTCCTTCCTTCCTTCCTTCCTTCCTTCCTTCCTTCCTTCCTTCCTTCTTTCTTTCTTTCTTTCTTTCTTTCTTTCTTTCTTTCTTTCTTTCTTATTTTTTGCTTTTTGGGTCACACCCGGCGATGCACAGGGGTTACTCCTGGCTCATGCACTCGGGAATTACTCCTGGCGGTGCTTGGGGGGACTATATGGGATGCTGGGAATTGAACCCAGGTTGGCCACGTGCAAGGCAAATGCCCTACCTGCTGTGCTATTGTTCCAGCCCCCAGCCTCTATTTTAAATAAGGAGAACTCATGCATTTCCTTATCAGCAATTATTGACCACATCAGGAAATGTGGAAGTTAGGTTTTGTTGGTGGAGGCATGGATGGGAAGGAAGGAGGTGAAGGCTGCTCTTTTAGGAAGATAGAACTAGAGGTGACACACCCAGAGAAGGGTAGTTTATAGCAGAGGTAAACCAGGGGGATTACCACAGTTCACGTGGACTTGGTTCAGATGTCTTTCTGGAGGTGGAGCACTGAAGGGAAGTTCTGGGTTGCTGTTACTCTGGTTGGTAGCTAGACCCTCGGAGGTATATAGTATCATCCTTTAAGGTCCTGTAGGTTCCACTTTCCTAAAGGACTCAGCTCTTACAAGGCCCACAGCTGCTGATTCTTTCCCCAACCAACAACTTTGTGGTCACTGTTGGCCTGTGATCCCTTAATTAACTGCCATTACTGATGATGACACCAGCCCCTGCTGGTGAGGCTGGCTATCCCTGTTGTCCTCCAATTAATGGGGAAGATAAGGGTGTCTTCCCAATTATGATTTTGAAAAGTCTTTTAAAATTGTATCTTTTTAGTACGAGTCGTAGAGGTGAGATCTCATTTAGCTCTCTAAGTGTGCTCAGCATATGCTGAAATACTTGCTGTAATTTCAAACTTCAGACACCACTGGGAACAAGGTTGTTCCTGGGAGTTCCAGGATCCCTTCAAACCTGGCCCTCCGTATCATGTGAAGTGAAAGAAGTCAAAGGGAGAAGGTTAAACCCCATGTTATCTCCCTCATGGTGGAGTACAGAGAAACAAAGCAAGGGAAAATGCAGTATTGCATGATGACAAGCCCTAAGGCCGCCTGCAGAACTGAGATTGCGCCTGTGTGGTAGGCGCAGGGCCCAGTGTGGGGAGGAGAAGAAAAGTGACACCAAATAGTGGTCTGACACTTTAGTGGTGGAGGTGCAATAATTTTGTCCATTAAAAGCATCAGTTATCACTGTTGTATCTTGTTGTCATGGCTGCAATTCAAAGAAGGTGAGGGGTGGGGGTGGAAAACTAGGCCCTCTGTAATCAGAACCATACTCTGAATTTCTTAGAGTTGGGAAATTTTTTTACTACAAATTTGCATGTCTCTTAACCTGTTCAGAGACATGCAAATTTGTAGTAAAAAAAGTTTCTTGAGTTGACTCTGGGGCTTTTGGTTTGTTTGTTGTTTTGTGTTTTTGTAATTTTTTTTTTATTCACATGTAATAGTAGGAGATTGAAAACCCCCCACCTGACCCTTAAATAAAGGTTAAGAGACTTGCCTTCCCTTCCCCCCCACTGAAGCTCTTTAATTTTTTTTTATTTTTTGTCACACCCTGTGATGCACAGGGGTCACTCCTGGCTCTGCATTCAGGAATTATTCCTGGTGGTGCTCAGGGGACCATATGGAATGCTGGGAATCGAATCCGGGTCGGTTTCGTGCAAGGCAAACACCCTACCCGCTGTGCTATCGCTCCAGCCCCTGAAGCTCTTTAATTCTTGACCCTTTGCTTTAGCTCTGTAATCTTGAGCAGCTTCTTTAGGAGCTTAATGGGGAAGTAGAGGGGGACTCCTGTCTGAAATCATGTGTACTGGGGGTTCTCCCCTAAAATGGTAAGAGAAGAGCACCAGAAAATGACTTTTCTTGGTCTGACTCTAGGTCACTTGCCCCAGGGAAATCCCTTCAGTCCTGGTGTGCACTGACTAATAAATGGGGGTGAAGGGAAGGAAGTGTTGCCACTTCCTGGCTAACTGGGGCAGCACCCAGCTAGAATGATGGTTTCGAGAGCCCTGGCTCCTGGAAGGGGCACTCAGTCTGTTCAGTGTCAGTCCCCATCTCGGCATGTGGACAAATGGTGGAAGGCAGGGAGGCCGGTGCTTGCTGTTCAGGGAGCTGGCATGGAGAAGCACCGTCATCCCAGATGACCGATCTGCTTAGCCAGTGGTTAACCGTGGGTTAGTGACTTTGTCTGAAATAGGATGCTGGGTATGGGGCCCACAGAGAAACTGGTAAATACTCCCAGTTTTCCAAACAGCAGACTGGGAAAGAGCAGTGGGACCAGCGAGGACTGGGTGAGGTTTGAATGAGGTTTGGATGATTGACAGACAAGGCGAGGAACACTCAAGCCTCAGTGTGTGTCATGGTGAGCAGGCCAGCAAGTGTGGGAGTTGGGCCCATGGCACCCGAGGATCTTCTGCAAAAAATGCTGTGAGCTGGGGTCCCTGTTGTTGTCCGCAGGGGGCCAGGGCATGAAATGGTCTGCTTATTGAAGTGTAGGTTTCTTCCACCCTTGATTGAAGCATTTGCATGACTTTTTCCTGCTGGTGATGAGTTGGTGCTCTTCCTTTGAGACCCACCGGCCAAGAAGGAATAGGAGTAACTTTTGGCTGCCAAGCTTCCTCTGTGAAGGGTCGGGTAGTACTTGGTTCATTGATATTTTGAGCCTCAGAGGGTCTCTCCATATAGTTTCCTTAGTGGCTTTCCCCAACCCCTTTGCACACACCACCCCTACTTGGCTACTTGGGCTGGTGGAAGAAGAAGAAGGAGGCAGGGCATGGCTTACTCACTCTCAGACAAGCTTTTGTTTCCCTTCCTCTCCCTTTGAGCTTGACCAAGTAAATTTCTTGATATCTTATTTATTCCTTTGTAAGACAGAGTTCTTAGTGCTAGTTCTACTGATAAAAACACAAGTAGTAAAAGCAGCCGAAACATCTATCACAATGCTTAGGACGTATACAGAATTTATTTTCCCGGACTGGAGCAATAGTACAGTGGGTAGGGTGTTTGCCTTGCACACAGCCCACCTGGGTTCGATTCCTCTGTCCTTCTCGGAGAGCCCGGCAAGCTACCAAGAGTATCCCATGGCAGAGCCTGGCTAGCTACCCTTGGTGTATTCGGTATGTCAAAAACAGTAACAAGTCTCACAATGGAGACATTACTGGTGCCCACTCAAGCAAACCACTCGACAGTGCTGTAGTGCTTACTCTTAGTAGTAGTTGTTGTATTACCAACTACTGATGACTGTTGGCAGGTGAGGAAAAGATAGGAAGGCACATCAGGGAGACAATCACTCAGCCTTTCTCTCTGGCACACTTGGAAAATGGTGCTATTTGCAAGCTTGTTGTTTGGGGACCCAATGCTCTGACTGGAGAGTTAAATAATCTTGGCCTTATTTGCAACCTGTTTACAGCCTCGATTGAAGACCTGGACCCAGCCTTCATGGTTATCAGAGCACATCTGGCTGCCTTGCTATTGAAACTGTGACTTGAGGGGCTGGAGCGATAGCACAGCGGGTAGGGCGTTTGCCTTGCATGCAGCTGACCCAGGTTCAAATCCCAGCATCCCATATGGTCCCCTGAACACCGCCAGGAGTAATTCCTGAGTGCAGAGCCAGGAGTAACCCCTGTGCATCGCCAGGTGTGACCCAAAAACCAAAAAAAAAAAAAAAAAAAAGAAACTGTGACTTGAATGCTCTCTTTTTGCCTCATGCAAGTGAGAGAAGCATGGTGGAGCAGGCTGTCTTGAACCCCACATGTATCTGAGTTTAAATGAGCAGTCTGATTCCCCCACACAGCTAGAGGGGAAACCGGGCCACCTCTGGCACAGCCTCTCTGGGCTGGTGGCCCCAGGAGAGAAAGCCAGGTAGCCCCCAAAGCTGGAGCACATCCCTCAGTGCTGCTAGTAAGTGCTGATCCTGCCTGCATCAGATGTCAGCACTCTCTCCCTGGCTCCTGAGATTGCCTCAAGGAGGAGGCATCGGCTTTCTTGCTCCCCCCTTCAGCAATGTTTTCTAATCCCTGCCAGAGCACATAATAATGACTTTGTAAGCTCCAGTTACCAATGCTCCAAGTGCCCAATGCTGACATGACTCCACCCTGCATTTGGGTGTTTGCTGACATTTAGTGAAATATCCTTTCCTCTGTCCACCTTGCAAAACAGGCTTTTGTTCAAAAGTTGGACCAAACTGGAAAGGCAAATCGACACCTGTTAACACACCCAGACACACATTCCCCACATCATATTTGTACAGTTTCTTGTCGCAAGTCTGATTTCCCCCTCTCAGCTTACCACTCCTCAGTAAGAACAGAAGACCTTGAACCAGCCAACCAAGAGAAGAGGAAGTGTACGTTTTAGAACTCTCTAAGAGCCTGCGTGGCTTCTGGTTTCTTTCGCCTGGTCTGGCCATCACCCCTCTGCTAACTTTCCTTTTTTTTTTTTTTCACAGCAGAATGGAAGTGAGGAGAGGAACCTGGCTGACGCAGGAGCCGGAGTGAGGCTGACACACCGCAGCCCTGGCGTGCACCATGAGTTTGTGCCTCCCTTCCACACTCTGAGAGCAAGGGCAGGCGAAGGTGCTGGAGAGCTATGGCTCTTTTTACTCCATGGAAGCTGTCCTCTCAGAAGCTGGGCTTTTTCCTCGTGACTTTTGGCTTTATTTGGGGTATGATGCTCCTGCATTTTACCATCCAGCAGCGAACTCAGCCCGAAAGCAGCTCCATGCTGCGGGAGCAGATCCTAGACCTCAGCAAGAGGTACATCAAGGCGCTGGCAGAAGAGAACAGGAATGTGGTGGACGGGCCATACGCTGGTGTCATGACAGCTTACGGTAAGTGCGACCCCGGCTCTCTCTCTGGAGCCTGGCTTTGCCTCCAAAGGACCCAGAGGCTCTAAGGCATTGTCTGAAGATGTACTGAGAATATCCCTCATTACCTCCTTCACATGCAGTACCTCCCACGTAGAGGGGGACTTCTAGAAGGTGAGGCGATACCAATGGGGATCTTTGAGCTGTGTGCACATGGACATGCCACTTCAGGAGCTTGGGGACAGAATCTCTAGTGCTTTACTGGTTGTTTTTGCAGCGAGCTCCTCCTCCAACATGCTTTTGAACTACATGATCTCATCTGGGAGTCTGATCAGGGAATGTTAAAAAAAAAATTCTCATTAGTTTTTCTTAAACAAAGCTTAATTAGTACTGGTGGGAGTGAGGTAAGGAGAATTCAGAAGAATGTTCTGCAGATGCCGGGAAACTCTGAGCCTAATGCATGCCTTCCTCTGGCCACTTCGCAGGACATCATAATTCACATGCTGGCTAATATCTTGCAACTTTTAACTTTTTTGGTGTTGACCACTCTTTTTCCTTGTCCTTGTTTCCAATGAAAGGAAACTTCTTTGGTGTGTTTGTTTTCTTTGGTTGCCTGAAATCATTTTTTGAAATAAAGTTGAGTAAAAGGAATATGTGTAAGAAATATTGCTTACCTTTTGGGGGCACATATCAATACTAATAAAGCCATTTGGATTGGCTTTTTCAACCTCTATCTAGTGGGGGTTGGCCAATAGGATGAGACACAAAAGGAGAAAAACAAACACACAAACTTTTGGGTCTGCTGGCTTCCCCACGTGAGTCCACAGGCTGCCCATTTATTCTGTAGAATATTTCTCCCTGAACCTGGCTCCCAATATAGAGCCATTGTTTAAGTTGAGAGAATTATTAAGGACAGTTAATTAGCATATGAAATTTCTTTAGGTTTATGAAGAGCAGAAGCTGGGGTATTTCATATAGCCAAGCAGCAGGTACCTTAAAAGGACAGGGTAAAGTTGTGACCATTTCATATTAAACTATTGCATTTTTGCTTGACCAAATTATTTCTAAAGACTTAAGTTGTTTTACCCAGGGGACTATCTCAGCATTGCGGTTTTTGGTAGAGGGATGATTTCCCATATGGAGTAATGGAAAACATAAAGGATAAAAAAATCACATACAGATCTCCTTCAATGGACTAATCTGGTATTTACCCACGCTTAACACACATAAATGTGTGTGTTGTCCTGATATTTTGTGTATACACACAAGAATACTTACACATTATATACGCACATGATACTTACAAATATATGCAAGCTACAAAACAAAACATTGCAGATGAAACCTGCAACACACTGTGTTTTAGACAATTCAGTCTCAATATCAGTGTCAGGTCACCCAGATCAAGTCTCTGTTACTATTCAGTGACAGATCAGAAGCTTTGGTGACCTCAGTATTCGAGACCTATAATGCAAACGAGATGGGAGAGTGGGGTTAAGTGAGATGAACAAACATGTTCTTCTTTATGACTTGATCAATCAAGTGTGATTCCCAGAAGTATCTGAAGCTCAAATGGTGATTCCTGAACTTGTGCATTCGAAGACTGAAGCTTGAGCAAGTATGGAATGTGGCACACACTGAACCAGAACCATGCACACATTATCTTTCTTATTGACTCAACTTACCTGTCCACATTGCTAACTAACACCAATGGTGACAACTAGCTTTTTATTTTTTCCTTGCTGTTTTACCTGCAATAATTAGGAAATATGACAAAAGACCAAAATAAATGAGGAATTTTAAAATGAATCATCTAAAAATCTCATAAGTTTTCAAGGTAGTCCTCAAAACATTGCCTCATTTTATTAATCAAAAATGGTTATTTTTGTTATAATATTTTTGTTATAATAATATAATATTTTGTTATAATATTTTATTAATAATGGTTAATAATATCAAAAATGGCACACTAGACACACTAAAAGGCAATGCCTGAAGGTACTACCCTATTTTGAGTAAATTTATTTAAAAAAAAAACAAACAGTACCACCATTCAAATAGCCACTTAAATGAGAGTATTCACAATTTTTGCTACAGTAAGGCTGATACACATAAAGGTGTAAAGCTGTATGGAAATCACAGTTCTGAAGCCAATGATAAATCAGTAAAATTTGATTCCAAGACAAGTTATCACTTTCTCCTTATACAGTAAAAAAACATAAATGATAATTTTTTTAAAGTAACCAAATATTGGGGCCAGAGCAATAATACAGCATGTAGGGCATTTGCCTTGCATGTGGCTAACTGGGCTCCATCCCTCTCATCCTATACAGTCCCCCATGCCTCAGCATCTCACCAGGAGTAATTCCTGAGCACAGAGATAGGAGTAATGCCTGAGCACACTGGGTGTTTCCCAAAAGGAAAAAAAAAAGTAATCAAATATCTTGAATCACTTTCTTCAGAAAGAAATGTATGTACATTAAGTATTATTTACTGTGTCTGATCTCAAGCTTGTGGGAAAGGGGTAGTTTTCTTCCATTGCTGCCTTCAGTCTTCCTTATGTTTTCCAGGCGCTGCCTAACACCAGTAGCGTCCTCTATATTCTATCTTTTGTTTTGATTTTTTTTTTTTTTTGGCTACACTCAGAGGTTCTCAGGGCTTATTCCTGGCTCTACAGCTGAGGGCTCACTCCTGGCAGGGCTCAGGGAACCTTATACGGTGCTGGAAATTGAACCCATGTCAGCTGGGTTCAAGATGGCTGCAAAGCCAGCACCCACTTTCTGTACTATTTCTCTGGCCCTGAGTTTTTCACATTCTAAAGCACAGAGATCTTGCCGCAGCGTTATGATTTCACAGAGACTGTTTTTAGGAAGTCACTCCAAATCCCAGAGTAGCCTGTTAGCCTTTCAAGCCCCTGAGATGCTTATAATTTCTCGATTTTGAAACTCAAAGAAATGACAGACATTATTTTTTTCCAATTTCTCTATAGATAAACTTTGCTGAACTAATTCTCTTTTCTCAGCAACAGCAAACCAACCAAATAGCTCCCATCAGCAAGTTTAACTCACACTGTTATGTTTCTCTTTCATCTAATCAACTCAGCATATCAATCAATGTGGTCTTAGTACTGGAGTTTCTGAAATGAAGCTGTGTCTATGTGTTTGAGCCATCGATTCTTCTTGAGCAAGACCTGCTAACCTAGGGCTTCTCATTTGGCACCAGTGGTATTTTGGAGTGGATCATTGTTTGTTGTGCAGTTCAGCTCATACATTGCAGGAGGGTAGCAGAGTCCGTGGTGTCTCTACTCACTAGATGCCAGTAGCAATCCCTTAGTTGTGACCATCTGTTTCCAAATATGGGGGGACCACTTTTTCTCTTTTCCTTGAAGAAACACTGCATTAGAAATAGCAAAGAATATCTACCCACTTTATCTCATGAATATTCTCAAGCAGAGTATATTTGATAACTGGTTTTGTTGTCTAAAATAGGACAAGTAACTAGAGAGATGCTTGCTTTACAATGTGAGCAACCCTGGTTTTATCCCCATATAGCACCATATATGGTCTGTAGAGCATTGCAAGGGGTCACTCCTAAGCACAGAGTGAGCTAAACGTAGCCCCTGAGCACCGCAGAGGTGTGGCTCAGACTCTCTGTGTTCCTAAAAATTTAAAAGAAATTTATTCCTGATTCCTTGTTCTGGTATGTAACACCCAAATTAAGGAAGATGAGATGGCCCAAGACCACCCTTGGGAATTCAGAGAGTCATTCTGATGAAGCACACTTCCCCTGGAGTCCTGCAGTGCCAGTGTGGACGTGTCACCAGGTAATGGTGATACAGAACCTGTAGTATTATACTACCTGTAGTAGTTTAGCAGGGCTGGTAGGATAGGTTGTGGGTACTTGGGTTGCCAGTTTGCAGACTCTTCACAAATTCAGCTTCTATGTGCAGTGCTAGCAAGGCGTCCACTCCTGAAGGATAAAGTGGATACTTTATGATCTATGTGAGCAGTTGAGTGACTAGTGAATGGATTCCTTCCCCACCCTCACTCCCCAATATAATATATGACATAGTCGGTGACTCTTCATCTGCTATAAATGGGTGTTCAACAGGGGTGACAGGTGTTTAAAGAAGGATTGTAGCAGATTTGGTTTATTAGACTCTCTTACTTGAAATCCTAGAGCAATAGGTTCAGTAAATTATGCCCTGTGGTTCAAATTTAGAAGCCTGTCTGTGTCCACAGTTTTATTGAAACAAATCCTCTCCTGTTTGTTTACAACCACTGCAGTAGCACTGCACTGTAGCACTGTCGTCCCGTTGTTCATAGATTTGCTTGAGAGGGCACCAGTAACATCTCCATTGTGAGACTTGTTACTGTTTTTGGCATATCAAATACTCCACGGGTAGCTTGCCAGGCTCTGCTGTGCGGGTGGGATAATCTCAGTAGTTTGCCGGGCTCTCTGAGAGGGACGGAGGAATCAAACCCAGGTTGGCTGCGTGCAAGGCAACCACTGCAGTAACAGATGAAACATGATAATACGAACATTTAGCTCTCAAAACACTTAAAGCATGCCTACTCCAACCAACTCTTTGCAGTCATCATCGTGCATTCTAAATTCTCATCTGATCTGCTGCTCCTTACTTGACAGTTTTCTACAACTCCTGCGCTCTAAATCATGGTCAGCAAGCTGGGACAGTGGGACAGTTGCTCCTATTCTATGTGTTAGATGGCTTCGAATCCAGCATGCCCTTTCATACATGCAACCTCAGAGGCTGCTTTGCTCTAGAATGGTAGGGCTGAGTCATTGCTATTGAAACAACCAAATCGAAAGTGTTCGCTTTTAGATATCCTTTGCGAAATATTTGTGAATTCTTCATCTAGACAGTTCCCGAGTCTGTCTTTCTGCTCTCCTGAAGTTACATAGGGTGAGATTCTGTTTCATGTTTTGATATTCTTCTATCTCCGTTTGGATTCTCTCAGGACACCTGCCTCACGAGGGCCACATCTCAGGCTGTGCTTCTCTGTCAATGGGAAGTCCTTTGACAGGACAGGATGAGAGTTGAGTGGTTCAGAGTCTGGGTTTTTCAACCAGTTCATTTGGTTTGCCACATCCTGGCTGCCTGTCTGGGCCAAGAGGCACAAGTTGCTTTTAGAAAGGGGACCCAGGACCTGCCTCCCTGAGTGGGTGTGAAGATGTGAATGAGGTGCTAAAGCCCAGGTGCTGATGGTTGGTTGTCTCAACTTTCCACCAGTCTCTCCCCACCCCAACCCTTGTTTCTGTGACTTGTAAGGAGACTCCTGAAGGTCCTCCTGTGGGATTTTTATGAAGCAGTGTCTGGAACAGTGCAGGCTGTGGGAACAGTGGCATTCACTCCCGGCTGTGGGGAGGTTAACACTGCACTGTTGAAGGAGCTTGTGGAGCCACCTGTCCTGCAGCTTGGCCTTCGCCATGGCCCAGGCCCATAGGATGGCCATGCCTATCAGTGACTTCTCCGGAGTTAAGTCACAAATGGTGTCACTCACCCCCATCAATGCTGGCTTGTTTCTGAGGTGAATTGATCTGTGTCAGTGAAGACTGACCCAAATTTGGACGCCCAGTGATTCCCCCTCTCATCTAACAAGCAGACTTGGGGCACTTATATTTAATAAACAGGCACTGAAACTGGGGTTGTTACTGAACTTGAGTTAGGGATGGGGGTGTGTGTGTCTCTCTGCTCTAAGGCCAATTTCTCAAAAGATAAGGTGTGGGGACAGTGTCCTTCAGGTATTAGCACCCTGACAGTTTGGTAGACTCATGTCCTCAAAAACCCACCTTGTTTACAGTGTCACAAAATGAGACGCTTAGGTCAGAAAAATAATTTAGGGGTTAAGATTCTTGCCGTGCACGTGGCTGAGCCTTGCTTGGGTCCCCAAACACCCTCAGCGGTGATCCTGAACATAGGACCCAAAATAACCCCTGAGCACTTCCTAGGTGTGGCCCACTCCCCACCCTTCTTCTCCCCCCAAAGATTAAAAGAGAGAAGGGGTGTTTATAGAGAAATAGAATAGGAAAGTAGATTTTTAAACAGGGCTGGTTACAGACTGCTGAGTTACCAGGGTGATCAATAAATTCACTCAGGGGCTGATTCCCTGAAGCACATTTTTTTTTTCTTTTTGGGTCACAGCCGGCAATGCACAGGGGTTACTCCTGGCTCTGCACTCAGGAATTACAGGAATTACCCCTGGCAGTGCTCAGAGGACCATATGGGATGCTGGGAATCAAACCCGGGTCAGCCACGTGCAAGGCAAATGCCCTACCTGCTGTGCTATTGCTCCAGCCCGAGGCACATTTCTGATGTGGCTGCAAATACAAATTTTTAGATTAGGGTTTCTGTGCCTTAACCTTTAGGAGAAAGTTAAGGTGGCCATTCTCGACATTATAAACTATTCCTAAACTAACAGCTTTTCTGATTTCTGGTATTGAATTTAGCTACCAATTTCCCCGGGCTGGCTTTAGGATGAAGTCTTCTCCTGGCACTCCTTTAACCATGCCCTAACTCACCTGCTGGCTTCTCTGCACTAGATGCTCCTTCATCATAGTCATGAAACCGTGGCCATCAGACTTTTTTTTTTCTCACTCCGGAGTGTGGGGGTTCCCTGCCACTACCCCTGTTCTCCCGTTTAGCTTTTGCCTACTACTTCCCTGAACATCTTGGAGGCTGGACTCTCTCATTCCTAAGCCTTGCCCTTTGGGAATGTCTGACGAGTGGACTGTGCATTGAATTATGCATCTGACTACAGTAGTCAGACAAGGTTCATGCTTTCAGGAAGGCTATGATTTTTTTTTTTGGAAAGCAGAATAATAAGAGTGGCAGACAGTAATACATTCTGGGAAGAAAAATGTCAAGAGATAATTTAAAAAAATTCCTGTCAAATGTGAAACTCTGGGTTCAGTTCTTAGCAACACACACGCACACGCGTGCGCACACACACACACACACACGCATGCTACTTTGCATGAGAAGGTTGTGAAAAGCTTCTCTCAGGAAGTATTGTTTGAGTCAGTGTGTGGTACAGAAGAAGGGAGTTGAGGCAGAGCACTGCAGGCAGAAAGCACAATGTAAGCTAGGCCTTGAGGCCTGAATGTGCATTCCAGGTGCAGGAGAGAGGCTGTGGGAGCTTGGAATTGTGAGCAGAGAGCAGCGCAGGGTGTGCTGGGGTGTGAGCAGCAGGCAGAGGCCACCCTGCAGGCTGTGGGTCCCAGTGCAGAGTGGGGACTGAGGTCCAAGGGACAGTGGGTTGGATAATCTTGTGAGTGGGCCTGGCCTTGGCCCCACCCTATCACCCCATTAATGCTGTCACTCCAGCTGGCAGGCTGGGAGAGGGTTGTCCGATTTCCTCAGTGAGAAGGGGTGCACACACATTGCAAGGTAGAGAATCAGGACTTTGTGTGGTAGGTCCCGGTGGGGGGCTGGTGTTAGTTTGGGGTTTCATGTTGCTGTTGCTGGCCAAGGGATGTTGCTTCTAAGATGTGCACACTACTTGGGGTCTCTTCCACAAGCAGTGGGGGATCCCCATCTTGATGCTGCAGTGATGTCTAAGAGGGCTCGGTGGTAAGTATAGTGGGTGGCTCATTTGCGTTGCATGTGACTGACTTGGGTTCTCTCCCTGGCCCCCTATGTGGTCCTCTGAGCCCACTCGGAGTGATCCCTGAGCACAGAGCCAGGAGTTACCCTGAGCAATGCCAAGTGTAGCCCAAAAATTAAAAAAAAAAAATAGAAATGACTGCTGGGCTCCAGGAAGGTGTTGCCCTGAGAAAGGTCAAGGTCAAGGCTGCCCAAAGTCAGATGGGCTTCGTCCATGTTTCATTCCATCCCCTGCATGATCTGATGCAATATACCCACACCAAATTCACTGGAGGAGTAGACTTGAAATGGGGTTTTAAAAATGTGATTTGTTTCCTTCTTCCTTTTTGCCTCTGTTGCTACAAAACGGATCAAGGGACTATTTTGTTTCGTTTTGTTTGTGAGCTTGAATAATGGGGGAAACCACCATCACTCAAGCAGAAATCTGTCTTTGGGGGGAAATACACGATTCCTGGAGTGAAACTGGCAAGAAGAAAAGAGCAGGGTTGTGTGGCAGGTCCCCTCGGTGACATGGCTGGTGTGATAAAGAAAAGCTCTTTGCTCCTAAAAGCCCGAGATTTAAAAACAGGCTCCTTCGGGACTGAGGGCTTTTCTAGTGAGCTTGTAGTAGAGGTTCAGCCTGTCAACCCTCATGCCCACACTAGGCCATGTTCCAATGTGTGATTGGAAGTCTGTGATTGGAAGTCTGAGAACAAGTGAAGTACTTGTCACCTTGAACCCACCTTGAACCCATCACTGCTTCCTCTTTGCAAAGGAAGATCTAAATTACCTCACAAGGCTGTTGAAAGGTGACATGTAACAAAGAAACGTTTGCCAAGGTGTGGTGTCACTACCCGTGCCTGTGTGTAGCTGTCTGTATCGTCCATGGAGCCTGATGTGGTTTATTTAAACACAGGGTGAGGAACCAGCTCACAGGTTACTATTGTGAGTGTTTGCAGGGAATGAGGCTCCACCAGACACCAGTTAACAAGTTCTGCTCTGGAGAAAGGCCGGTTAATGGGCTCTGCTCTGGAGAAAGGTGGGCTTACCACAACTCCCGCCAATGTGACCCACCTAGGGGAAGACTTCTGTCTGTGACCTTGAGCTCATCACTGCTACTTTTCTAGGCTGCCAGTCAGCAGCTAGCACATATTCCCAGTTCTCCATGGTGCTGTATGGCTCATTGCTGGCTCCTGATCTAGAGGTCCGATAGTGTCACAGAGTGAAGTTGGCATTTCCAAAGCAAGAAACGAGATGTATCACTGCCCTGTTCAGAAGCTAAGGCTGTCCTTTGTGGGCAGGCAGCCCACATAGTCCCTGAGATGGTCCCACTGGCTTCTATTTCTGGGATGGATGATGAGCCAGTGGAAGCCCTGCACTCCAGCCACCTTTCGTGCCACAGGAGCTGTGGGTCCTGCAATCAGGAGGGGGACCTTGGTGGCAGGGCTTTCACCTTGCAGAGTTTGAGTCCTTTTGCGTAAAAGGGGCTGAAATGCTGGACTCCTGTTCCATGTGGCGCATGGAGCGGATGGTCTAAAAAGGCCATTCTAGATATTTACAGATTCTATAAAGCACTCCTTGTCCTCAGTAGGCCATGCTTGCTTTTCCTGCCAGTGTTGCTGCCTCAAAAGCTCTTTAAAATATTTAAGACAGGGGCCAGAATACAGTGAGTAGCCACTTACCTTGCACATGGCCAACCGGGGTTCAAAATCCAGCACCACATACAATCTCCCTGCCAGGAGCGATCCCTGAATGCAGAGCCAGGAGGAAGCCCTGAGCACCACAGGGTGTGGTCTCAAATCAAAATTAAATAAATAACATAAAATACCCATGAAAGAAATCCCCCTGCATATCAGGAATACTATTCACTTCCACGTGCAAGTTGTCAAATTTCCTTCATACTGGGCTGGAGCGATAGTGCAGTGGGTAATTTGCCTTGCACATAGCTGACCCAGGTTCGATCCCTGGCATGCCATATTGTCCCTGAGCACTGCCAAGAGTAATTTTTTTTTTTTTAAATTGAATAACCATGAGAAAAGTTACAAAGCTTTCAGGTTTAAGTCTCAGTCATACAATGATCAAACACCCATCCCTTCACCAGTGCACATGTTCCACCACCAAGAACCCCAGTAAACCTACCATCCTACCCCCACCCTTTTGTGTGGCTGATGATTTTCACTTTGCTCTCTCTTTACTTTGATTTCATTTAGTGTTTCAACAGAAAACTCACTATTATTATTTGTAATTTTCCCTCAACAATCAGACCTACTGAAAAGGCATCATTTGATAACTTATTTTCTGTTGCTGATAATGAAGAGCATATAGGGTCATTTGGCTGCTGTTGTGGCTGCACAGTTTTGGATTTCTGGTATTTTAGTAATTAAATCCAGAGAAATTTCTGCCAGAAGTCAGGTCACTGCAGGCTTGTACATCTATTTAGTGGGCTCTAAAAGATGGTGGTCGCCATGCCACCACCGCTGATAGGAAAGGCAGAGAGAGTAAAACCTTTTCCTCCCGGGGCGGCATGGGGCCATAGCTTAGTTCACAGTCTAGAGGCATTTCTGCAAGAAGCCGCTGGGTTCCGAAAGTAGTTAGTGGGCCTCCGGGATCATGGTCATTCAGGAACGGAGGAGCCATTCGTGTGGGGCCATTTGGGTTCTCGTCTGGGCAGAAAGCCAGTAATTCTTGAGTGCAGAGCCAAGAGTAACCCAAAAAGCAAATTAAAAAAAAATTTAAAAAATTCCTTCATACTTAGGTCCAGGTGAGATGAGTCAGTGGTCTGAGCATCTGAGCTGCTTTCCAGTTGGTGACACTGTTTGGGCCCTCCTGGGTTCTGGTTTGGCTGTGACAGCTGTAGTCTGGAGGGCACCTTTGTGCATTCAGTGCAGGTGAATAATTGACCCCATGGCTTGAAGAATCCAGTTGAGCCAAGGTGGTAAGGATCGGTGACGGCTGCTTCTAGGTATCCTCTTACATGACACCACAGCATATGGGGCTAGTGCCTTTGAGTCTGGAAAGCAAAGTATGTAATTTCAAAGAACGTTTAGTGGCCTTCTGGTTGTAAAAGTCATGTAAATAAGTAGAATGGGGAACATGTGGCTATAAGGCCATCAGAAGTCTGGCAGTCACCAAGCACTTCACCTGAGCTGGCATTTATTCTTTTTTTAGAAGAGAGAAAGAACTTCATTTTGAACTCAAGCGCTATTTGAGTCACTATTTCAAAGAAGTCCAAAGCAAGATAAGCGATACTGTCAATAAAGCACACCAGGGCCGAAATGATAACCCCCTATCTTTGTATGCTTGCAGTTCAGGGAGAATGATAAATAGAATAGGTCTGTCCCTAAGCCCAGATAAGAAGAGTAAAAGAAGAAAAGGTAACATACACCTTCCCCAAACTCAGATAAAGTTTTATTTCCCTCCAGTACTCTTTTAAAAAAAATTCACATCTATTTTTCATTTTAGGCACTGTAATTGACAGTACTGTGACCATACCTGCATCTGCTTCTCTCTACCATTGTTTCGGTTCTTTAAATATAAATATGCTTTTGTGTATGCTTATTTTAAGATAAGGAGCTCTTATATACAGCATTTAAAATTCATCTTTCATTGAATTTTTATGCCATTGAATATTTTAAACAATGATTTTTTTATTCATTGAGTCAATAAATATTGAACTCCTGATCATAAAAGCAAGTGGTGATAAATAGTCAATGACAGCACAGCCCTGTCCTTTGCCCTTTCCTAAGTTTCCTGTTCTTTGCCCTTCCCTAATAGAATGATTGATTCTTACGAATGGATGTGTGTAGTATAACTTAATTTTGTGGGACAGGGGTGGTGTTTGAGCCCCTCTGACTGTGCTTAGGTCTTACTCCTGGCTCTGTGCACAGGGATCACTCCTGGTGGTGCTAAGGAGACCATTCGTGAAATCGGGGATTGAACTGGGGTTGGCCGCATTGCAAGGCAAGCACCTAAGCTCTCGTAAATCACTCTGACTCCATATCACTCTGACTCCATAATAGTGCATATCTGGAGGAGGTGATCTATAACAACTAACACTATTTTCTTTTGCAGCATAGATTTGAAAGTCTTTGTACATAATTAATATGCTATATGTTCATCTCCTTAAAATTAATTTAAAAATACATAGCTGGTGAAATTTGACATGGTGGTGTTGAGTGAAAATGAAAGGGCAGGGTTAATGCTTCTTTACACCTGTTTCTTTTTGTCAGCTGGTTTTTCTCTGACTCTGTTCATGCTCTGCCTTTCAGGGCAATCTTTTTTTTTTTTAACATATATTTATTTCAATCATAAAATTGAATAAATTAAGTATTTAAATATTTATTTAAATAAATTAAATATTTATTTATTTAAAAAATTAATGAGTCACTGTGAGGTACAGTTACAGACTTACAAAATTTCATGCTTACGTTTCAGTCATACAATGATCGAGTACCCATCCCTCAGCAGTGCCCATGCTCCACACCAATGATCCCAGTATTCCTCCCGCCACCCCACCCCGCCTCTGTGGCAGGGCATTCCCTTTTGCTCTCTCTCTCTCTCCTTTTGGGTGTTTTGGTTTGCAATAGAGGTATTGAGTGGCCATCTTTCGGTGTATAGTCTACTTTCAGCCCGCATCTTTCTCAGGGCAATCTTGATGAAGGGACTTTAACTAAGAGCAGGCACAGAGGTAAATTATTTCTAGCAGCATATTTCTAAGTCTTTGTTCATTGCATACTTGGTTCTATGTCATTGAATCATGGCGACTGCCCCATAAACACCGTTCTCAGTGATGGTTGTGCCCAGAATCGTAGACTTGTGGTTTCTGCAGATTCCCATCAAAAGCCTTAGGAAGGGGCCTGCTGAACTTGATGGACTATAGCCCTAGAATGCTTGCTTTGCAAGTCTGTCCTAGGACAGAAGGGGCAAGGGTAATAGAGGCCCTAAGCACAGCCTTTTGTGTTGAATCTTCATATAAAGTCTTGGTTGACTTTATTTTCTAGATAATCAGAGTTTACCTGATTATCACCTGATTATTATAAACATTATTTCCGCCAGCAGAGCCATCCCACATCTTCTGCCATTCTGTCTTAATGGAAGTATAACTGGCAGTGATGTTTCCTTATTTGTCTTCCCTGAAGGACAGAGCACATCTTCCACCATTTTATCACTAATGTCATGACTTCTTGAGAAGGTTAATTCTTAGGAACGGTCTGACCACTTGTTGGAAATTCTGTTACTCTCGTTCATCAAAAAGACTTCTGGTTTGATTGAAACCAAAGCCAACTTTTCCCAGAAGATTTTTTAAGTCATTTCTGCTGATTCTCAGAGCTTACTCCTGGCTCTGTGCTCAGAGTTCACTTCTACAGGTGCTTGAGGGGCCATTTCTGGTGCCAGGGATGGAAACTGAGTCAGCCACATGAAAGAAAAGGCACCATGACCTCTGTGCTATCTTTATGACTCCAAACCCAGGTGGATATTTTAAATATTTTCAGTGACTTTTATCTCTTTCTTGCCATTTCCAGGAACACAGAATTGCAATAGTAATGATAAGATAATATTTTTATTGCTGAGGCTTTGAAGCATGTACAAATTTTAGAAATCTATTTGTAATTGAAAATTGTAAACCTGCTGAAGATACATTTTACTCTAATAACTATAAAATATAATAATTAGAAAACTGTTAAACTAGAATTTAGAGTAATACTTATTACTCTAATTTCTTAAAATCTTTAGAACTTGTTCTAAGGTATGTAGTCTTGTTAGATAAATGGATGATCATTATGGTTAAATCAAAAATGCTCTAGTATTAGTTGAAAATTGCAATAAAACCAATAGTTTTTCTAAAAACATGTGAGAAATATTTCACCATACAGACAGGAACAATTTTTGTGATTTATGTAAAAATATGGTTCATTTATTTAGGAATTGATCGATTGGTTTATTCATTTATGTAACATGCTGGGTTTTAACTTGTGCCAGGTACTGTACTAATTGTTCAGAGTAAAGGATGAACAGGTGTCATCTTTGTCCTTGTGTGTAAAGTATTTCTTATCTTGCCATTACAGTTAACTTTTAAACAATGATTTAGAAATATTCTTGAGTTGAAATGAACTTTTCCACATTTTCATTTTTTGTGTGCAAACATCTTCACTCACGTGGAGTCCAAGGTGTTTGCGAGTATGATAGATATAGTCATTTTATGACAGAATTGACAGAATGTGTGGAAAGACAAATTGACTCATCTGTGTGTGTGTGTGTGTGTGTGTGTAGTTGTTCACAGAGCAATGGCATAAATGAGTCTTGAATTTAGTTAAAATATTATTTAATGAAAACGCATAGTGGAAAATCCCAAGCTAATTCCAGAAAAGTGTGTTCAGAAGCAGCAAATGATTGCTTTTTTATTTGTTTTGAAGAAGAAAAACATACTTTATTGATTTTTCCATTCACTTACAATGCCATAAAGTTTGGGAAGTAAAGCTTTACACCTCTCTCTAAAAGCCTTACTGCACCTGCCCTGGTTCTAGTGTATGACCCTCTAGCCATTCCACCTAACCATCTTCCCTTCCCTTCTGGTCACCATATTTTGTCTAAAGGTTGTTTTGTTCTTTGCTAGTTTCTTTGCTATCAGTATTCCTTATGTTAGTGAAAACGTCTGTTAGTTGTCTTTTACTTCTTGACTCACTCCATTTAGCATAATATCTAAGTTCAGCCCCTGAAGTTGTGAAAGGCATGGTTTCAGTCTTATAACATGAGGTGCTGGTACATAGCACCAGTGGCTCACACTTGGATGTCTCATGGCTTACATGTACCACCACCATGACTCACACTTTGATGCCACAATGAACAAACTACCACTAAATACTTAGTTAAAATAGCAGGGGCGGGGTGTGTGTGGAGAAGCAACCATCTAGTTAAAAGCTAAATTACTTATTGATTTTTCAAATTTTAAATGCATATATTTATTGAAAGAAAGTAGAGTTTAACGAAGCTGCAAGATGGTGAGAAGAACAAATTGCAGTGCCTGTGTCAGCCTGTTTAATAGCTGCCTAGTGTTCCACTGAGTATACGTATGACAGCTTCTTTATCCAGTCATCTGTCGATGGGCATTTTGGTGGTCCCTACTGAGAATGCTGCTGCTATGGACAGAGTGGTGCAAATGACCTTACAAATTAGTATTTTTATGTTCTTGAGATAAATGCCTACATGTGATATTGCTGGATAATATGATATTCCCAGGTTTAGTTTCTTAAGGAGTATCATTTTCCATAGAGACCAAATCAGTTCACATGCCCCCAGCCATCCCCTGGGGTTCCTTTTTCTGAGCATCTTGACCAACACTTACTGTTTCCAGTCTTTATCATCTAGGCCAATTCTCACAAATGTGAGATCAGAACTCATTATGGTTTTTTTGGGGGCTGGAGCGATAGCACAGTGGGTAGGACGTTTGCCTTGCACGCGGCCGACCCGGGTTCGATTCCCAGCATCCCATATGGTCTCCTGAGCACCGCCAGGGGTAATTCCTGAGTGCAGAGCAGAGCCAGGAGTGACCCCTGTGCATAATCAGGGTGTAACCCAAAAAGAAAAAAAAAATCTTTTTGGGGGCTGGAGTGATAGCACAGCGGGTAGGGCGTTTGCCTTGCATGCAGCTGACCCAGGTTCGATTCCCAGCATCCCATATGGTCCCCTGAGCACCGCCAGGAGTAATTCCTGAGTGCAGAGCCAGGAGTAACTCCTGTGCATAGCCGGGTGTGACCCAAAAAAAAAAGCAAAAAAAAAAAGAGAACTCATTATGGTTTTGATTTGTGTGCACTTATTGGTAAGTAATATTGAGCTTTTTTTTTTTCATGAGCCATCTATATATTTTCTTTGGAGAAGTATCTGTTTTAGTCTTTTGCCATTTCTAAAAATTTTATTTCTTTTTGTTGGCTTATATATTTATGTATTTTTGACATCAACCCTTTGCTGGAGTATGGTGATGAAAAAAATAATTATTTTCTCTGTGTAAAGCTTTTTTTCGTGTGTGCCAAGGATCAACTCCAGGGTCTCATATATGCAAGGCATGCACTCTGCTGATGAGCTGTATCCCTAGCCTTTGTAAACTTTTAAATTCAATTTTAATTTTATGTAGTATTAATTAGGCTTTGATTTTTGCTATTGTTTCCTTTGCCTTTTGAGTTGAATCCCCAAATATATTTTCAAGGTTGCTTTCTAGAAGTATACCTCATTTTCTTTGTGTTTTATGGTTCAGTTCTTTTATCTAAGCTTTAATCCATCATTTTTTCAGTTACTTTTAAGTATGCTGTTATAATGATCTAGGTTTAGTTACTTGTTTTGCATGTGAAAGTTCAGTTTCCCCAATGCTATTTGTTCAAGAGGTGGCTTTTTTCCCTCCATTGTTTGTTCTGGACACTTTTGTTCCTATATAAGTGTGGGTTTATTTCCTTCTATTTCATTTGTCTTTGAGTTATTTCTTTTTTGGTTTTGCTTTTTCTTTTTCAATTGAGACCACACCCTGCAGTGATAGGGCAGGAGAGGTAAGGCCACTCCTGGTGATAGTTGGCTTGGAAGTATGGGTCTGAATTTTGATGTTCAGGTTTAATGGTGTTTGAGGTTCACCAGGGCCATCCTTGGTGATAGTAAGGGAACTGTGCAGTGTCAGGGTTTCAACTCTAAGTCTTGCATATGTTAGGCCTGTGCTCTACCACTTGTTTTCCGCGCGCGCGCGTGTGTGTTTTCTAATACCATTCTATCTTGATTACTATTACTTAGCAGTATAGTTTGAAGTCAGGAAACATAATACCTTTATCTTTATTTTTCTTTCCTCTCAGAATTGCTTTGGCTCTTTGTTATCTTTTATTTCCATGGATGTGTTAGGATTGTTTACTCTTTCCTTGAAAACTGCAATTGCAAAATTGATAGTTATTGTATTCAATCCATAAATTGCTTTAGGTGATAGGGCCCAATTATTATTAGTACTTTTATGTTTTGGGGCCACACCTGGCTGTGCTCCAGGCTTACTCCTGTCTCTGTGCTCAGGGATCATTCCTTGCATGTTCAGGGGACCATAAGTGGTGCTGGATCAAACCTGGTTGGCCACATACAAAACAGGTGTCCCAGCTGCTGGACTATGACTCCAGCCCCAATAGGGTCATTATAACTATTGACTAATTTTATCTATAAATAGAATATCTTTCCATTTCTTTTTACTTTCTTCTTTCTTAACACAGTCTTAGAGTTTTCTATGTAGGTCTTTGACCTCTAGGAAAATGTTCTCTCTCAGCTCTTTTATTCTTTCTGTTACAATTGTAAGTGGACTATTTTCCTACTTTCTCTTTTCTCTGATTCATTGCTTGCATATAGAATACAACATAGAGTTTACATTTGCATACACAAAGAAAACTTGTGTACAGAGTACAATTTGATTTTGTTTCTTGCTGCTATGTTGCACTCATTTAAATTTCTAGTAGTTTATTGAGAGAGTCTTATGGGTTTCCTATATAAATGATCATATCTCTTTCTTGCCTAATTTCTCAAGCTAGGACTTTCAAAACTGTGTTTAACAGTTGTGGTGATGTTGGCATGCTTTCCAGACTTTGGGAAATCTATCATTTTTTACCAGTGAGTGTGATGTTAAATGTGGGTTTGTCATGCATTGTTTTTATTACAGTGAAGTAGGTTTATGTTTTTTTCTATTCCTAGTTCATTATAGATTTTTTAAAAATTCAGTCACTATAAAATTGCAGAGTTACTTGTGATTGCATTTCAGGGATACAGGATTCAACAGCAATCCCTTCACCAGTGTCCACTTCCCCCATCAGTGTCTCTCCCCAGTATTTGCCCCCTACCCACCGGTGTGCCTCTGCAAGAGGTGATGTTTTTAAAACAAGTTTTTGAATTGTGATTTATAGTACTGCTACTGATATATTGTGGAATTTTTATATCAATGGTATTTTAACTTTAGTTATGCTTTTCAGCATCTAGTATTATGATCATGTGATTGGGGGATGTTGTTTGGGGACCACATCCAGCAGTGCTCAGGGCTTTCTTACTTCTGGCTCTGTGCTCAGGGAGCACTTCTGGTGAACTTGGCAGACCATCTGAGATGCTGGAGATCAAGCTAGGTTGGCTGCATGTAATGCAAGACACTTCCAGCTGTACTATTGCTCCTGCCCTGAGATAATGTGGTTTTTATATTTATTTGAGTTGGTGATAAATTTAGATAAATTTATTGATTTTCATATAATAAACCATCCTGTCATTTCTAGAATGAATCACATATGTATAAATGCTTTCATATACATTAATGTGTACAAATATGCTTATATACAGGTATGCATCTATAGTCAGGAACCAAAACAATTATCTGATTTTTTTCCTTCTCCTGACTTATTTTGCTAGCATCACCCCCTCTAATTCTGCCTTTGTTTGTAACCATCTTTTTTCATAGCTGTGTAGTATTCTATCACCTGTATATGCCACAACTTCTTTACCCACTTGTTGGTTGTAGGGGACTTTGTTGTTTCTAGATTTTGACTCCTTGATATCTAAGAACATAGGGTTTTAAAGGACAGGAAGTTATACACAATTTATAAATCCTGTGTCATTGGATATTTAGGAGTGGAATTTCTGCGTGATAGGTAGTTCCATTATTGATTTTCTTCATTAATCCTTAGGAAGAATTTCTGGATAATGTGACAGCTTTCTACTCAGTTCAGGATGTGCTGCACTAGTTACTAACACCAGTGACTTTGGTTGGGTGCTTTGTCTTGTAGTCCTGTTGTTTTTTTAATATCTTTGAAAAAGGTTATTTGTCCTCAAGACAACATCACCATGTTGCTCCTCTAGGAAGGAAAGTCAACTCTCAGTGTGTTGCCCATCATCTCTGGGGCAATGAAATGTCTTTAGTGCCCCTGTGACTGGTCAAACAGGTTATAGTTTCAGTGAGTGGCTTCACATAACTGTTCTGCCTCCCTGCCCTCTGAATGTCTCTACACAGATGCTCAGACATGGAAGATAGGGTAGAAGAACATGCCAAATTAAGTGGTTCTCAAATGGGGGCAATTTTGAGCTTCCCCCCTTGACAGTGGCAATATTTGGAGACATTTTTGGTTGTCACAAAGATTTCTACTTCATTTAAAAGTTTGGTGTTTCTTCAGTGTTTTCTCACTATGGGCCTCTTTCTACCTTGTTTCCTTCCTGTGGTTCTCACTGTCCTACGCTCTCCCATATTCTCCTGACGTGGCCCTCATTGACATGATCTTTGCATGAGGCCCCTTTGGAATATCCTGAGCGTGCACGGGGTCAGGAGTGGGGGATGGGGTGGGGCATGTACCTCCTGGTTGAGAAATGCTGATCCAGTGTTCGGATGCACAGGGCACCTCCCTCAACAACAAATCAGTAGTGTTCAAGGTAAGAAACTATGAGTTCACCCAAACTCACGAGCTGAGACTTCTGTGTCTCATAATAGCAGTTGCTGATATTGCTAATTTTTCACATGTTGTCTCCCTGTTGGCTATGCAGGGTCCAAGTAAGGAGATAGGAGATGGGGGAGAGGGCTGCCTTTATGTGCTGATGGTTTTGACCTACTGAATCCAGCCTCTTCTTGTTAATACCATTATCAGCTTCTGTGAAGCAGCCTCTGGCAGTCTTCAGAAGTCTTGGACTGAAGTATGCCTTAGATCCAGCCTCAGAGCAGAGCTGGTGACTGGCTTCTGTCGAGCTTGCAGCTAATGAGGAGCAGGGACGGACTGTGAGTCATCACTGACTGTGAGCGGGCAGCTGGGGCCTGGGTAAACTCATGGTGCCTTGGATAAGGTGGTGGAGCCAAAGAGATTTTGTCAGGAAATCTGAGAGCATTTTCCAGAGGAAGGCTTTACTAGTGATTTGGCTTTGGAGTGATTATGGACCAGAGCTGCTGCTTCTTTTTATTTATTTATTTTTGGTTTGGTATCCACACCTGGTGGTACTCAGGACTCATTCCTGGCTCTATACTCAGAGATCACTCCTGGTGGGTTCCGGGGACCTTACAGGATGCCAGGGATCAAAACCATGTTGCCTACATGCAAGGCAGATGCCCTACTTGCTGTACCATTGCTCTGTGCCCCCCAATCCCTTATAACTTCTTTTTAAAGAAGGCAGCTGGGGTGGAGAACAAGGAGGATGCCAGCCTCAGAGGCTTGACTGCAGCGGACAACCATGATTCTATAGAAAGAAGGCACTGAGACACACACTTGGGTACTTTTTCTTACCCGGATTCTAGCCTTCTGGTCGCAGGCAGCAGGGGAGTAGGCAGCCCAGAGTCAGCTCCCTGTTGTGATGTGTTTTTTCTCTGTTCTCACTCTCTCTCACTTCATGCCTGGGACCCTTGGGCTTCTCTGTAAAACAAAGCCATGCCTACTTTATGGAAAATGTGACAGTATAATAGGAGTTTTTACATATATGTGTAACTGTAGCACTGTCATCCCATTGTTCATCAATTTTTGCTCAGGTGAGCACCAGTAATTTCTCCATTGTGAGACTTGTTGTTACTGTTTTTGGCATATCGAATACGCCACGGGTAGCTTGCCAGGCTCTGCTCTGTGGGCAGGATACTCTCGGTAGCTTGCCGGACTCTCCGAGAGGGGTGGAGGAATCGAACGCAGGTAGGCCACGTGCAAGGCAAATGCCCTACCTGCTGTGCTATCTCTCCAGTCCATTTGTGTAACATATAATAGGAATTCACAGAAGTGCTAGTTGCCTTCTGCCCGCTAGTTATAAGAATAAGATATAAGGTTTATGGGCAGGAGAGAAGTACAGTGGGTAGGGTGCTTGCCTTTCATTTGGCTAACCCAAGTTCTATCCCTGGCACCACATACCGTTCCCCAAACACTGCTGTGCACCCCTCCCCCGGTCCCAGCACGCACACAGTTTTTTAAAATAGGCCTCATCAGATACTTGTAAGAATGGATGAACAAGCTTTTGTAGGTTTTCATGTTATGAGGTAACTGGCTGTTCAGTGCAGGGGAAATGGTGGGAAGGATGTGGTTATGCCAAGCACTTGGAACTAGAATTTCAGGAGAAAGGTATGGGTTTGTTTCAGCTTATAGTTTTTAGTAGCTCCAGCAATGTTCTCCTAAAACCAGAAATTCCCATGCTCAGTACACGTGTCATGTCTGTGTCTCTGTTCTGAAGAGGTTCTGTCTTGACCTGGATGATAGGGCCACTGGAGTGCCATCTGGCCGAGGCTGGTGACTGTGCTCTGAGTCTGAGGTGTGTTTCTTTTGCTCCAGGTCAGAGTGCTTGCTCTGAGCACATTCGCCATTCCCAGCAGCATGGACGGTGGCAGCAGCTCGCTTTTGTCTTGGCGCAGGACCTGTCTTGCTCTTGCCACCCATGCTGTGCACTTTTCCCTCTTACCCTCTCCCCATGCATAAGCAAGTCTGGACTTTATCCACCGGACTCTGTCCTGTTATTCTGCTTTTCCCATGTGTACTCGTTGGTGCATCTTTCTTTGATGATAAGTTTCCAGAGGAGAGGAGCTGAATTCCTCTCTTCCTATGCGTGAATGCCTGGGGAATGAACTCAGTGACTGTTACATGTGTTTGAAGGTAGCGGGGCTGTTTTTCGTTGAGAGAAAAGTCCAGTGCTCTGGAGCAGTTACATACATAAGAAAGGGAGTCAACTGCCAAGTGTTAGTGCCACAAAAGAGTAAAGCCCCAGATTTCAGAACAATGACTGGCACATAGTAGTCGTTCACTAAGTATTTCCTGACCGTTCTTTGTTTTAAGTATTTTTCCTCATCTGATAATATGTCACCCTGCATTATACAGTATTTCTGGAAACCTGAAACTATAGTTTTCATGAAGTATTACCACATGCATCCACCAAAAATAAGACTTCACACAACAAATGGGACATAATTGAGTACACATGGCTAGAAATAACACTGAACTTTATCTCAGAGTTATTTCAGGACCTTGCAGCAGGTTGGGGTTCTCATTCTGTCCATCAGTAATAATTATACTTTAAACTGGGGGGGGGGTAAGGGGAAGTAGGGTTTAATAGAGTGCTTTGGTAAAATGCTGTCAAGTAACAAGGAATTTTTCTCTGTCAACTTTGTAGCTGGAAATAATTTAGCCCTTTATTGCCATTGCTAGATTCGATGCATCATTACAAAACAGACTGATTTGTTTGAACTCTCTGGATTTTTGAAGAGAGCCTTTACTAGGCTTTATGTTTCTAGAGAGAGAGAGAGAGAGGGAGGGAGGGAGGGAGGGAGGAAGGGAGAGAGAGAGAGGAAAACTAGACAAATATGTAGGAGCTGAAGAATATTTAAACTCTGCATTATTTTCTTTTATAGATCTGAAGAAAACTCTTGCTGTATTGTTGGATAACATCTTGCAGCGCATTGGCAAGTTGGAGTCGAAGGTGGACAATCTGGTCATCAATGGCACAGGAACAAATGCAACCAACTCTACCACAGCTGTTCCCAGCTTGGTAGCACTTGAGAAAATTAATGTGGCAGGTAAGAATGGCAGTTCTCTGTACTGCCATGATGTCAAGCCCTGCCTTGAAGTAGGAAAATAATCAGGGAGCTCATTGCTTCTTTTGGACATAAGGCAGATCCCATAAACTTGGTCTGGCTCCTGTAAGTTGAAATTTATTTTTGAATCACACATTTAAAGTCTCATCAGGACATGTACTATCTGGTGGTTTCTGTGACATATTGCACACATAACGAGCTCCTGGAATTTGCTGTTAATGAGAAGATACACAGCATGGGTCAGTGAAATGTAGAGGTTTGCTAGGAGGCTCCTGTCAGTTTGACTCCTCCCTTCTCCCCATTTCCATCAATTTCACAAGTCTGTTAGCATATGAGAGAGTCTCTCCTCCCTGTTGTTAAAGTAAGAGAATGTGCAGATCTGGGGAAATAAAAATTCTGAGAATGGCATTTAGGGGAAATAAATGGCCTGTTTGATTTTGACCTGTTCTGTAGCCGCTCAAACCGACAACCTGCTGATCCCAGGGGGATGCATGTGTCTGACCCCTTCTTGAAACAGAAGGAAAAACATATGGATTAAAAACAAAGCCCAAATTTCATACAGCATGTGTTGTCCACAACTCCCGTGGACCTTGGGCTGGCCTCTGTGTCTTTGTGGTTGAGCCAGAGTTTCCTGTCATTAGAGTGACCATTGTTGTTTCCTGTGGACCCAGGACAAAGCAAATTTGAGGATTAGGATTAGGAGGTTTGGACGAACAGTGATGAAAGAGCTGTCTGCATGTCCCGTCTATGGCAGCCAAACTTAATGGGCAGAATAAGTAGCGGGGTTATTTTTGAAATGTTCTTTATCTTTGGGGGGTGGGCAGGGGGTGTTGGGGAGGAGAATGTGTTTAAGGATTTGGCAGTGCTCCGAGGTTATTCCTAGCAGTGCTCATGGATCATGTGGTGCCAGGGATCAAAATTGGGCCTTCCATAAGCAAAGCTATCTCTTTGAGCTATCTCCTCAGCCCTTCACAGTTTTAAGCGCCAGGTATTATACACTTTTAAGCTTGTTTCTCTTTCTCTCTTTCTTATAAAAATTCGTGGATTTAAAGGGATAAATTCTTTTCTGTTGCCTCCTTCCAGCGTCAAAACATTTCATTGTTTCACATTATGCGAGCTTCAGTATTACCCTATGTTCTTTGCCCTTTAACAAAATTGCAAAATATATTTCTAATAATTCAAAGTATCCAGCCAAACAAAGGTATTAAAAATAACTTTTAATTACAACACAGAGGAGTGTCATCTAGGCCATAAATCCTGTCTTCCCTGCAGTTTCCAACAGCTTCTGTAATTAGACAAGAAAACCTCCCACTGTGTTGAGCTGCGTTTTAATAAATGGAACCCATGCCTCTCCAGTCGTCAGTCCTCCAAGCCCAACCAGTGGCTGTGGCAAAGGTCCTGTATGATCAGATTGCAGCTTTGGGATGGGGAGTCACTGCCTTCTACAGGCTCCATCCTGTAGGCCCCTGGTGGCCCCTGCTGTTATTCCCTCCCCTGAGAGAAGCTTCATGCCCCAGGATGCCCAATTTCTGTATCAGGTTTCCAGGGAAAGATTTCCTTGCCTAGACACCAAATTTCATGCTCCAAGATGGCTAGTAGACCTCCAGGAGTTAAAGAGGAGGGAATTAGTGGTTATTTCTTTCAAATGGTATCCCACTCAAGTGTTGATACTAGTTTACTAATTAACTACTTAGCTGTGTAAACAGTTAGCTGAGTTAACAATCTCTGTTAACTGTTAACTGTCTCTTTTAACTGTGAGTAAGTATTCTTTATATGTGCCCTCAGTATTGTGAGTTTTTCTGTTTTTTTGGAGGAAACTCCTAATCAATATGTAGGGACCCTTGGAGTCCCCTTAATCTCATATTCAAGAGTCCTATCAGCAGTCCTCTGTGAAAGCCCCAGGAAGTGGTACTACTCAGACCCTGTGGTGCTAGGGACCACCAAGAATACCCCACCAGTATTTAAGGACCAGGACAATACAAGGGTGTATGTTCAGAAGGCCCATGTGGTTCTGGGAATGGAACCTTCCCTGGCTGTACTGTTTTTAATAATATTTAAAGGTCAAAAGGTTTTTATCTTAAATTTGGGAAACAGGAGCAAATATTTTTTGTTGTCATTTTTGGGCCACACCCAGCAGTGCTCAGGGCTTACTCCTGCTCAGTGCTCAGTAATCACTATTGCCAGGACTTAGGGGAGCATCTGAAATGATGGAGATTGACCCCAATCAGCACATGCAAGACAAGTGCCTTAACTTCTATATTTTCACTTTGGTTCCTAGAGTTATGCTTTTAACGGATAACTTCATTCTTTGTGCTTATTAATTTTATTTAGTGATCATGAATTATAAAGTTATTTGTGATTGGGACTGGAGAAATGGCACAGTGGGTAGGGTGTTTGCCTTGCATGCGGCCAACCCAGATTCTATTCCCAGCATCCCATATGGTCCCCCAAGCATTGCCCAGAGTAGTTTCTGAGTGGGAGCCAGGAGTAACCCCTGTGCATTGCTGGGTGTGACCCAAAAAGCAAAAGCAAAAAAAAAAAAATCTAAATCCAGGTACATATGCTGCCTGAGCCCATGTACTGCTTGCACCTGTGTGGCCAAGCACATGTGATGCCCGAGCGCTCTCGCGCTCTCTCTCTCTCTCTCTCTCTCTCTCTCTCTCTCTCTCTCTCTCTCTCTCTCTCTCTCTCTCTCTCTCTCTCTCTCTCACTTCAAAAGCTCTCCAAATAAAGTCTGTTTACTTAAAAAAAAAAAAGGTTACTCATGATTGGGTTTCAGGCATACAGTATTCACTCACAACACTAATCCCTCCACCAGTGTCTGCAGTTTCCCTCCCATCACCAGTCTGCCACTATGCCAGGCACCTTTTTAAAATAAATTTTGGGCACTGACAGTACTATTACTGATAGACTTTCCATACATAACACTTTACTATCTTTCAGCAACCCTCCAGCCCCATCCCATCCTCACCCCATCCCTCCACCATTCTGTGGTGTTTTCACTGTCTTATACAGCACCTCCACCCTGCCCCACCCTAAACTTCCAAGGAAGACCAATTCCTGATTTGGTTGCCTTTGGTCATGTGTTATTCCCCTACAATGTTAACTTCATTTTCACTCCTTTGCATTTTTCATGTGTGTGAGAGACACTCTGTAGTGTCAAGATGTTTACTGGCATTAGGGAAATATAATTCACCTGGATTCAACTACGTAAACTTCTAAGTTGGGGAGACTGAGGAAGGCTTCTCATAGGAAGGTCAGGTTAGAATTATTTATATTAATTTTTGTGGTGCAGGGAATCAAACTCAGGTCTCATGCATATAAGACACGCACTGTGTCACTAAGCCACATCACCACCCCAGAAAGGTCAACTGTGAAGGACTGATGTATAGAAATCTCATGTTGAATATACAGCCAGATACACCATGTGACCCAGAGAAGAATAAAACAAAAGGGGACAGGAGATAGTTCAATAGTTAGGACACATGTGTAGCATGGACACTCCCTGAGTTTGATTCCCAGTACCACATGGCCCCCTGAACATTGCCTGAACATTGCAGGTACTGCCCTAGAGGTCCCTGGGCACTTTCTGAGTAGCCAAAGTAATTCTCCACGTCAACAGATTCCAGCGGCATTGCATCCTGGGGCCCTGCCACTGAACTGCTGGCCTGGTTGTCTGGAAATTGCAGGTAGGATCTCTGAGCCTCCTGAGAGTAGAGGAGAGCCACTTGGAAGAGCCCTTTAAACCCACCTCCCAGAAAGGAAAAAAAACACAACAACAACCAAAAACACTTGTCATGAAGAAGAAACTAATATCTAGTGACCACCCAATTACTCTTCCTGATCCTTAGAGGTACATGATTTTCTTTAATCTCTTAACATCTCTGAGATTTGAGTTTTCTCATAGGTTTTCCTTAGTTTCAGTTTTGGGGAAAGAGAGAATGTTTCAGGCCTAGGATCCTTCGAACTCAACTTAAAGCTGGTAGCATCACACGAAGAGATTGAGGGTTTACTCCACCATTCTTGACTCCATTTACAATAATGCAATACCATTTTCTTAGAGGGATTCTTCATGGTTTACTGGATATTCAGTGACCTGTAAGGAGGTTCTCTATGAGGGATTCTTGATGGTTTACTGGATATTCAGTGACCTGTAAGGAGGTTCTCTATGTCTGTTTTTTAGCAAAAATGTATTTTTGGTTTGTTTTGGCTTTCTCCTTAGACACTGCATTGGCAATGGTAGAAATAGAAGTTTTAAACTTACAAATGCATCTTTTTAAACTTTTGCTTTGTCTTCAGATGAGTCAGCCCAAACTTAAAGATGAGATCTCATCATCCTGTTTCATGAGAAACCCCTCGTTGCTTTTTTGCGTTTTCTCTAAGCTCTGATCATGTTGGTAGTCCCTCAGTCATGCAGGAGAGACTCTGGGGCTGTGAGAGAGTTCATGTTTATAGGATCCAATCCTAGTGGAGTGAAGTTTTTCTCTGCCTTCTGCATGAAGACATGTGGTAATTGCACAGAAATGTTCTCCCTGGTGTGTCCTTACTGCTCACTCTGGTGCCTTATTTCTCACTCATGCTTCTGATTACTTACTCAGCCCTTTGAGCAAGCTGTCTTATTGCTCGCTGATCTATCTACTGGGTGACTATAAACTGCCTCTAAATTGGGTGACATAGTTGCAGAAGGGTTTCCTGAACTTATTTTCATTATTAGGGACATGCCGTCTGTATTCCCTTTTCTTTTTCTGCTTAACTGTGCTCAGTGTGGGGTTTCTACAGAAAGACTTTTTTCCTCATGTTCTCACTCTTGGACTTTTGTATTATATGAAAATGAATATTCCTTTAGAGAAGTTGAGCAGTAAATGAACTCTATTTAAGCCCAAATTCAAAATTACCTGTATTTTTTAACTATATTTATCTTGTTGAATAGGAACTCAAAGAACTATAAAAATCCAATTCTTAAAAATTCTTTCCTTTAACTGTCATGTAAATGTCTATTGCTTTAAAAAAAAACTTGAATGTTCACTGTCCAAGTTAATCTGCCTTCAGACTGATGATTTGCATTTGGAAAAACCAATTTTACCTGTCTCTAATTTAATGGTGTCATATTATGAAGTTGGGCTAATAGGACTGGGTGATATTTGTTGTGTGGGGAAGGTAAAAAGTGCAGGTATATGAGAATGAAAGAGGAACTTGCCTTCTGAGGATTGACTGTCACTTTCTCTTGTTTTGTTCAGTGTTTGGTTCAGTTCTGCCTGTTGCCGTTTCTCAGCTAACACTGTTCATGGGGACTGGATAGTTCTGCAGTGTGGAAGTCGATGTGGAGGTCTCGTTCTGTTCAGCAGGGAGAACCCTTTGTAGGGCAGCCGAATGAACAGACGCAGAGCCCGGAGGAGGGAGAAAAGGCATTTATTCTATGGCAGTTACAGTATTTATACCTTCCTGCTGGGAGGAGGTGGTGCCGGGACCCCCAATAGAAATGCAGGGTGTGGCACGGGATTTAGCTAGTAATAAACAAATGCTGATAGGATAAAATCTGTAAAATTAGGAGTGGCAACCTTTGCTAGGTGTGGCATGGGGTTAGCTAGTGATTAAACAAATACTGACAGGATAAGATCAGTAAGGTAAAATGGCTCCCCACACTGCAGGGGACAGTGTTTGGTTTCACCACTACAAAGAGTTTCTCCCTATGGTTCATCTTCTTCATTTCTCTTAATGGAAATTTGCCTGGAAGTAGAACTTTGTGTCTCCTTCCCTTGTCTCAGACCATCCCACATACCAGCTGAGAAGCAGAGCACTGTGTCAGTAATAACCGAGTTTCCCATATGAGTTTTTGCACTGTGGAGCCTTCATAGAATGTAACAGTTATTGTTCTAGATGGTAATACTTGGCAGCCTAGGGCCTTTGCACAGCTCTTTAAGGTGTGTGTGTGTCTGTGTGTACCCTCAAGAACTACGTGTTGTTACTCAACACAGCTGAATAACTGAATAACCGAGAGTTAATGGGTGCTAACAGCACAAGGTAGTGCTAGCATCCCCTTTGTGTTCTGACCTCTTACAGTTGCAAGGTCACTGGTCCATTGGGAAGCACAATCATGAAATCAAAAGTGTGGAAATAGTGCCAGTGGCCATTTTCTGATGTTCAGTATGAATGAGTAGTTGCATCCCTGCAATTCCCAAACATCCGTTGCAATGTAGTCTCATCATTGAAAAGTAAAAGGTATTTGAACTTGGATGCTGTTCCTAATAAAAACAACCATAATTATTATTCAGACCATTGACAATTGAAAATGAAAAATGCCGTGCTGCGTTATAGAGCTTGGCTTTGGAAATGCAGTGTTCCCCCCTTTGTGCTGCTAATGGACCTTGAAATTAAGTTGCACCTGTGCTGAATTCTGTTTGTAAACCTGCTTTATCAGTGTGTGGAAATAGCACCTGAAGCACCTCCATTCTCTCGCTCCATCCCCACTGTGACTTAGCAGGTGGCTTTGACAGGATCAGGTTCTGGCCAGTCTCTCTCACACCCAAGGGGCAACTGAGAGCAGGAGAGAGTGGAGATTGCAGATAGCTTTCTCATTAATTGGGGCAAGAAACATATGTGCTCCTCTGATCTCCCTGTCATTTTCTGTTTTATTCTTCGCAAGGGCAGCCATCACTATTGGGCTACTTGTCAGAAGCAATTCTTTTAGTGTCTTCACAGAAAATTGTATGTCATTGTTGGTGTGGGTTTTCACTTTGTGTGGCCAAGTGTGTTATGATTTTTCTCATGAGGAAGGGCAAGAAGAAAAACACAGTTCAGGGGACATAATGCCAGCCAGTGAGCCCTGGGTATTTATAGCACTGGTTCTCAACAGCAAGCAGTTTTGCTCTTCAAGCAACACTTGCTTGGCAATGTTTGGAGACATTGAGGGTTGTCACAACTGAGAAGGTGTAATTGACACATGGTCAGTAGACAGCAGGAATGCCACTAAACATCCTACAATGCAGAGTCCATGATGGAGAATTATCTAACCCAAAAGGTCATTGTGATTCAGAAACCCTGGTCTGCAAAAATCACGTAGCCTAACTTCTGATCTTGCCAAAAGATGCTGGTGATGCTGAGCTTTCCTGATGTGTGGCCTAAAATTTTCTTGTCTCTTCACAGCAGCCCCCCAGCCCTTCTACTACCTTTTCATTTTGTAATTGATATAGAAAACCTCTTAGAAAGATATTATAGGGGCTGGAGCGATAGCACATCGGATAGGGCGTTTTCCTTGCATGAGGTAGATCCGGGTTTGATTCCCAGCATCCCATATGGTCTCTCAAGCACCGCCAGGACTAATTCCTGAGTGCATGAGCCAGGAATAACCCCAGTGCAATGCCGGGTGTGACCCAAAAATAAAAGAGAGAGAGAGAGAGAGAGAGAGAGAGAGAGAGAGAGAGAGAGAGAGAGAGAGAGAGAGAGGGAGGAGAGAGAGAGAGAGAGAGAGAAGAGAGAGAGATATTATAAACTCCCAGAAGACTATTGTGGGATTCTGACCTTGCAAAACTTTTTTCTTGGACCCAAACCAGTTAATTTTTGGCAACCTGCATTTTAGTTCTTCTTCTATAAAGGTAATTATTTCTTCTCATGAAAGAACCACTAATTCAGAATAATGAGAGCAAAGTAGTCTGGGAGAGTCTATTTAAATTGCAAGAATGTTTTAGAAGAAATTCCATTTTATTAATTTTGAGTGGAGTATATAATTATGAAGATATGAGCGAGTAAATTAAATAACTTAAGGAAAACAAGACAGTTCCCCAGAGATCTACTTTATAGCCTGAAATACTGCTCCCCGCTTGTGTGGAGCAACTGGGAAGTAAATGCGATTGGAAAGGAGGATTGGACGACTTCTGAAGAGTGTTCATGTAAAGCACTCATGTAGAATGTCTTTATTATTATTATTATTATTATTATTATTATTATTATTATTATTATTATTTTGTTTTTGCATCATACCCGTGGCGCTCAGGGCTTACTCCTACTTCTGTGCTCAGGAGTGAGTCCTGGCACCTTACTTGCTATACTGACTTCCCAGCTTCTAAGGAATTACTTTGTTCTGTTGGCACTGGCAGCTGGTGAGGGTTTAAAAACAGAAGGATACTAAATGAGATCTGTATTTTCAGAGAAGGATTCATTAATGCCGATGTGGAAGTGAGATGCAGTTTTTTAGGGGGTCAAACTAAAAGCAAAGTAGGAGGTGAAGGTTAGTTGAGATGGTAGAAGGCCTGAAATGAGACAGGTGATGGGACCCCAGGAGGAGGGAGTGATTCGAGTTCCTGGTGGGTTGGAGCTGGTGACAGGGTGGACTTTGGCGGGGGTGACGGGGAAGCTATCCTCCTGATGGTAAAGGCTGCAACATTAAGGTGTGTTTACTGAGGAAATGAGCTAAGCTGCCAGGGGGATAGGGTTTTGTGGCAACAGTAGGTAACTTTGTGTTGTGGATTTAGGGAGGGTAAATTGCTTGACCATAAGTCATTTGTGGGGGTTTGTGTTCATGGTGGGGGGGAGGTGTAGATAACATCTACATCCAGCTGTGCTAAGGAACAATTTCTGACTCTACTTGGGGGTTGTTTCCTGCAGTGCTTAGGGGCTGTACAGTGCTGAGATTGAATCTGGGCCAGCCACATGCAGGGCCAGCTCCTTAATCCCTAGCCTGCCTCCGCCCCTCCAGCCATTCATTTAGGAATACTAGTTTAAAGGTAGCTGGAACATTGGTTCTAGTGCCCAGAAGATAAGGGATACTGGAATGTTTGTGGAGAATACCCTGGTTCAAATTTCACACTTTATACCTCTGTGACCTTGGGCATGTTTCTTGATACTTCTGTGGCTGTTTCTTCATCTATAAACTTGGGGGGAAAAATGAAAGTGCCCATTTTATGGAGCTATTATGAAGATTAAGTGAGATTAGTAAACTATTTAGAACCTTCCTGACACAAATTGAGCATTCTATAGCATTTGTTAATTAGAGCTTAAAAGCTAAGGAATATGGGTATAATAGAAATTGAGTTGACTAGTTATTAGATTATCACTGCTGGAGTGAAATAATTAATAATGATTAGTAATTTAGAGATTAGAAAGTAGTTTATGTATATGCTTTCATTTAGGTACTTTAAACTTGAAAAAGTTCTCAAGTTGATCTCTTTTTTTTTTGCCAGTATTTAGCTAATACTTTATTATTAATAATCTCTTGACTGCAAGAAGCAAAAAAGTCATATAAATAGAAGGGAATTTGGGGCCGTGTCATTGGAAGATTCGGAGGATGTTGTGAGGGGCCCAGCCTGTCTGGACTCGGACGTGGGAACCATCTGCAAGGCTGCAGCTGTCTCAGCTTCTGCGCTCGCTCTGTTTTTGTCATCTTACATAGTGGTGACAGAAATGATCCCAGGAGGCTCTGAGTTTCTGGCACTGGGCTTGGGGAAGGTTCCAAATGACTTGTAGGATTTGCCTATTCATGATCTAGTCACAAAGCCCTTGATGCCCTGATTGCTTAGGCCCTAGATCACATCGGTTATCTTGAAATTTCATTGGTGGAAGGTCGAATGGGGCGGAGAGTCCTGAAGAGATTCTAGCAAGCAGTTAAAATAGGTTTGACTACCAGAGACCCTGATGATTTGAATTTCCAGATCATGCCACGCCTCACCCCAGTTTTTCTTCTCTTGAGGTTTCCTGGGGGAGAGGGGGCAACCTTTCTGGACTGCTAACCTTTCTGACCCCATTTTTAATGCTGTTGTGGCTGAGTGCACCAACGCCCTGCTGGGAGCTGGCCAAGCCCAACAGTGTGCTGCTTGTTTATATCCTGGTGCTTTTACATGATCTGTAAATCTCTCGGCCTGGAATGCCCTGCTGTTTACTTCTGACTAACTTGTTTATCAGCTTTGGGACTCATCTGAAGCACCATCTCTTGCCTAAAACTTCCTGAACTCCTCCCCTCCCCAGAGTTTCTGGTGCCTTGGCTTGGCCTTCCCACAGTTGTCCTGTGCTGCTTCCTTGGTTTGGTCCCAGCTCAGCCATTCCCCATAGCCCAACTCCAGGTTCCTCAGAGGAATGAGCAAAAGAGTCCCGGTTTTTCTTTTAGACCCAGTGTTTGGCTGACCCTAGCAAAAGCATTTTCTCAGGAACTGTCCATTTGAACGCATTCCTTGCTCTCTTGAACACCTGTCTAGGCCTGGAGCTTTTAACATTACAGGCGCCCTGTGCTCAGCATGAAATCATTGTTTGTGCCACTCACCTGCTCTGGCAGACCTGAGTGCTGTTGGAATTCCTGAAAGCACAGACAAATTTGATTGCCATATTGTTGAAATGGGGAAATGCTTTTTACTTTGCAGTGCATTTTGAAAGCAATTCCATAAAAAGATAATTGGCTGTGGTATCTCTTGATGGCCTAATGTACAACTCTAAGAAGTAATTCATCAGGCCTCTAGGAGGGGGGAGGGTTTGATCCCCAGCACCATATATGCCAGATGTTTTCCTGAACTCTCAGGAATGATCCCTGAGCACAAGCCAGTAGTGAGGGCCAAGCACAGCTGGGTATGTGCTGCCTCCCTGCCCCCAAGCATCCAAAGAGATTTAATAGATTAGAGGCTGCTCTGAATGTATTGCTCTTGCAGAAAAGAGGTGGGGCCTCCTCTTCCTGAAGTCTTTGGATTCACTAGTGTGCTTGTGTTCGAGGAACACACACTGGTTTTTATTTCAGAGAGTGTGTTTCCCTTTGGGATTGTCTGTCTCTCCTCCCCTCAGCCCCAGACATTTGCAGGGAGAGAACAGGAGGAGCAGCAGCTCTTGGGAGCCTGCATCGTGAGATTAGCCTCGGGAACTTGAGTAGCTTTGACTCGTTTATGAAAATGCTTCTGGGGAAGGTTGCTCTGTGGATCACAGATAGGATAGACTGAAATTAGATGTGTTTGTTTTAATCAGAAGGCAACAGATCCCACTTGCTCTAATTTGGCGTAATGAGGTACGTGTATAGAGCTGTGCTATCAGCTTGCATATGGTATTGGTTAGTAGACATTGCAGAGCTGGGCACAGCATATGCTTTCCTGTACATACTCCCATGTTTTTGTCATTTCATCCTTTACCTAGTCTTCTTGACACATAGTCAGTAGATGCATCCTGGTGCTTAAGGTGGAAGACATTAGGGGAAAACAATTAGAGCTGTTTTGATCGGAACAGGTAGATGTCTCTGTGCCTCCCTGTTGCTGAAAAGGATTTTTAGGTTTGAAGATTTGTGGTGGTTTGAAGGGTGTTCTTTGAAGCTTTGCTTTTGGCATTGCTATCATCAGCTTCTAATATTAGAGCACATGAACACCAGTTGCTAATTTTTATTATTTTTTTGTTCTTTCTCTTCCTCTCCCCACCCTTTTCTTATTATATTTTGGTATAAGCAAAGACAAAATTTTGGTAATGGGGTCCTCTGAAATTTTGGGCCATGTTTAAAACTGCACAGAGATATCCAGTTAGGTGAATAAGTCAGTGTGCTGAACTGCCTCCTGGGTCTGGACTGTAGAAATGAGCATTGCAGATTCCTATGGGCATGGAACAAGTTTCCCTTGCACAATTTTGCCTCCATGCTATTTATATCAAACAAGAGTCTATGGCTTCATCAGAGGCAACAGAGGGGTCCATGTCTGGGTTGAAGGAGGACTTAATAGCATTTTAAAGTTGGAGATGTGCCTCAATAGTAGAGCACATGCCTTGCATATGTGATGCCCTTGCCTCAGTCCCCAGCACTGCAGAAAAACAATGATAATACTAATAATAAATTGCATTTTAATGTGCCCTATCTGGGTTGACCAGCTGCACTATTAGCTGGTCTCAAACTGTCTTGTGTTTCATGTTGGTGAACTTTTCACATCAACAAGACTTGCTAGCAGGACTTAGTCCTGGTGCAGCCAGGACTAAGCTTAAGAAACAGTCAGAAGTGTAGAAAAGCAACAGTTTCCATGAAGCAAAGGGCTTGTATTCATGATTCTTCCTGTTGGGGCATGTGACTGAACAGCAACCATAGAATTATGCCTTAGGGTATCTGGATTCTATACCCATGAGTTTAACTTCCATTATTTTCTCTTTTCTAATATGTGTTTGTAGATAAACCTATTCAGTTGGCAATTTCATAAGAAGCCTGTTTGTGCCATGGTATTGTTGTGAAGACTGTGGGAAACTCATGAGGTCAGGAACAAAGAGCCTGCCAAGTTTTGGCCATGGGAGCATTTACATATTTTTTGAAAGGGTGGGGGTGCTTCCAGGATGCTCAGGACCCAAGATCCACTTCTGGTGCTTCTGTGTGGGTGGCCAATGTGATTACTCCCAGTGGCGCTGGGCGTTCATGCTCTATCAGGGATTGAAGTCAGTCCATTGTGCATGCAATGCACACACTTGAACCCTTTGAGCTATCTCCCCAGTAATCCTTTTCAAAGACTTGACTGAGGTTCGGAACTATTGTCTGGGCAGGTAGTCGATGGTCAGTGCTTGATACATGTGCAAACTACCCAGTCTGAATGCTGTACCTTATAGAGCAACTGGACTATGAAAATAACTTCCTGGAAGTTTCTTGTATGCATCAACTGGACCAGGTCTTCGGTATGAGACAGTCTTGAGGCAAATTCCTTGCTCTGTATTCAGTTCCTGTTATTTTCCCTTACTTTTGCATCCTCAGTACTATTTCCTAAAATGACACCAATGCTTTTCCACATTCTCTTATTCCCACTTGCACAAGGACCTACCCTCTGTAATTAACCCATCGTAGAAGGGAGAAGTTATAAAATTAACTTGGGATGCGGTGATCAACACTAACCAAATGGTTTGAGGTCTGTGTTCGAGAGTAGAAATGCAAGAAGCAGGTATGCCTTTCATGGGCTTTGGACTCAACTCTGCCATGAAGGAGAAGGAAGAGAGCATTGGTCATGCCATTACAACTCTGGATCCTCCATTCAGAGGATCTTTACCCTCATCCAAGAGGATCTATTGGTTTTGCTGACCTTTGATCTTAGCAGTGACTTTCAGCTTCCGTAGCCATCTGTGGATAGAGACAAGCATGGCCTATAGGAACTTGCACAGATGGGATTTCTCTGCCATGGGTGCAAGTCCTGTGACAAGTTCTTGTCACAGCAAATAGCCTAGACACTGTGCCTGACCCCCCTCACTGTGTCTTCTCACCCCAAAGCAGGAAGGGGAATTCCTGTGCTATAGAGCTCAGCTCTCAAGAGAAGACAGTCATTAACCTGTCTAAACTGTATGCTAATAGAACTTTCTCAATAATTGCTTTCATTAAGTATGGTTAATATGAACAGTACAAGTCACAGCAAGAAAAGTGAAAGAACAAAGTAAATATTTAAGACTTTATTTCAAGGTTTATATAACTTGGGGCAAAGAGAAGATTAATAGTAAAAGCTAAATCAGGTGATGTCTAAGAGCCAAGCAGAGTGGACTGTTCAGCTGAAGTTCCAGAACCTTCTCATCAGTGGGCTCTTGAGATTCTAACACTGGAAGATTCAGTTCTTGCTTTCCAGTGTCTGGCCCTGCTCAAACAGTCACATGGCGATAAAGAAAAATCACCTTCCCTGGCGTTCTGGGAAGCTGTGAGGATTAAGACTCCCATGGCTGGACTCAGTTCAAAGACACTTGTTCCTTGAAGTCAGAGGGCCATTTGGAGCAGCTGAGCAGGCCAAAAATCCGGTGACAAGTGTGGGCCTGTGCCAGGGCATGCTGACCCCATCGTCTGTGATTGCAGGGGGTTTAATTTAGCCCAGGCTTCCATGCTTTCAGGTGACCCATGACCAAAAGCAGTCATAGCCTCTGAGTTTATATAATAATAGAGTAGTATTTTCACAAGGAACGACTTGAAAAAGAAAACCTTCTTTTTATAACAGGAAATGCAATTTCCTGCTGAAAATTTGGATATAACAGCTAAGCAAATAGAGGAACAGACAAAGCAGACATAATCCAGAGATTGAGTTAGCTTCCTAACAGATGCTGTTCATGTTCTGTGCCAGATACTTGCTCAGCCCCAAGTGGGGGTGGGAGGGCAGGGTCCAACAGGCCCATGTCTCTACTTTCATGGGGAGTCCATTCAAACTGCAGATACCTAGACTATGCCCAGGGTGATCAATCATCGAGGATGATAAAGCAGGTGAGGAGAGAGCAGGAAGCCATCCAGTTTTCAGTTGGGCAGACTGTCAAAGGATCACTCTGAAGAGCTGATACCACATGGGGACTAGAGAGATAGTACAGTGGGTAGAGTGCTTGTCTCGCAAGCAGTCAACTTGGGTTTAGTCCCGGCATTCCATATAATCTCCCCAAGCACCAGCAGGAGTAATTTCTGAGTTCAGAGCCAGGAGTCACCCCTATCCAACACTGGGTGTAACCCTAAAACCAAGGAGGTGGTGGTGGGGTGGGGGGGATTAACACTACAAGCAAGGGAGGCCTGGGAACTTGCAGAGGGGGTACAGGCACATTCCTTGCAGAGGGGGTACAGGCACATTCTTCCAGGGTGTTCAGGCAACACCCTGTCCTTTGAATATCACCATAGAAGGGCCTTATTAAAACCAAGGAGATTGTTTACTGCTAAACAGTATTCTATGTGCTTGCTGCTTTTGCTCTGCTCAGACAGGATATTTCAGAGAGCAGTATTGGAATCAGGTTCAGATGCTGATGAATGAACTCGCTGGTTTAGCACATGATGCTATGTAAGGGCATGTAGCAGCTCAGAGAATAGGCTCTGTGCTCTATCTGTAGGTTGAGTTCAGCCGACCATGTGACTTGGGTCAAATCTCTGTAGCCCCATCGTGTGAACCATCAAAATTAGCTCAAATTTGTGGAAATTCTTTATTTGCCTGTCTCTGTTGAGTTTAAAACCATTGCTCTCATTTGGAGAGACATGTAAGAAAATACATATTCAGACCTGGTTCATAGGAACCTGTATGCCATTATTAAAATGATCAAAAAAGGCCTACAGTCATAGTTCTAAGGATTGGAGCGATACCTGGCATGCACAGGGCCTGGCTTCTCTTCCTTCACTGCACTGTATGGCCTCCCAAGCACTGCTGGGTGTGGCCCCGGTGGCCCCAGCACCACTGGCAAGGATTCACCACAAAAAAATACTGATCACTATTATAATGATCAAAATCTGGTTTTAGCAAACGAGTTGAAAAATCTCTGTGTGCGCCTTTATTCCATAGGAGTTTTAGCCGAAGCTAATGAGCCACAAAAATTGTATTAGTGAGGCTGAAGATAACTCACTGCTTTGCATGTAGGAGGCTGGGGTTTGATCCCCAGCAATGTTGGACATGGCCCCCAAATTAGAATAAAATTGTGTGAGTGGCACCAAAGTTGGGGGTAAGTTCCATTCCTCTGCCAGGAATCTGTTAAATAAAATAAAGGCTTTGACTGCCAAGTGCCCACATTTTGGTTATGAAGTAGGTGCAGAATTTGTGAAAATTTGTGGAAATTCTTTATTTGCCTGTCTCTGTTGAGTTTAAAACCATTGCTAAGGAATGCAGTGTTTGTTTTTCACACAAGTGTTCTCAGATTGGGCATCTGGTCTGTGCCCATGGTCTTTGGGAGTCTACAGTGAAATCATCATTGGTTCAATGCAGTATTTGTGAGGCTTGACCAAAATTGGCCTTTGCTTTTCAGTCCTTTCTCTTAGTAATGGTTCTTGAAAGCTGGTTCTTGGCTGAGTAAGTGCCATGATATGTCTTGGTCCAGGATCCAACTTTCTCATAGGTTCAGTCATTTGTTCTTCCATTAACTCTGGAGGAAGTCTTGGAAACATGGAATCATAGAGCAAAGATCTTTCTGGATCCAATTCCTGGTCCCTACAAGTAGACATCCAGACTCTACCTTCTCCAGTAGGGAGGAAAATGCATAAAATCTCCTAAACACCAGCCTCTTGGTGTCGTGTCAGGGATGAAAAGACATGGACATTAAAGTTGGAGGTTCTTGGAGAAATATTTGCTGGTGATTGGTTGGCAAATGTAAGGCTTTAGAGTGTACAGTGGTCCTCAATTGAGGAATCTTCGAACCTCATGGAGGAAGTATAGGACCAGGATCCAGTGTGGCTGGCTGAGTTCTAGATCTGCTTTCAGAACTGACTATGAGATCTTTGATAAATCACCCAGTATTTCTCTCTTGTCTTTCAAAACCACATTTTTGTGAACTTTCAGAGGTGAAAAAGACTTGGCTGGTCTAATCTTTCTCCAAATTGAGGGGCTTCCACCATCCAGAGTCCTGGGATTGCTCCTTCAGCCTCCTCTGAGAACTTCTAGATTTTGCACAAATTGAGTCGACCACATTTTCATCACTGACTATCTCAGGGGATGAATAGATGGAGCTCAGGTCTCCTCCAGACTTCCTCCAGAGTCAGCGGGAACAGAACAAACAACTGGTCCATCCCCTGACCTGTTTTTGTGAGTAAAAGTTTGGAGCACAGTCTTGTCCATGTGTCTTGTCTCCATTCATTACTGACATTGGTGACTTTCGTGCTTCCTCTACAGAAGTGAAAAGTGGTGCAGAGACTGCAAGAGCCTTAAAGCTGAAACCCATTACTATCTTGCTTCTACACAAAATACCTTTGTCTCTTGGTCTAAATAATTAATCCCCCACTGAGTGCAGTACACAGCCCCGTACTATGTACATAGTACACAGTCTCTGTGGGCCTGCTAGGCTAAATCTTCCTTGAAAAGAACCATCTGAGTTCAGGATGGTATTTCAATTATATATATGTGTGTGTATGTGTATATATAATATGTTATATATACACATACACACACATATATATGTAGGTTTTGGGCCACATGGCCACACCTGGAAATGCTCAGGCATTATTCCTGGCTCTGCACTTAGGAATTACTCCTAGCAGTGTTTGGGAGAACATATGGGATGTGAGGGATCAACCCCAGTCAGCCAGCCACTTGCAAGGCCTTGCCCGCTGTACAGTGGAGATATCTCCATTCCTGGTATATTTATTTTTGATCTTCACTTTGTCTTCCCAACAACTCTTTTTATTTGGCCTGGGAAAGGTTTGTACTGTCTACTCTACAGTACTCAGGAGCTACTCCCAGCTATGTACTCAGTGTTACTCCTGATGGTGTTCAAGGAACACAGGGTACCAGAAATCACACCTTGAAATATGCTCTCAGCCCTTTAAGCCTGTCTCTCCTAAGAAACTTTAAAATTTAGAAACTGGATCAATCTCTGTATCCCTGGAGTACATATCTATAGAGCTCGACCTCCATCCTCCATGACCCTCCCCCGCACCCCCAGCCACAACACGTCTTTTTTTTTTCTTTATTTATTTTTAATTAGTGAATCACCATGAGGGTACAGTTACAGATTTACTCATTTTTGTGCTCATGTTTCCCTCATACAAAGTTCGAGAACCCATCCCTTCACCAGTGCCCATTCTCCACCACCAGTAAACTTAGCATCCCTCCTACCCTCCCCAATCCCATCTCCCCCCACCCCACCCTGCCACTGTGGCAGGGTATTCCCTTTTGTTCTCTCTCTCTAATTAGGTGTTGTGGTTTGCAATAAAGGTGTTGAGTGGCCACTGTACACCACGTCTTGACCATTCTCAGGGCCTACACCAGCTCACTCTTGGTGTGGTGACTTCATCAGTCTGGAGCTTGGAAGGGAAGAAGATCCTTATTTTCCTATTCTACACATCAGATTTTCTTAACAGAACTTGGTTACATGGAATTCTAACTTGGGGACTAAACCTTCCAGACTTTTCCAGACTTTTCTATGTAGACTTGTAGCCAAATCATTCCCTCAAACATACTCCTCTTCAACTGTAATTCATATTCCAAAACCATGGGATTTTTGCTGTAATCTCAATTCAATATTATTTTACTTATTTTCTAAATGACTGAATATTATATTACTTTTTAAGACCTTCCCTGCATACTGGGTTATTCATCTTTTCCCCTGTATATGTCAACAGTATTGACATTTTAGCTTTCAGTCAGTAAAATGAAAGGAAGCTTTATGATGACCTAGAGACACCTTCCAGGTTGACCTGGTCCATTAATCAGCACTTTTGAGTGTAATTCTCAAAGATTAGAGAGATAGTATGAGGGTTGAGGTGCTGCCATGTTAATACTGAGCCCAATGAGTTCCTGGGCATGCATGTTCCCTCGGCCATCTGGAGTGTCCCTGAGCATCACCTGTGTGACCCAACCTCCCTTCCAAAAACAAGTAGGGGGAAGGAGAGAGTTGTGAATTTCAGTGTATTTGATATTCAAAGAATTCTTAAACCATCTATTTAAACCTTCCTAAGAATTGTACCAGGCATGAATAAGATCTTATTTTTTTTTTCATATTCTTATCTCCCTATCATATCTGCGGAAGGAGAAAGCCTTTGCTCATCTCTGTTCTTCTCAGCAGTTTCTTAATTATGGTGAAATCCTCCCACCTGTCTCTTACTGGTATTTGGTTATCCAACAGACTTTGACAACAAAAAGCAATAGCAGAATAACTAAAAACGCTATTAAAATTGTCTCCAGCAGGATATGGAATTATAATGCAAATAATCATCTAGGTATTATTATTTGCACACTGGTAAAACCAGTCTTATAGCACTCAGATTTATTTAATTTGCAGCAGTGTTGCTTTTAGTTATTTCACCTCTGCATAGCTCATATCTGTTGAACCATCATTTATTATTTGTAAAAAAAAAATTTTAAGGACACTGGAAGGCTGCTTCATGAGTGGAGAGGAGAAGGCAGATGGAATAGAGAGGGGATCACTAAGAAAATGATGGTTGAAGGAACCAGTAGGGATGGGAGATGTGTGCTGAAAGTAGATAATGGACCAAACATGATGACCTCTCAGTGTCTGTGTTGCAAGCTATAATGCCCAAAAGTAGAGAGAGAGAGTATGGGGAATATTTTCTGCCATGGAGGCAGGGGAAGGGTGGGAAAGGGGGGTATACCCGGGATATTGGTGGTGGGAATGTGCACTGGTGGAGGGATGAGTGTTTGATCATTGTGAGAGTGTAACCCAAACATGAAAGCTTTTAACTATCTCATGGTGATTCAATAAAATTTAAAAAAAAAGAGAGAATTTGAAAAAAAATTTTTTTAAACTTTTGCAAGTTGGTCAAATTCCCTTTGAAATAACCCCCCTTCATCTCTCTCTCCATATCTATCTCTCTCCCTCCCTCTCTCTAACTTTCTCTCTCTCCGAAGCAGTGCTTAGGACTTCCACCTGAATCTGTGTTCAAGGGGTCCCTAGAAGTGCTCAGGGAACCATATGAGGTACTACAGTCAACAGCATACAAGGAAAACACCTTAACCCCTTACTCCAACTAGTCCTGACTGTGTAGCTCTCTGAATCCAGGGACTGTCTTTTTCCTTTCCGATTCTCAAGTGGGCCAGTGCCTCTTGTGGCTTATAGTGAATCTGGGAGAATGAGTTAATGAATGGCTGAGTACATTATTCTGACTAGTGAATATGTTAAAGCAAATTCAGTATATATATATATAATATATAAGCATATATTATATATGTTGTATATATAATATACATATATGCTATTAGAGCCCCCAATAGCCACAATTTTATTTAATTTTTAAATTTATTTTTAATTGAATCACTATGAGATGCATTTGCAAGCTTTCATGAGTTACAATCATACAATGATCAAATACCCATCCCTCTACCAGTGCACATTCCACACCACCAATTTCCCCGGTATACCCTTTCTTTCCCACCCTCTCCCTGCCTCCAGGGCAGACAATTTCCCCCATACTCTCTACTTTTGGCATTATGGTTTGCAATACAGATGCTGGGAGGTTATCATGTTTGGTCCTTTATCTACTTTCAGCACACATCTCCCATCCCGACTGATCCCTCCAACCATCATTTTCTTAGTGGTCCCTTCTCTATTCCAGCTGCCTTCTCCCCCAGCTCATGAGGCAGGCTTCCAACTATGGAGCAGTCTTCCTGGCCCTTGTATCTACTGTCCTTTGGTGTCAGTCTCATGTTATGTTATATAGAATCATTTTAAAGTTCTTTACTAGTTCTTTCCTTAGAGCACAGTAAGTGTCACAGTTTAACAGGTAGTAGATCAGTTAGGTTAGGAGAGACAGTGTGTAATCTGCACCAAGTGACCATTCACCACTTGGTTGACATATCTCTTCTATCCATATTCAGAAGGGTACAACATTGTGAACAATAGAATTTCATTGACTATCACACCAAAAAGGTCATGACTGGGTATTTTTAAAGATAAGAAAAGTTAAAGACTCAAGAAGGAAAGATAATCAGGAGACAGGACCTTTTGGTGATTGATTGGGATGCGACTGTAAATGTTTCAGGTGTCAATCATACTTTATTTTGTTAGTTTTTATTTTTTGGTGCTCTTTTCACCACTGAGCATTGATTGTCCTGTGTTTTTCTTCTTAATCCTTATATCTTTCAAATGAATGAGTATTCTCTAAAATGCCAAGAATTATTTACCAACTATCTTTACTTTTTGCTTTAAAATTTAAAGGCACTATAAAAAAATACTGGACAAAGTGATGCCAGTTTATCCATAGGAAATTTAGAAAATACTGGAAAGAATAAATAATTACCTGTAATCTTTTTATTTTTATTTATTTTTTATTTAAGTTTTATTGAATCACCATGTGGAGGGTTACATAGTTCTCAGGATTATGTCAGTTATACAATACTCAAACATCCTTCCCTTCACCAGTGCCCATATTCCATCACCAACCACCCCAGTATACCTCCCGCCCCCTCCCACCCCCAAGTCCCCGCCCTTGTAAGTGATAAGTTTCACTTCGTTTACGCTTTATCTTGATTACATTCCATGTTTCAACACATAACTCACTATTGTTGCTGGGGTTTCCCCCCAAAAAGAAAAAGACAGTCCTACTGTCAAGGAAGCATTTGATAGTTCTCCATTGCTGAGAATGTAGAGATATTAAGTCCCGGTGTTTGTTGCATAACTTTTCTTTTTCCCCCCCTCTCCCAAGCCACCGAGTTTATGCCTGTTTAGTAATTGCCACGCTGCCTGACAAAGGGAAAAAAAACGACAAAGATGGTTATTTCCCGTCATCAGCCGGTGTGGGGCTCTGGCTTAGTTGATAGTCTAGTAGAATGTCTGCAAGCAGTTTCTGGAACCAAAAGTAGTGCGCTGGTATCGGCTCCGGCTCGCAATTCCACCAGCATCCCGCTGTTCCATGCACATAATTTTTTCCCTTATATCCCATTTCCATGCCACCAGGTCTGTGTTTGCTTAATGGACATCATACTATGGTTAACGCCACGCCGCGTTTCTTCCCAAGAAAGAAGGATATTTCTTCTCAGCCAGCGTGGGGATATGGCTTAGTTCAGTCTAGAGAGATGGCTACCACTTTGATTGCCTTCAATATTTCAGCAAAAGACTTACTATTCTTGTTAGGATTTCCCCCCAAGGTCCGACCCATTAAAAAGGAACCATTTCATGTTGTTGATGATTAGATGACATTAGGTTGCACGGCCACGGTAGCGGCCGCGTGGTTTTGGGTTTCTGTATAAAGTCCAGGGAATGTACAGCCAGAAATAACATCACTACAAACTTTTACCCTTTTATGGTGCTCATAAGATAGAGAAACCTAGAGAGAGCTGGCTCGGCGTCTCCATTTTGTGCTCAAAAAGCGGTGGAACCTGTGCTGTGCTCAGGAGGAAGGGGTTGAGAGAGAGAGGTTAAAAAAATTGAGGAATACCCGGCTTCCACTGTCGCAGCCCGGCGTAAGGTCTCAGTTCCCATTCTGGAATTATTTCAGTGGGCTGCTGGAGTCCAAGGGTGCTCTTTTGGGCTCTTCTAACATGCTCAAGTGGCAGCCGCGCCAAAAGGGCACCTGTAATCTTTTTATATGGGCATATGCCTGCTATAAATTGTTATTTCTTTGAGGTTCCCCCCCAAACTTGTAGTGCATAAGAGCTCTGATTGTGAGTCATTTCTAAATTGATTTTTAAGCCTCATTCTCAATTATTTTTTCAAAATTTTTTAAAATATAATTGCATAATAACTCTCTTAAATTAATTATGTTTTTACTTTTAAATTTCCCTCTCATTTTTTTTATCTTTATGAAGATCACTGCAGTGAGTGTAAGTCTTTGCATCTTTGATCATTGCCCTTGGAGAGTTTCCTAGCTGTTAAACTAACAGACTTAAATAGAAGCATTTTTTAAGGTTACATTTTGAAAATCAAATTTTTGCATGCATAGTAAGACCTTTCACAAAACCATAGTCCCTTGCTGTGAACTTCTCTATTTCCTCTCTCCCTCAGTGTGCTCCACAAATACAAAAGATTCTTTTAGTCATTTTTCTCGTTTCTTCCAACATACATCTTTATGTATGTCCTTAACATGTTTATGCTGCTTTTCCCTACCTAGCAATTTTTAATTTTTGACATTATTGACTTTCTATTATAGAACATAGGAATCTAGTGTTTCTCTAACATCCCCACAACATATAGTTTCTCTTCTCTCTCTCTCTCTCTCTCTCTCTCTCTCTCTCTAATACACACACACACACACACTCACTCTCTCTCTTTCTAATCTCATCTTCCAGATTTCAGTGCTTAATTAATAAAAGACATTGCTAAGTCTCCTAGTAAAATGGGACCTAGTAAAATGGGATAATACTTAATCTTCTCTTTGATACATCTCTTTTCTTTTTCCCAGTGTTAGTAATTTTCCTTCTGTATTTGCTAAGTTATAATAATTAGTTTAAATATTTAGTAATTACTTCTAGGCTGCTGGGAATACATCTGTGAAAAAAAAGGAAGAATTATTCTCTAAGCTTATTTTTCAAAACTTGGTGTTCAACATTTCATCAGAAGTCCCTTGCCATGGCCTGCAGCTCAGCTTGTCCACTGGATCCATTGTCCCTTAACAGTTTTCTTCCTGCAACCTTCTCCCCTTCATCTCTCTGACCTGCTTGCTCTCTGCATTCTTGGGGTTGCCCTGTAGTTCAATCATTATTCTAGGGTTGCCTGTTTTCTAGCCCTGGGAAGTCTCTCTCTTGGACCTCTCAGTTTATTACCAGAAACCTTGGAAAACTCATCTCCTACTAGTTTCTGGAGAGAAAGCATTCTTGGGGAAAAAACTTTAAATTCCTTGAGTGCTAGAAAATACCTTTATCTACCTTAATTCTACATGGAATGATATATTTATTGACTACAAAATTCAAGTAAATCTTGTTTCTATGCCACCTGTTTTTCAGTGTTATTTAGAGGAGGTTGGGATGGTCTGAGCCTGGAAGTTCCTGGCCCTTCCTGAAGCCTGGTGGAGTGGGAAGTACATGGTTTGCCACCCCATGTTCTAGCCTTCCACATAGTTTGGACCATAGTTATCACCATTTTCACACTGTGAAATTTGTACTCTTTGTGACTGGATATTTATGTTTTGTCTGGGATGTTTTCTTTTTTCTTTTGTTTTATTTTTTGTCCACAGGCCATGATATTCAGAGGTTACTCCTGGCTCTGCACTCAGGAATTCTGCTGATGGTGCTCAGGATGCCAAGATCCCTAGGATGCCAGGGATCGAACCCTGGTCTGCCATGTGCAAGTCAAGCACTTGACCACTGTACTATTGTTCTGGCTTTCCTGAGTTACTTTCTTGATCTATTGATTTGATAATAGTCTCTCTTCTTCCCCATTTCAACATCGGACCGACTCACCTTATTCTGCTTTTTCTTCTAGAATACTACTTGGACTTTGAACCTAAGTAAATTCTCCCCTAGTTGTCCTCCCCACCACTATAACTTTTCTTTCCTGTTATGCTCCTGTTCATCTTTTATGTTCTGTGTTGTGGAAAATCCCCACCACTTTATAGTCAGCACCTCTACTAAAAGTGTTACTTTTCTATTTCAGTCTTCATTCCCAAGAGCTTCTTGTTCTTGCAAGTTTCCCTTAAGATAAAAAAAAAAAAAGCTTCCTGTTCTTCTCTTCGTCAGTGTATTTCACCACTAATCTATCAAATATTTAGTAAATTAAAAAAAAAACTTTCTGTTTTCTTTCTCACCTGTTCCTCCAGATTTTTGTTCTTTTTACATTTCTCTCTTTGTGCTTGAATTCATCTTTATTTTTCATATTAGGATACTTTTTAAAAGAATAAGAGGGAGATTGTCTTTCATAAAGGCTATGGTTGGGAGGGTTGGGAGGAGAGGTGGTCGGGGGAAAGATACTAGGGACATTCATGGTGGAAAATGTACACTGTGGAGGGATGGGTGTTTAATCATTGTATGACCGAAACTCAAACATGAAAGCTTTGTAACTATCTCACGGTGATTCAATTTAAAAGAATAGAATACATTTTCAGATGTCAGGTGACTTATAAGTCTTGCTTCATGTGTGAGAGGAGGGAGTCTGGGATGTGTGGGCCACGTCTGAGAGATGACAGCTGCTGGGCCAACTCACAGGAAACCAAAGGTGACCTTCGCCAAACCCAGGTGTGTCTTTTCTTTCTGACTTGTATCTTTAGAATGAAGATTTCAGCTTCCAAAGGATAAAAATTATCCTCACTAAAACTGTTGCAACTCTGGACACTGGACCTCATGTCCACTTCTGTACCCGCCTGCTGCTCTATGTCCCATCACTGTATCACTGTCACTGTCATCCCGTTGCACATTGATTTGTTCGAGCGGGCACCAGTAATGTCTCCATTGTGAGACTTGTTACTGTTTTTGGCATATCGAATACACCACGGGGAGCTTGCCAGGCTCTATGTCCCATCTCTCCAGAAAATAAACCTTTGCTGTTTGTAATTACTAGTTTTCAATATAAGCTTTGTAAGACCTGAATGACATCACAATCTCACCAATAATGTTAGGAGTAACCCTGTTTCCTAATGGTCTGCATGTTAGTACTTGATATTTTATATTTTGCTTAAAAAACATTACCAATAGAATAAATAGAAAATGATATTTTACATGTGTTTCTTTGATTACTAGAGGTTGGATGTTTTCCATCTGTTTCATGAGACTTATATTTTATGAATATCCTGTTTATGTCTCTGTGTTGTTTTTATTCTCTTGAGGACTGACTGAAGTTTGAATCCTATTCTGTTGTTTGGAGTGAATTATTTTTGTTGGTTTTGCGTGATTCTGTCTCCTTAACTTGTCACTAGCGAACTCCTCTGAGAGTTGAGGCATCTGGAATGCTTTACCTGCCATATGATAGACATTTCCTTTCAGATTGGTCAACACCAATTGACTTACATGCCATCTCAGAATAGTTTATGTCTCTTATAAGGAAGTTCCCTATATATTTGAATTAAACCGGGAATTGGCAAATGACAGTTGCGTGTGTGTTGGAGGGGAGAGGAGGGAACTGGACACAATCCAGCCCCCAGACTGTTTACATCAGATATGTCTGGATCCCAGCCACACACATTCACGTCCATTTCACCTAGACTGCCTTCACCCTGTAGTGGCAGGAGGTGAAGAGTTGCATCAAAGTCTATTAAAGTTTCATTGCCATCTTGTTCTTTTCAAAAAGATTTTACCTACCCTTGAACTTGATCATGATTGATTGCTTAAGACCAGGCAAGTATCTGTGAAGACTTGTGAAAAAAAAATATTTGTTCTTATGAATGTAAATTAACAAATGTAGATCTGCAAAATATTTTAAGATGGCAGAGACAGTTGGCTTTCTTCAATGTGCGTGTGAGACCTGGATCAGTCCCCTTTGTGTGAGATGCCTGGATTATTGACTTCTAGCTATGTGTCGTCTTGCTTTTGCAGCTACATACTATCCTGCAAGCTGTTCTAACCTTTTCACTCTCTTTCTTTGCCTCCACTTTCTGTAAATACCAGATGTATAAAATAGATTTAACCTCTCTAAGCCTCTTTCTTTTTCCTTTGGTTTTTGGACCTCAGCACTTCTGGCTCTGTACTCAGGGATCACTCCTGGCAGGCTCAGGGGACCATGTAGGTTGCCAGGGATCAAAGCTAGGTTGGACGTGTGAAAGGCAAGTACTTTACCCACGGTACTATCTCCATGGCCCCTGCTCAAGCCGCTCTTGGTCACTTTGTTCCCTTTAGTGCAAAAGTCAATTAAGTTTACAGAACAAACAGCAAGTGGAAGAAAGTGTTTAGCATGTAGAAGCCCAGAGAACTACCATATGTATATGTTCTTGCAAATTTCTTTCAGATCATTTGCCCATAAAGCCCCAGTCTTCTTCCTGTAACTTTTCTTGCAACATTCATCCAGTGGCCAACACCTTCCTTCAGTATCTAGACTCACTTCTTAAGAATGTTTGTGATATGTTTATGAAGCCAAGGTTTATTTCTGGGGGTCTGGTCCATCCCATTAATAGCTTATCTCCATTTTGTTCCAATACCAAAAAAAAAATGCTATTTTTTTTTGCTTTTTTTTGGGGGGTGGGGGCGGTCACACCTGGCAATGCCCAGGGGTTAATCCTGGCTCTTAACTCAGGAATTACTACTGGCGGTGCTCAGGGGACCATATGGGATGCTGGGATTCAAACCTGGGTTGGCCATGTGCAATGCAAACGACCTACCCACTGTACTATCGCTCCAGCCCCTACCATGCTATTTTTAATTATCATTCATTTGTAATATAGTTTGAAGTCTGGATTCAGGATGTCTTCATTTATTATCTAAGAGATTCTTTTTGAATGGCTTTGTTCATTTATTTTGATTCTTTATCTTTCACATGAGAATAAAATCATACAAAATTTAAAATAACAAAAAAGAATGTTCGTGGTGTTTGTGCTGGAGAGTGAGTAGCTGAGCCTGTCTAATACTGCTACATGGCCTTTGCATTGTGGGACTACTCTTCTACTGTGTGCTCTTGTTTTTCCTCTACCTTTAGGGGATTCCTCCCCTGTTCTCTATTCTTGACAATTCTCTCTCTCCCTTTGTCCCACGATTCCCTCTGTAGGAGCCTAAGACCCTACTAACACACCCTTTATTAGTAACAAAGACACAGACTCTGAGCCAGTTGCTTTCTGCCCACTCTCATGCACACGACATAAGGCAGGTGACTCTTGGCAGCAACATTAGGTGTCCTGCACATACACAGATGTTACAGATGTCAGAATGGACTGGACTATGCAGAGAGGGATAATGCAATGCCTTGGAGGCTGTTTTCCATACAAAGGCAAGGTTGGCTCCTGCTGGCTTCCGGGAATCCAGAGATTGGGAGGGCTCTTTCCACTCCCTGAGATGAGTGGGCCACTCATCCTAAACAGTTACAAGCATGTCAGACATCTGATTTCCTTCTGGGGATCTGCAATGTTGGACCTTACTGAGTAACAGCACTTATGTGAGCAGCCCCAAATAAAAATTCCAGGCACTGAGTCTCTGGGACTGGAATGACAGCATTTGACTTATACATGGCCGACCTGGGTTCAATTCCTCCGTCCTTCTCAGAGAGCCTGGCAAGCTACCGAGAGTATGTCGCCCGAATGGCAGAGCCTGACAAGCTACCCGTGGTGTATTTGATATGCCAAAAACAGTAACAAGTCTCACAGTGGAGACGTTACTGGTGCCTGCTCGGGCAAATTGATGAACAACGGGATGACAGTGCTACAGTGCTACTGAGTCTCTGAGGAACTTTCCTGCTGGCCATGCCTCTGCTCTTTCATTTTTTTCTGGAAGAATTAAGCATGCTCTGTAGCTGCACAGGAGCGGGCTCTGAAGCTTGCACAAGCTCTCCTCCAGGCTTTGTTCCCTGTGCCTCACCCTTTACTGATTTTTGCTGTACAGTCTTTTGCTGTAATCAATCTCAGCTGTGCATCCTTCTCGTGAATCCTATCACTTTGCAATGGGTTTGGGTCTGCACTCCCAGCACACAAGGATTTATTCTCAGAGGTGTTCTCAGAATTGCAAGAACTATGCAAATTTTAGACAGACTATCCAGTGTCTGATGGTTCTTTCGTTCATCTTCTCTCAAAAGGTGTATACATGAAACCAGTGACATGATACCAAGAAAAGCCACTCCCAGGCCTTTATCTCGACAGTCTCATACACTCTAGTTTGTTCTGAGATTTTGACTCAGATTTCTGCCAGTGCTGTTTCCTTTTCTTTTCTTCCCTCCTCCACCCCCTCTGAACAGGTTACCTGGTAAGTTCCCCTAAATCTTCTTGGGGTATCCTGGGAGGTTAAAGCAGGTTACTGAGACATGTTCCACTGAGAGTGCAATAAATTTGGGGCTGGTAGTTGCCCCTCCGCTTCCTCTGTAACCCTCTTCCTTCCTGTACTCTCTCCACAGACAGATGTCTTATTCCTTCCCGTCCCTACTCATTTCACAGGGGTTAGTCTGCCACTTAACCTCAGGCCATAAAGCTGTTTCTTCTAAGCCTTTCCCCTCTCCCCCTTGGCAGGTGATCAGTACTGCTGGTTTTGCACTGAGAGCTGTGGCCCCACAAGAGTGGGAAAGCCAGTTGAGTGTAATCGATTATGGTGACACAGACACTTGCTGAGTCTGTGCTTTTCCTCTATTTGATGTTTGCTGTCATCAGAGAAAAACATATTAGAGAGACTCAGCAGCAGAGAAAAAACCAGTTTCTTCAGCAGTTTCCAGTGGTAGCAGGAGAGCGAGGCTGAGACCGGCCCAGGTGAGAGCAGCAGAGCAGGCTGAGGTGAATAGGCCGGGCCTGTGGCGTGGGAGTGACCTGCGTCCTCACTCAGGGTTGATTCAGTCCTTTCCGACACATACACAAGGACCTCATCTCATGGGGCTCACATCCTGTCTGTGGACACAGATATGTTTCTCTATAATCACATCAGGTAGTGACTTAGGGTTGTGGGGAAAGGAAGCCCCAGGAGAGAAATTGTGGAGATGAAAGTAGAATAAAAGGCCTGGAAAGGCATCGAAGACAGAGGAGCAGGGAGAGAGGCTGGCACTGGCCATGCTCCTGAGCTGTGCCTGTAAATTGGAGAGCTGTGAGCTGGGGAGGGAGGTTTTGATGCAGAGGTGGCACATAAGTCAAGTTTGGGGCATTCATTTCTTGTTGTGAGAATATAATGGTGCTGATTGTGGAAAAAAAGCTCCTATTGTTTTATGAGGCCAGTTTTTCCTAGAAGCTTGCAAAATTTGGATAACTCTAAAGCCTTTTAATATTTAGTACTTGGTGATGCTCCAACAACATCAAGCTAGGGACTTTATCTCTTCCTTTTTTATCAGCATTTTGGTGCATTTGGGACCTTCCTAGAAGGTTATATCACAAACTTAAATTCTTTCAAGCTAATAGACCATCAGTCAGATCAAGCTGAGGAGATATAAATGATCATATAATCTTTATTCTCTTATAATTTGACTTGTTTGTTGAAAAAAACTGTTTTAATTTCAGGTTTCCAGTGGTGATTTAGTAAGATAAATAGAAACCAACATGGGCTTACTGCTCACTTTGTGCCAGGCACTGCATTAGGGCTTACATACAGATTCACCAACCCCCACTGCTCCCTGAAGACTATTTTTTTCTTCCTGTTTAAAAACTGAATTAACATTGCACTACATTATATAAGTTTCCGGTGTGTGCATCATTAAAATAGATATGTGTCTACATGTGTAATTCCATGCCACAATACAGTTATTCCCTTTTACAGTGTCAACATCTTTCACCCTTAAGTTCTGGTAACACTGACTTGGAGCATTTAAGTTTTTGATAAAAATTTTTACTCATTCATTTTAATGACCCTTTCACAAATGAATGAGCAAAATTTGGGCTGGAGAGCGAGTGCAGCAGTTAATGTGCTTTCCTTGCACGCTGCAAATCCGGGTTTCATCCCCAGCATCCTGCATAGTCCCCTAAGCACTCTCAGAGTGATGCATGTGTTTAGAGCCAGGATATGTCCTCTTCATTGGTCATTCGGTTGAATTTGTTTGAAGGTCTGATGGCTGAATTTCTCTTTGAAGATCTGTTTCATGGGCAGCTCTTGGAACCAATGGTTGTGCAATATATAATCCATGACACACTGGGCCGTAGAGGGTGGGGGGGGGTTATAAAAGCTTATATAACCTTCCGTTCTTGCAGTTCTTTGAAAAGCCCTTGCATGTGAACCAGAAATCTATATAATATGAACAGGAGGGTACCTGGAAGGCAAAGTTTCAAGGTGGGAGGTGCCCAAATAGCTTTTTTAGTTTTAGAAACTACCCACGCTAGTGCTTCACGGGGGCAAAGGTTACCCATTGCCATGCTTGATCTGCAGTGCAGACCTGATGGCAGCACAGGGCCACTGTAATGGGGTTCGGGTGGAGCACCAGGACTATGCTGGGGATTGACGTCTGGCTTCTCCTTGCTCGGCTACTGCTTTCACCATTTGCTTGGTCTTCCCAGTCCTCCAAATCGCTTTGAAACCTTTGCACTGATGGTGACTTTGTGTCAGGGGTCACTCCTGGTGGTGTTGTTTGGGAGACTCTGCAGTGCTCAAGATCAAACTGGTATCAAGCACTGTTCAAGAGTGTCTTAAGCCCTGTTCTTCCTCTTTGACCCATCCAAATAGCTTTGGATGAAGAGGGTCGTTGGCTTCCACTCACCCCTTCCCAGATATGTGCCTGACTCAGGGAAAATTTATTTATCATTAGTAAAAATAGCAAGCCCCAGGGGCACACGGGCCCGTAATAGGCCTTCACACATGAGAGGCAGCCTATTCTCATTTAATTACAATTCATTTGGGGCACCACTGTGCACCTTGGTTCCTCTTGCATGTTTTAATAATGTGTGTATGATAATGAGTGTTACTACTCATTGAGTGGAAAATATGAAAATTGAAAATGGATGGTGGATTCATTAAATTGAAAATGGCTATATTCCTAGTGAGCACTTGGTTCTAAGCACTAGGTTAGTTGCTCGTGTTGTGATTTTAATATGATGGAAAATTACACAAGCTTTCAGGTGTAACTTAGAGTGCTTTGTTCCCTTATATTTCTTCCCACTTCTCCCACATATCTGTGTACCTCATTTTCTTCTCTGCTTTCTCCTTTTGTTCCTCCTTTTCCATTTCTTTAAGTTGAAGAAAAGCTCAGGCAGAAAATTGTATCTTTTGATTAGTGGTGCAGCCTCTTGAAGGTCCGGTTAGCTGATAAGGGCCTGTACCGAGTCTGTGCCAGGAGGGTAAGGACTCCCGCCCCCATCCTCACTCTCTATCACTCTTCACCTGAAAGGACTAAAATATGAAATAGTGGTTACCATGCCCTCCTTTGGGCTCCTTCAGGTTCCTGCCTGTCTCTTCCCTGGTACTTTTGATCTTCAAGTAAATGGAAGTTCGTTCTAATAGAAATTACTACTCAGGCCCTTCACACAGAATTTCCTGTTCAGTATAGAGTCCTGTTTACATTTTTCTTTTTCTCAGACCTTTCACCCCTCTGATCGAGGTAGCAAATGGAAGAGAGGCATGAAATTTTGTTCTGACTTCCTTCACAGTGGCAGGACTGCATACTTCCACAATTAATTAGGGACAGACCCATTGTAAAGGCAGTCTAGCTCCATGGACCTTAAAAATAATAGGAAGAGCTCCATTGTAACACGTGACCACCATTATTTTAGGATCTCATTTTCATTTTCATCTGTTTCTTTGTCTTATGTTAAGGTCACACATTACGATTTTTTGAGGATGCTGGGTGGGTGGTTTTTGCTTCAGGAATCACCAGGACTAAGTGTGTAGGATTTGAATATTCTGAGTCAGATGTAGAAGTAGAAATATAGTCTAACAAAGGATCTTTATTCCAGAGATATCCCCCTGCGAGTCAAGTTCTATAAAAGGAAGTTATTATAAGATTTTATAAAGAAGTGGGTTTAGATAGAGACTTTTGAGTGCCCAGTACACTGATTGGTATTTAAGGGCATCAGAGTTGCCAAAATAGAACAATTAGAGAAATCCAGAAATGGTGATTGGGTTGGCCAGAAAAACCCAGAAATGGTGATTAGGATACTTGGCAGTCGAGGGTGAGGGAGATAACTCAGAGGGCTTGGAGCACATGCCTTTCCAGGGCAAAGGCTTAAATTTGACCCACAGTACTTCATGGCCTCCTAAGCACCACTGAGGGCCCTGATGCTCCCTGGCACTGCTGGGCCCGAGCAGCATGGCATTCCCTTTTGTTCTCTCTCTCCTTTGGGGTGTTGTGGTTTGCAATAGAGGCATTGAGTGGCCATCATATTTAATCTATAGTCTACTTTCAGCACGCATCTCCCATCCCGAGTGGGTCCTCCAACCACACTTTACTTGGTGCTCCCTTCTCTGAGCTGCCTTTTTCCCCAGCATGTGAGCGGCTTCTAAGACGTGAAGCAAACCTCCTTTTACTTATCTCTACTATTCTTGGGTGTTAGTCTCCCATATACACAATGAAATACTATGCAGCTGTTAGAAAAGATGAAGTCATGAACTTTGTATACAAGTGGATCAGCATGGAAAGTATCATGCTAAGTGAAATGAGTCAGAAAGAGGGAGATAGACATAGAAAGATTGCACTCATCTGTGGAATATAAAGTAACAGAATGGGAGCCCAAAATTACTTTAAATTGAATAGAGCTATGGAAAAGCCAGATAGTGCTCAAAGCATCTTCCAAGGCTGTCAGTAGAACTGTGGGTCCATGTAGACTTCTAATTCTCTTCAGTCAGGTGTGAAATGGAGAGCATGAGGTATTTGGAGTGGTCCTTCAGTAATTTCCAATTCAGTAATTAGAGCAGTGAAATAGAATATTAATGGAGAGAAGTCTGAATGGTATTGGAAATATTTCTTCTTTGAATCCCTTCTCTTTTAATCCCACTCTCCTCTCTTAATTTTAGTGTTAGTAAGCTCAGAGGTGGTGGTCATCTCACTGATTTCAACCAAACAGGAAAAGGCTGTTCAGAATGCCTGTTGGAACCACCAAGAAAACAGTTGGGACAACTCTGGTTCCTGACAGTACTTGTTTCAGAAACCTTGGGTGATACCAAGTTCTAGTTATGTTTTAGTTCAGTCTCTGAACTTTAAGGAGTATACCCCTGTCTACCAGAGTGGTAGTATAGTGGGTAAGGCACTTGCCTTGCACACGGCTGTCCCAGGTATGCCATATGGTAGAGCTAGGGGTAAACACTGAGCACTGTTGGGCCGAGCCTGGTCCCAAAACAAAACAAAACAAAAATAAAATTAATAAGCATGTCCTATTTTACTCTAAGTTCTGCTTAAGGGTAGGTAAATGAGTTAGATGAATAGCCTTCCTACCAAATTGTAAGACTCTCTGGTTTTATTATTTGTGGTAGAATCTTCAGATGACTGCACCTTTGTTTGGGTGATAGAAATAGAATTAAAATATCTTTTAAAAATACTTGACAGCATCACGTACATGTTTATTCTTAACTGAATTTTGACTCTGGAAAAATAATTTGTTTCAGGGAACTGTGGATAGACCACTCCCATCCTTACCCTGCCCTAAGAACATATTAAAAAATTCACTGTGATCATATATAACTTGTTAAACCTGGGTGTCAACTTCAGAAATTTGTGGGCACTAAATAAATACCAAATATTAAATTACTTGGTATTGAGGGAGTAGAAAGTTCATTCAGTTTTTCTGAATTTCCTGTTCTTAATATCCTTGGCTTCAAGTTTTACTGGTAGGACTTTTTTCTTCTTTTTTTCTTTAAACAGCATATGACCAGAACTTATGGTTTTTCTGCTTCCTCTTTTAGCTTCTTCATTTCTCTGTTTTACTATCTGAAACTAATTTTAATTTTTGAAAAAAAGTCACTATTCTTACTCCTTATGGAGAAAATGAGAGAGTTAAAAGTAGAGTCCTATAAAAAAATAGAGAATCCTTTTATACAACTGACCTTTTTCCTGTAGATGTTATGATCTGTTCCACTTAAATTTTCCTCTGCTGTTTGTTTTGCTTTGTTAAAGTCTATTCGCTGCTCATTTGGGAAAAGAAAACAAGTATCTGCATTCAAATGAAGAGAGGAGAATCTAGATGAAAATTATGATTTTCTAAGCTAGTTAAAGAAATTATAATTTTACAATTAAAGTATTTGTAATTCTTTCTAAAACTACAGCATAGGTTTGAGAAAGGACTGCTACTGTGGTGGAAGGAATGGTTTGGAAAATCTTTCCTCCCATAAATATGATAAAATTGGACCAGTTTGTCAATATAATTAGTTCAGGGCTTTGAAAATGGATGAAAGTTATACACCAATTTGAAAAGCAATTGTTCCTGAAAAAAAAATCTTAAATGTTGTGTGGAAACAAGGAGAATTTTCCTGCCATTTTTTTCTTCTGTGATTTTTTTAAAATAAGTTTATTTATTGAACCACCGTGAGAGCAGTTACAAAGCTTTCAGGTTTAAGTCTCGGTCATACAATGATGAAACACCTGTCCCTTCACCAGTGCACATTTTCCACCACCAAAAACCTCAGTATACCCTCCATCCCACACCCTCCCCCTACCTGTGTGGCAGATGATTTCCATATTACTCTCTCTTTACTTTGATTACATACTATATTTCGACACCAGACCCACCATTATTATTTGGGATTTTACCCTACCACTCAGATCTGCTGAAAAGGCAACATAAGACAATTTGTATTCTATTGCTGATTTTGAATAGCATATGATGTTGATTTTGGAATTCTGATATTTTAATAATTAAATCTGGAGGGATTTCTGCCAGAAGCCACTGGATTCTGAGGTTTGTTTCTGGATCTTTGGGATCATGGCTTAAGCCATGATCGGTAGCCAGAGGGCCCGTTCTTGGGCAGGGACTCAGGGTCTCATTGGGGCAGGGGAGGAAAGGGCCACTCTAACCCCATTCCATGAGGAACCTCATGTCTCCTCACTGCAGGCCCATTCCTGGTTGTCCATTGGCTTCTGGAAAATGGTGAGCCACTGAGCCACCAGGGGGAAATGGCAGGGGGATGGCACCGTCTCCCACCTGGGGTGATCCAGGGAAGTAACCTAATGGGAAGTCCTGAGGCAATTCTGCCAAAAGCCCTGGGTTCCGAGATTTGTTTCTGAGTCTCTGGGATCATGGCTTAAGCCACCTGATCAGCAGCCAGAGGGCCCGTTTGTGGGTGACGACTCCATTTTGTTGCTATTTGGTGGTCTTGCTTAAGGTCACCTTAGGGTAGGGCTTGCTGGACAACACCCAACAGCTTTGGAAATAGAGAGGTGATTGACTCAATTTGACACAGAGCACAGAAATACCACGTATCTTTTCAGTAACTGTAGGATGTTGACAAACAGTGGCCTATGCCAGCGACTTAAGTAGATCATGGCTATCTTCTGGTTTGAAGCAAGGATGGATAGAAAGAAGACTCATCAGTTATTTACCAGGGGAACCTGAGAAGCTAGGTTGTCATAAGGAGACCATATAAGTTCTTTACTAATCCTATCAGCGGAAACTAGAGAGAACTGCCTCCCTCAGCTTTCACAATGAAATGTGTGCACACACAGGAAGTACAAGAGGACATGGCAGAAAATGCAAGACTGGATGGATAATTAACTGTTGCTGAATATTTAATGCCCATTAGCAGACACACCATTACTAAATGGTGAAAATCTTGACTTGAGGTGTTTATGCATAAACTTTGATCAATTATTGTCTGACTACTAAACAGTGTAAGTCATCTAAGGCAGTCCCAAGGAATGTAGGTTTAGAGTAAGCAAGACTTTATGTAAAACAAAAATTTACTTGAGTTGACTTATCAACACTCATGGAGGAAACAGATTACAAAGATTCGGTCTAGAGAAACTGCTTAATGTAATAATAGTAATAATATTACAACTTTCTTGAGAAAAGGAAATCAGGTTCCAGAGCTGCTAGAATAAATACCTAGAATATTTAGTTGCAGTCAAAAGTTATGAGGCATGCTAAGAAAGAGGAAGTGATCTTAGTGGTTTTTTACTGCTAGTTTGCAAACCATTGCTGGGTCCACAGAAATTTCCTACCAGCTCACCAAAAAAAAAAAAAAAAAGTCATTGCTGCTTAATTCGAAGTGGTTTTTAACATCAGATCGGTACTGGTTTGTAGATGTGGAAAAGATTGCAAAAAAATGATCTAAACTTAAGGAATAGGAAGCAGATTAATAGAACCAATAGAACCAATCCATGAGCGGTTCCACATCTTGAATTTACTAAAGATATAAAAGCAATGATTTTAAGATATAAAAAAATTGGTTCAAAGATTAGTGTGACAACTTAGCTAGAGACTCTCAACAAAGAGAAATGGAAAAAAGTGGAATTCCAAATTAAAGTAAGTGAAATGAAAAATTTACTAAAGAACACATTATAGCACTGTATCACTGTTGTCCCATTGTTCATCAATTTGCTCAAGCGGGCACCAGTAACATCTTCATTGTGAGACTTGTTGTTACTGTTTTTGGCATACGATATATGCCACAGGTAGCTTGCTAGTCTACTGTATGGGCGGGATACTCTCAGTAGCTTGCCAGGCTCTCTGAGAGGAACAGAGGAATCAAACCCGGGTCGGCCACATGCAAGGCAAACGCCCTACCCACTGTTCTATCACTCCAGTCCACGCCTGAAAATTCATTTACTACAAGTATAGAATAATTATTAAGGGCACTAGATCCTCTGTAGCTGTTCCTAGGATGGAGTGGGTAGGGCGCCTGTCATGCATGTGGCTGGCCTGGCTCTGACCCCTGGCAGGTTCCATCCCCAGCACCCCATATGTTCCCTTGAGCACCACCCAGAGTAACCCTTGAACCTCGCCGGGTGTGCCCCCCAAAAAAACACAACAAAGCTGCTCCCTCCACTGGATGCTCTAATTTTCATGGTATTTCTTGGCTCACTTTGGTATCATTTGTCTTCTGTCCACATAGAATAAGGATAGAATAAGTTACCCCCATGACGTGCTCAACATTAACAGCAATCACCGTTCACCAAAAAAAAAGCACCCAAAAACCCCTGCATGGCAATTTAATATCTATTTCCCCTACTAAACAAACAACTCTAAAAGAGACAGGTCAGTGTAGGTATTTTCAGACACAATGCTATGTCTTGCAAATAACAAACTCAAAACACATTACATGGATAAATCCATACAAAACTGTGATTACTACGTACATATTTGAGATATCACAGGATACATATAATGAATCCAACGTTAGTTTAAATAAATTATAGAATTTTAAGAACAGAGAACAAAAAGAATGACAGTCTCAGAGATCTGCTTGAATTCAAGCACAAGCATTTAGAGCCCTAGATGAAGAAAAAGAGTGAAAATGGTGCAAAATAAAGTAAGTATTCAAAGAAATAATAGTTGAGAAGTCCCCAAATTTGATTAAAAAATAATCTGCAGACCAAGATGTTTAATGAACTTAAAGTAGAACATCTTCATGTTGCCCAAAGATGGTACCTTCTGGAAAATACATCATTAGGTGATTCCATCTTGTGAATCTCTGTGCTCACACAAAGATACATCACTATAACCTGCTACACTCATGTAAGATAGGGACCACCATTTTTATGTTGTCCACTATTAAAACATTATATATGCACACAAATACACACATGCACACACATAAACACACACACAATAGTCAAAATGTAGAAAGACAGAGAGGAGGAAAACTTGAAAATGATAAGAGAAAAATAATTCATTTCATCAGAAACAAAGGTATCAGATGACTGTTATACAAAGTGGTGAAAGAAAAAGACTAGCAATTAGTTTTTCCATTAAAATGATCCTTTATTAGTGAAGACAGCCAGGCGCTCAGGCAAGAGATCTCTGTGCGCTCTCTTCCGGGAGCTTGCTTTTAAGTCTGGATGCTGGCTGTTGATGGGATTACACGGTGCCAGGGGCAGTCCCTGGGTGTGACCGCCTAGCTACTAGGCGGAGGCCCAGTCCGAGGCCGAAGACCTCCGGAGCCTAGCCACAGCCATGATCAAGGCCCCTCTCCACACGTTCAGACAAGCCTCATGCTTGAAGGTACCAACAGAGGAACCTAGGTGTGTGGGACCCGGGGCTGAGACCTCCAAGCCTGCTCCGATGGGGACTGGGCCTCCTGCGCCCAGATTTCCCATTTCCCAATAGTTAGGTGGTCACACTCAGGGACTGCCCCAAGCGCCGTGTAATCTTGTCAATGGCCAGCATCCAGAGACTTAAAAGCAAGGTCCCAGAAGTGCTCAGAACCGAGTGATATCTTATAGCCTACTTCTCCCTCTGGGAGTACCTGGAAAACTACCAGGAGTTTCCTGCCCACATGGGAGAGCCTCTCAAGGTCCCCATGGTGTATTAATAGGCCAAAACCAGTAACAAGCTGGGTCTCATTCCCCTGACCCTTAAAGAGCCTCCAATACAGCATCATTGGGAAGGACGAGTAGAGAGTGGCTTCTAAAATCTCAGGGCTTGGACGAGTGGAGACGTTACTGAGACCGCTCAAAGAATTTGACAGTCAACAGGATGATGATGATGATGATGATGATGATGATGATGATGATGATGATGATGATGATGATGATGATGACGACGACGATTAGTGAAGTAAAAAATGAAGACATCCTTAGTCAAAGATTCAGATAATTTGTTGTGAAACAAACCTTTCTTACAAGAAAAATTTAAGAGAATGTTCTTTAGGCTAAAAGACATTATCACCCGAAGTTAACTAAACCTACACAAAGAAGTGAAGAACATCAGAGCAGGTAAATGTGTGGATGTATATAAAAGATTGAAGATAGAACTAGATGTTTTTATTTTACTTAAGCTTCTTTATAATAATATTGGGTTATGGCATTTTAATGTGATTCATAAATTTAAGGATTTAGAAGTAGAAACGAAGAAAAGTTCTAATCAGTAATTTAAGCTTATACACTAAGAACAAAAAAGTACAAAGTAAACTCAGAGCAAGCAGGAATAAATATTGAAAGTGTAAATCCTATGAAATATATTTTTTGGGGGGAGAGGGATGACGTACACCCAGCAGTGCTCAGGACTTACTTCTGGCTTGTGCTTAAGGATCACATCTGGTGGTGCTTGGGGAACCATATGCAGTACTGGGGGTCAAGCCAGGGTCAGTCACATACAAAATAAGTACCTTGATCCCTGTACTATTATTTCTCTACCAGCAGAATAAGACTTTTTAAATTGAAGATTAAAAATAAGTCAGGAATATGGCTCAAAGAGAAGTGTGTGTCTCAGTTTTGTGAGGTCCAATTTCAAGCCTTTTTTATTTCAGTTCATGTATTATCTACCTTTGTGCTGATATTGAGTTCTTAATATAAGTAATAAAGCTAAGAGATCATTATTTTGGTTCATGGTAAATCATGTTGCTTTTCTCCCCACCCTCGCCCCTCCCCAGTTCTTAGAATGATCAAAAGGAACTATGTATAAAGCAGATCAACTTCGTGTTTACAAATTTTGGCTATCAAAAAGTTATATCCATGAAATATAGTTCTGAGCTATCAAATGTTGGGAACCATCTTCAGTGATATGAATTTAGATTTACAGATGCGTTCATTGGTCCCTTAAAATCATTCTCAGTTCTATGAGATCAAAGAAACCGAGTCTAGGGGCTGGAGCGATAGCACAGCGGGTAAGGTGTTCGCCTTGCACGTGGCCGATCCGGGTTCGATTCCCAGCATCCCATATGGTCCCCTGAGCACCGCCAGGGGTAGTTCCTGAGTGCAGAGCTAGGAGTGACCCCCGTGCATCGCCAGGTGTGACCCAAAAAGCAAAAAAAAAAAAAAAAAGAAACCGAGTCTAGTCTGAGAACTGAGGCAAGGGTGATGTTTCTTGGTAGTGGTTCTTTTTCTTGGTGAATATATCTCTAGGAGTGGGAAGGGTTATTTGTTTTGGGTTGGTAGTAGCCAGGAGTTGAAATTGGGACTGGTTGGCTATTACATGTAAGAGCTGGGATGATGCCACAGAATTAAGCATGCAAACAATTTGACTTTCTTCTGAATTAGGAAGATAAAAGTAGAGTGGAAGAACCAAGTGACAGACATTTAAGACCTCATTATTTTTTTTTTTACATGATCCTTCTGAAAGTACTCTTCCGTCTTGGCCAGAGGCACCTGAGCTTGTCTGTCTTCTCTTCTTTTTTCCTGAAACTCGTTTCTAACTTTCCAAGTACTAGCACACAAAGATCTGTTTATCCCCACTTTCGTTCTATATTCCATAACAGCTTCAGTGTGGGTGTATAGAGGCAATACATAAACCAATCACAGCTTTTAATTTCAAAGTGATCTTGTTCTGTAATTCCATGATCTATGTGCCAAGGCTACCTTGGGCAAAGTTCCCTCTTGTAGCAAACTCATTGCTAGAATCCATGTTCTTTGCTCTTGCCAGTCCCTTACCTGGCCTTCGCATTGCCCTGTACCAACCATGTCTGTATAACCCTAGGTTCATCTTGTGAAGCTGCATCATACAGTTATGGAAAACATTTATTCCTTGAGCCTCAAAACTCTGAGGTGATTCATTTCTGTGCTCTAGTCAATACAATAGAAATAAAATTAATTATTTTGTGATTAATTCCTTATGCTGTTAGTTTGTTCACTGTAACTTTTGCAAGAACCAGCCATACTTTGACCTTTGCTTTATTACTCGATATGACATTGGGAAATGTAAAACTTATACTCTTCATATCTCCTTCTACTGCCATTACTTAGACCATTTTCCCTTTTCAGCACTTACCTGGAATCTTAGTTTGAGAGGCAGAAGAATGCGTACTGCGTACTGACTGAAAAATCAGGGTTGGGTGTTATAAATTGAGGGCAAGTGATTTCTGCCTAAGCTCAGAGACAGGGAGGACTGAAATCACAGGTTTTTTTTAGTGTTAAATATCTTGTGGGTGAGTTATTTCCTGGTCCTGCTGATTGTCTGTGCATGCATGTGGCCACATTTTAGAGTGAAGGCTGTTATTTAAACCCCTCTTCAGCTTTAGGCCAAGCACTATAAATGCACAATTAAGTAGTCTCCTCCCAAAAAAAGAACACCTAAATGCAGTCAGTGACTGAGAAAAACACTTTACCAACAGATGCACTTAACTCTAAGATGGTAATTTCCGGAGTAAAGATTAAATGCCAGCTCTCCCTATGATTCTGTAACCAGCTTGAAGTGGAGGGGTCCCTTAGCTAGGTCAGCCTCTAGGGAAACATGTAATATTGGAGACCACTGAATGCATGCTTATTTGAGGCACATTATGGTGTGTATGTGTGTGTGTGTGTGTGTGTGTGTGTGTATGTGAGTCTACAGGAGAATATGATTTTCCATGTGAAGGCAGTTGGCAAAGGGTTACTGACTAGCAATTAGCAAAGGAAAATAATGTTCCTTAAACTGCAGTCCGAAGTCAGAGAGAAAAACATGTATTTTTAAACCATGTAGCTTGATTTTTATGTGAAAGCAAAATTACATATAATGGAAGGCAGCGATCTTAAGTATACAGTTTGATAAGTTTTGATAAATGTGTATATCCATAAAGCCAGTGTTATAGGCAAGAAACTGAACATATTCATCACCCCAGAATGTTCCCTCTTGAGGTTCCCTTCAACCTCAATTCCCCACAGGCAATCATTGTTCTGATTTCCATCATCATAGATTCATTTTGTCTGTTCTTGAGCTTCGTAAAATCATGCAGTATAAACAGTTTTTGCTCTATCTGGCTTCTTTCTCCTGGCATGAGAGTTTCAAGTCACCTCCTTAAATGCTGCATATGTCTTAGTTATTTTTTTTTGTCTTAGTTATTTTTTTTCATCGTAGAAGAGTATTCTGTTAATATATTAGTTTTAAGATAACATCAATGATTTGTTCATTTTTCTGATAATGGCCATGTGAGTTGTTTTCAGTTTGGAGCTATATTGAATATTGCTACCAGAAATCTGCAGTTCTGAATTCATTTCTTCTGAATGGTTTATCATTGCCACAAGTCATTCGTAATATCCTCTTATTCTTTTAATATCTAGGGGATTTGTAGTGACATCCCTCACTTAATTCCTAATGTTGCTCATTTCAATTCTTTTTCTTGAACACTTGCTAAGGGTTATAAATTTTAATTCATCTTTTTAAAGAACTGACATTGTTCATTTGTCAATCAGGATTAAATTAGAAAGCAAGTAGCATTAGGAGGTTGTGGGGGGTGAGGACTATAGCACACAAGTATACATATACTAAGGGATTGTTAGAGTGCTCTGACTTTAAGCCATTTGTAAGAACTGGTATAACCATTTCTATAAAACATTTGTGCTTGAAGTTTATAGGTCATGAAGCCAGAAAAGGAAGATAAATATAGAGTAGAGGAAACTAACAAACATACTGGATCCTGAATGTGTAAACTGGAGACCATGGTAACTGACTGTTATCCAAAGAATCCTTTTCAGTTTTCAGTTTTTGCCTTTAGCTTTGGGATGTGAATGTTGTATAGAAGCTGGACTCAGTGTCTCCAAATAAAGGAGACAGGATAAAAAGCAAATAATTTCCTTTCTACCTACTAGATATAAACAAATTCCTTTGTGTAGTAAAAATGAATGAAGAATTGTAGAGAATATGAGGTAAAATTTTTCTGTAAAGTACCAGTGTTTTAGCTCTGAAGTATGATTATCATCGCAGCCACTGAACTCTGCAGTTCATATAAGTGCATGCTAATAAGTGGTATGGTTGTATGCCACTAAAGATTTATTTATAAAAATAGGTAATGGATTGCATCAGTCTAAAGCTGTATATATCTGTTGCCTGTTTTGCATATTTCAATAACTCATCACAGTAATTCTAATAATAAAAACTTTGTGTTGAATTCTATTAATTTCCTGTGCCTTTTTCTATTGTTGCTAAATATGCACAACTTTAAGTGTTTAAACTTCTCCCCACCCTGCTGTGATTTTTGCATTAGGTAGATTTTTTTGCATTAAAGAAATTAAGAGAAGGGGAAAAGTGATATCTTTTGCACTTATCCACATGTTCACATTGCTGATTTTTTCCCTTTCTTTCTGAGGTTCCAAGTGTCCGGTGTCTGTCATTTCCTTTCCAGGACTTTATTTCTTGCTCTGCAGTTTTGCTGCTGGTGGAGCATTTGCTCATCATTCATTTATCTGAAAGTATGGGGTGGTGGGAGGGATACTGGGAACATTAGTGGTGAAGAATGGGCACTGGTGGAGGGATGGTACTCGACCATTGTATGACATAATCACGAAAGTGTGTAAGTCTGTAATTGTATCTCACGATGTTTCATTAAAAACTTAAAAAAAAAGAATTTCAGGGTAGAGAAATTTGAGTTAAGCATCATTTTCTTTCAGGGCTTTATAGATACTGTTTGTGGGGCCTAGGAATAGCTCAGTGGTAAAGCATGAGGTCAGGGTCGGGTCACGAGATCCACCCTTTATCCGCCAGGTACACTGCTCTCGCTGGTGTCTCTGGTGCCACAACTAAGTGTGAAACCCTCACCATCACAACAGCAAAAGGAAAGGGAAGGGGAATATTTCTTTCAAAATACATTTACTAGCTGCCAACAGCTTCTGCTGAGAGGTTAGGATTTATTTCTTGCTTTGTATGCTTTTAGGAAATATGTTGTGTTCTTCTCTGACTACTTTCAACATTTGCTTTTTGACTTTTAGCAGGTTTTGTTGTTGTTGTTGTTGTTGTTGTTGTTGTTTTAGTGTATATACAGTGGAAAGTGGGGGTCACCAGGGCCAGTCTCAGTTATTTCTTATGCCATGACTTTCTGTTACCTTTGGGTATGAAACAACAGTTTTCTTGCTTTCAATATAATAGCCTCGATTTCTTGAGTAGTATGGAAGGTGTCATTTTTCTTTTGGAGGAAGAGGGGTGACTACACCTGGCAGTGCTCAGGGAATCATGTATAGTGATGGGATTTAAAGGAGTTGGCTGCCAGGAACAGAAATATAAGCATGTTGCCTCTGACCTCTCTGGCCCCAGAAAGCGTTCCTTTGCTGCATGCAGTGGCTGGAACGTAAGAGAATGCAGAATGGAGGGTGAGTGAATGCTAAATCCAGGCGTACCACTAAAGGTCTTCCTGTGAAGACCTTCAGTTTTGTCAACTGATCTGAGAAGAGTCTTTCAAGTGTTATTTCAAAAACTAAATTCAAGGGGCAGGCATATAGCTCTACCAGTAGAGCAATATGCCTTGCATGTGCAAGGTCCTGAATTCGTTTGTTCATTTTTTTGGTGGTTTTTTTTTTTTTTTAATCTCCAGCTCCTCAGGCTGACATCATTAGTGCCTATGGGTGTGATCCTAGTGGCCCCCCAGGTGTGTTCCCTATTTTTTAAAAAAAAGGTCAAAATCCAATTCTAGTCTGAGATAAGAACCATGTAACCAAGTATTTAAAACTTTTTGTTTCATATTAGAAATATTTTGCATTCACCTATTTTACTCAGCTTTTCTGTTGAGGAGTTAAACAGCATTCCAGGGTAACACTTAAAAATAGATGCAAAACTGTCTCAACTTCACAAGCTTATTAGCAGTGTTCGAATTTTCATAGTTTTAATACCAAGCATGTTTCCACAAGAAGAAAAACCTGCTGATGGTGATAAAAAGGAGTTAAGTTACAAGACAACTTGATTTTTGAGAGACACCCCTGAGCCAAAATCACATCTAGCAGATTTAGCATGTATGTTTTATGCCAGTGGGCTTATAGAGTTCAGACAACTCTAATTAGACCCAAGAATCAGCTAGCTCTCTGGGGGCTATTTTGATTTTGATTTTCTGGCTTGTAGGCTACTCCCAACTCTGCTCTTGGCAGTTGCTCTCTGTCAGTCACCGGTGGTTGGAGGACTAGGCAGTGCTGTGGATTATCAAACCCTAATTATCAAACCCCTGTATTATCTCTTCCACTCAGTAGCTCTCAATCTTTATTAAAAGTAGTACCCAGTGGTTTGGTGTACTTGTAGGTGTTCTCGATGTTCTAGGCCTTCAACATTTTCTGTTGTTCTGTTTCCACATCATTTTCTAGTGCCCAAAACTGATTATCAAGGTGCCATTTTAACCTAAGTTAATTTTTTTTTCATGCTAAAAAGGGAGAATGGAAACTTGAACCTAGCAACTCAGACAAATACTGTGTTCATGTGGGGGTGCAAATAAAGATGTATCTTGATATTCCTTCTTTCTTTCTTTCTTTCTTTCTTTCTTTCTTTCTTTCTTTCTTTCTTTCTTTCTTTCTTTCTTTCTTTCTTTCTTTCTTTCTTTCTCTTTATTTAAAGAATAAAATACTTCCTCTTTGCCTCAGATGTCTGGGTAGTGAGTTAGAATTCCTGTTACCAATAACTGCTTAAAAGCTGGTGACAGGTAATTCAAAAAGGAAGGCATTGTATGATATGAAGAAAACACCCAACTTTTAGCAGTTTGTACAATTAAAATAGCCAAGGAATATTACTTGTTTTTATAACAAATAACTTTATATATTTCCATTTTAAAATATAAATATACACCTACTACATGTATCTTTCTCTATGTCTTCATAACAAAATTCAAGTCTCTGAGATCTTGGATAATTTGATAAGATTAGTCAGAAACATATGATCTGTGCTTTAACTCAATTGTGATTCAGAAGAAAACTCAGATCGCTCATTACCCAGGGGATAAAGAAACTGTGCTCCATATTCCAAGAGCATGTGTGTTCCACTAAGCTAGCTACCCACTGCTTCTTCCCCTCCACATGTCACATGCAAAATGGAGAGGGACACATAGAATCTGAGAATCTGATGTAGTTTTGCAAATAAAATTTTGAATGTTAAATGCCTGCCACCTACTAGAATATTTTCTTAAGTCTAAATTGACAGCTGAGGGTGCATCAGAATCTGTCAGTACAGTAGCTGAAGTAGCCTTATTATGTAACATTTTATAGGTTTTAATATATGTCACTCCGAGTCAACATCTGTAAGTTCTATATTATGTTCATTGCTTATAGTCAAATTCTAACTTTTACCATAAAGTTGATCCTGTTTCCCTGAAAGATGCTGATTTGGACATTGGTTCCCATGTCCTAGGAAACATTTTATTTCTTCCTAAAATAAAAAACTCTGGTATAACTTTTTCTTTTTGACACTTAACCTATCATTCTCCCAATTGAGTGAATGTTATGCCCATTTATTATAACTGGATACTCAGACATAATTCCCACATGGAATATTTACATCTTTCTCTGGCTGTTTCCTAAAAGTCCAAAAATTCATTGCAAAAGAATGAGAGAAAACCCATAATGTCCCAAAGTAGAGAGAGAGTATCACTGTATCACTGTCATCCCATTGCTCATCGATTCGCTCGAGCAGGTACAAGTAACATCTCCATAGTGAGACTTGTTGTTACTGTCTTTGGCATATCAAATATGCCACCGGTAGCTTGCCAGGCTCTCCCGAGTGGGCGAGATACTCTCGGTAGCTTACCGAGCTCTCCGAGAGGGACGAAGAAATCGAACTCGGGTTAGCCGCATGCAAAGCGAATGCCCTACCCACTTTGCTATCACTCCAGCACAGAGAGAGAGTAATAGGGAAATTGTCTGCAGGGGGAGGGGTGAGATGGGGTGGGGAAGGGATACTGGGGACATTGGTGGTGGAAAATGTGCACTGGTGGAGGGATGGGTGTTCCATCATTGTATGACTGAAACTGGAACCAGAAAGCTTTGTAACTGTATCTCATGGTGATTCGATTAAAAAAAAAATAAAACTGAATTGTGAACTAAAAAAAAAAAGAAATGAGAGAAAAAATTAAGCATAAACTTACATATTATGGCATTCACATAGTGATGAACACATGCAGATTTATGCAGAAAAAAGCTAGTGATTATCCAAGTCATTTTGAAAACTCATTTTTATCTTCCATTCATAGTCATTAGAATACACAGTTTTATTATTCATTATTGGTTGTACCTGGTTGAGCTCAGGGCTACTCTTGGTGCATAGCTCTGGGTGAGATCCTGGGGGTTAAACCCAGGCTCCTGTTTATAAAGCCTGTGCTCCAGACCTTGGAGATATCTCCCTGGCCCTGTGCTGTTCTTTTGAAAAGGCAAGTAATCACATAGAACCTTTCATAAACCCAAGACATTAGAATCTCTCAATTTAGTTCACACTCCACTCAGCATTAGGACATCAAATGAACCAAGATACAAGAACACATAGCTCATAGGACACATTATTGAGTAGAAGACAGAATGAGCATATGAGAGTTTAGCATGAGATAGTCCAGGGTGGTGTAGAAGACATTGGTTTTAAACCTTTTTAAACTTGCAGACTGGCATCATTCTGCACACCAATAGTTGAAGACCACCACTTTAAATTGAAGGTAGAACAGTGTTTTTCCATATCTTCACATGAGCACCGATGTTGGTGCTATGGACTATGGACCAACAGTTGAAAACCACTGGTCTAGGCCATCTGCCTTTCTTATTACCCTCTCCTCCTCAGCATTCCTTATGGAGCTGTGGCTGATGGTCATTGACTACCTCCTGTCACCCTTAGAATAAGGTGAGGGTGGGGCTGGAGTGAGAGTACAGGGGTAAGGCACTTGCCTTGCATGCAACCTACGTGGGTTCGATCACCGGCATCCCATATGAGCCTGCCAGAAGTGATTTCTAAGCATAATGCCAAGAGGTAACACCTGAGCATCACCAGATGTGGCCCCCAAACAAAACAACAACTAATAACAACAACAACAAAATAAAGTGAGGGTAACATAAGACCATCAGTGAGCATCAGCCATAGTTTCTGGCACAGAAAGGTAACTCAGAGGTTAGAAGGTTTTGCTGACTCTTTTACATGAGGAAAATTGGGCTCAGGAAGGCAGGTTCAGTTGGGATTTCTTAGACAACCTCATGCTTGCACCCCCTGTCTTTTGTAGCCCATTATCTCCAGTCCTCTTTTCTATGGGTACACCACATGGGCTGTGTGTGGTTGGAATACCAAGACACTGAAGTGCTGTTCTCTCGTAGTCATTGCACACGGTGCTTTGTAAGGTGAAGGAAGATAGGTTGGTGGCCTTTGCAGGAGCTGGCATTTTATTTGAGCATTGATCCACTAGTTGAGTTTTGTAGCAGTCTAACTGTAGGCTGATGGCAATGTCATTTTGGAAATACATTTAAAAATTTGAAAAGAATTTATCAATTACCTCCTAAGTGGACATCAATGAGAGTTTAATCAAATGAAAATGGATGTAAAAGGGCTATTTAAGAAAGACATTAGAAGCAGTTAGAATCCAAAGAAGGGGTTGAACATCCATAATTGTCTTTACAGACTGTGTTCATAAAATAGCTTAGATTGTCTTTCCAGTGAATGTTGGGACCTTGTTGTCAATTTTGTTCAGCCATAAAGATTTTATGCAGAATCCTTTTCTGGTTCATAAGCATAATGATTGGGTGCTCGTACATTTGTATGACATGTGCCTCCCTTAAATCTTGTTACGCATTTGGCACTTCACCTATCTGATGTGAATGAAAGAAAACAAAAAGATTTTACATACTAGTGTATTTTAAAACTACATGGCCCAGGACTGGAGAGATGGTACAGCAGGTAGTGTATTCACATAGCATGCAGCTGACCAGGTTCTATCCCCATCACCCCATGCGGTCCCTGGCGACCTCCATAACTGATCTCTCAGCCCTGGGTGTGCAGTCCCACCCCACAGTGCCACAAACAAGATACATGGCCACATTTTCACTTTTTAGAGTGTGATTTTTCTCTTTTTAATTCCCCCCCTCATTTTAGCATCTCACTCATAGTCCTTCAGTTATTTCCCCAGATCCAGTGTACCCCACTCTACAATCAGATGCTGCTCCCTTCCTGTTTCTTGTAGTGGTAATGTATTCTCAGAAGCCTGGAAGATTCTGTAGCAATATGAAGTCTGTTGATCTTGCCATCATTTATTTTTATTTATGGTTGATGGAGGCCTGGGGGTTGGGCTACACCTAGTGATGTCCGACAGCCGTTTGATGCCTGGGCTAGGTAGGGACGGCCACATACAGAGTGTGTGTTCTAGTCCTTTCAGCCATCTTCCCAGACCTCCATAATTTCTTTCTTTCTTTTTAAAAAATATTTTTAAATGGAATCACTGTGAGATAAGCCCTTACAAAGCTGTTTATGATTAGGTTTCAGTCATGCAGTGTTCCAACACCCATCCCCCAACAGGTGGACATTTCCCAGCACCAGTGTCCCTAGTTTTCCCTCCCATCACTGCCCCCCACCCCGCCTGCCTGCCTCTAAAGGTACTTTTCTTTCTTCTTTCTCAATCTCTCTCTCCCTCTTTCTCTCTCACTCTTTCTCTCCCCTTCCCCCTCCCCAACCTTCATTTGTATTGTTTTATTTATCATGTTTACAATGATGTTACAGACTTACAAACTTTTGTGCTTACGTTTCAGTCATACAATGATTGAGTACCCATCCCTCCACCAGTGTCCATTCTCTACCACAAATGTTCCCTGTATCCCTCCCATTCCCCTCACCCCATCCCCGCCTCTGGTAGGTGCATTCCCTTTTACTAACTCTCCTTTAGGGTGTTGTGGTCTGCAATGCAAGTATTGAAGGAACCACCATATTTTAGATATTTATCTTTGACAAATTCTTTTACTTCTTCCTAACCAGATATTCAAGTCAAATACTGAAATATAACATCTAAGATTTAAGTTTAATACATAATGGGAAAAAATTAAAACAATAGAAACTTTTAATAAGATCTCCTATAAGTCAATTCAATGCAGATATATAATAACAACTCTAAGTGTCTCTGTATATAGGGGTTTTAAATTGGAGATGATAATATTTCTTTTCTCAATTCTTATTCATATTAAAGCTTGAGATAAGAGACCTAATTGCATTATTATGCATTACCCACTCCATGAGTCTCCTGCCCCACACCAGGCTGTCCTCGCCAGGGCCCCTCTCGGAATGGGTAGAAAGATAAACAGTAGGGAGAGGATAAGAGAAACATTAATCAGTATGAAATTTCATCATTTCAGATCATAGATGTAGTTTATGACTCTTACAGTCTTAAAATATTCTACTTTTATTTTATTTATTTATTTTGTTTTTTGCTCCATACCTGGCTGTGCTTGGGACTTACTTCTGATTTTGTGCTCAGGGATCATTCCTGGTGGGATTTGGGGGCCCAAATGCAGTGCCAGGGATTGAAGGGATTGAACCTGGATTGGCTGGATGCAAGGCATGTGCCATACTTGCTGTACTGTCTCTCTACTTTTATTTTTAATAAATTTATTTTTATGTATGGGAATAATAGAAATATCATGTCTCTCCTAACATGATCGCTTTTGGAAGTATTTTATATATACTAAATTTAGATGAATTAAAAAGTATATCTTAATTAGCGGGTAGGGCGTTTGCCTTGCACACAGCCGACCCGGGTTCAATTCCTCAATACCTCATGGAGAGCCCAGCAAGCTACCGAGTATATCCCGCCCGCACAGCAGAGCCTGGCAAGCTACCCATGCCGTATTCTATATGCCAAAAACAGTAACAACAAGTCTCACAATGGAGATGTTACTGGTGCCCCCTCGAGCAAATCGATGAACAATGGGACAACAGTGCAGTGCTACAGTGCAGAGTTTAAATAAAGATGTTTATGAATGAAAAAGCTTAATTTTACTTTTTAAGACCTTTCCGAATGGCACACGTGTCTGACAGGCAATACTGTGTGGACTGTGGGCAAAGCACTGTGCTTAAATATTTTTGGCACTTCCTTTCACGTTCATGTAATGTCTCCACAGGCTTGCATTTCCTCTCATTTTGCAGTTGAGAAATCTAGGCTTCAAACAATTCAGTCTTTGATGATGAATATTCTGAGCCTGGCAAGCTCCCTGTGGTGTATTCGATATGCTAAAAACAGTAACAATAACAGTCTCATTCCCCTGACCCTGAAAGAGCCTCCAGTCGTTGGGAAAGACGAGTAAGGAGAGGCTGCTAAATCTCAGTGCTGGGATGAATGGAGATGTTACTGGCACCCGCTCAAGTAAATCAGTGAACAATGGGATGACAGTGACAGTGACAATGATACAATGATGTTAACATTTATGGTACAGAAGTATAAAGTTAGTGCCAAAGACTGCTCCAAAATTCTTACCCTGCAGTTTTTGCTCCCGTTTCTCAGGAATCGAGGGCTATTAGGTAAATGAATCTGTACTCTTAATAAAACAGTCTAGATGTGGGAACATAAGATAAACATCTTTTCTTTCACTGGCCTTTCCTCCTTTTTATTGTTCCCTGCTTCCTTACTGTACTGGTTCCTGACATTGGTTGTTTCTTAGAGTGACTGAGATGAGGTCACTCATCCATTGGTCAGATCCATCTTGGTCAGATCACTTGAAGTCTCTGGTCCTCAGTGTCTTCTCTTTTGGAGCAGAGATGGTGATGCTCACCTCTTTAGGTTACTGTGAGGAGTGGTTAGGGTATGGATCTTAGGGGAGGTGGGAGGTGGTGCTCAGTCTATGTGGTTATCAGGATTCTTGTTCCTCTATATTCTCATGTTTCTTTCTCTCCTGTTTTCTATTTTCAAACCCAACTTGAATCTCAGTTGTCTGGTAAGGTGCCAGCCAAGCTGCTGCGACAAGAAACTTGTAGAAGGTAGAGTGCTTCCGGAGACTGGGGGTTTCTCTTTCCCGTGATAGTCAGTTGATTTCAGTGTATGAATAATTGTGGTTTAGCTGCTTTTATTTTGACTGAATAGTAGTTCTTTGGAATGAGCAGGCTGTGGGATCCCTTTCGTATGTCTTTTCACAGTTGTTTTTTTCCTTATTTTTCTGCACTGGGAAAATTCACTTTCAAATATCCTTTTCTCAGTAGAATAAAACCACAAGACCCCTGCAGCTCATTTTATTGATACCTAGAACTTTCCAGATAACAAAAATAACTTGGATTTTAGAATATAAAATACGGTCTCATTTATAAAATGAACTTCTATGGAAATTGCTTTTATGGAAATCTGATTACAACAGTTGAAAACTAGTGGGTGAAATGAGTTCAGGGCCGTCCTGTGAAACACTGAAGAACTTTAGAAAATCTCACTTGAGCACATAGGCCTTCATGTTTCCTGGTATCATTATTGGGCCACAGGCTTGCTTCCTGGGCTATAATAGTATTTGGAATGTGATTTCTTGTTTGGTTTGGTTTGATTTTGGATTTTGAGCCACATCTAGTGGTGTTCAGGGGTTACCCATGCCTCTGCACTCAGAAATCACTCCTGGTGATACTCGGACAACCATCTTCTGTGCTGAGGATCAAATCCTGGTTGGCCAGGTGCAAGGGAAGTGCCTTACCTATTGTACTATTTTCTCTGGCCCTATTTCTTTCTTTTCTTTCTCTTTTCTTTTTTCTTTTCTATTTTTTTCTTTTCAGTCTTCATCTAGTTTACTCTAACCAAATGACTGGTTAAAAATAAAGGCTTTTGCCTCCACATTCTAAAATTCCATTGTTTTAAAAATTAAAATGAAGGAGATTTTTAAATATTACTCCCTGACTGGCAAATCTCCACAGAACTTTGTGGAAGTAAATATAATTGTATTTGTATCTAGGATCAGCAGATGTGAAAAGCTGAAAATTCCAAGATTATTTCAAAAATTTTTTTTAGTTTTTATTTATTAGTAGATGCCAGGGATTATCTTTGTAGTATAAAAATCAACCTTATTCACAATAACACTGTTCAAAATAAAATCAAAGCCAGCTTTTAAAAAAATTTTTTTTAATTAGTGAATCACCATGAAGTACAGTTACAGACTTAGAAACTTCTGTGCTTACATTTCAGTCATACAGTGGTCAACTATCCATTCCACCACCAGTGCCCATTTTCCACCACCAGTGGTCCCAGCATCACTCCACCATCCCCACTCCGTTTCCCCTCCCCCAACCCTCCCTCTGTTGGCAGGGCATTCCCTTTTGCTCTCTCTCTCATTTTGGGTGTTGTAGTTTGCAATAGAAGTATTGAGTGGCCATCATGTTTGGTCTATAGTCTGCTTTCAGGGTGCGTCTCCCATCCCGAGCGGATCTTCCTCCCACCATTAACTTGGTGATCCTTTCTCTAACTGAACTGCCTTTTCCCTCAGTATGTGAGGCCAGCTTCTAAGCTGTGGAGTAATCCTTCCAGTACTTATTTTTAATAAACTTGGGTGTTAGTCTCCCATTCTGTTACTTTATATCACACAAATGAGTGCAATTTTTCTATGTCGGTCCCTCTCTTTCTGACTCACTTCGCTTAACATCATACTTTCCATGTTGATCCATCTATATGCGAATTTCATGACTTCATCTTTTCTAACAGCTGCATAGTTGTACATCTACACACCCATTGTGTAGATGTACCAGAGTTTCTTTAGCCAGTCATCTGTTCTCGGGCACTCGGGATTCCAGATTCTGTCTATTGTAAACAATGCTGCAATAAACATACAAGTGCAGATGACATTTCTACTATACTTTTTTGCATCTCCGGGATATATTCCCAGAAGTAGTATTGCTGGGTCAAAGTGAGAGCTCAATTTCTAATCTTTTGAGAATCGTCCATATTGTTTTTCAAAATGGCTGAATCAGTCAGCATTCCCACCAGCAGTGAAGAAGAGTCCCTTTCTCCCCACATCCATACCAACAGCGGTTGCTTTTGTTCTTTTGGATGTGGGCCAGTGTCTGTCAAAGCCAGCTTTTAAGCATTGTTGTGTTACTTCACTGCAGTGATGCCAATAAGCAATTTTTTAAACTTTAAAAACAGGATGACCACTACTTGTATGGTAATTCAAAATTATTTTGAGTGTTAAAATCTAATTCTTGCATCTCCTGTATGGGACATACTACCTTCCGTGCACTACATGATAGTACAGCTGGTAGGGCATTTGCCTTGCACATGGCGACCTGGTTTCAATTCCTCTGTCCCTCTCGGAGAGCCCGGCAAGCTACCGAGACTATCTTGCCCACATGGCAGAGCTAGCCGTGGCATATTTGATATGCCAAAAACAGTAACAACAAGACTCACAATGGAGACGTTACTGGTGCCCACTTGAGCAAATCAATGAGCAACAGGATGGCAGTGATACATTGTTGATATTCAGTAGTGTGCATTCCAGACTATCTCTGCACTACTGTTTAAGAGTCCAGATTATTCTCATCTAGGTGGGCCATTAAAAATCCATTTTCCAGGCAGTGGAAAAGTGGTCAGAACTGAGGACTCAGCCAGAGTACTGTCCTATGATTTCCTCACTTTCATCCCCTTGACCTGAACCTGGTGAACATGGTCACATCTAGCCATAGACTTGGTGACCAATACTGTGGAGGGAGGAGAGGTGGCATCTGGAAGAATGGAAATGACCTGCCACTTCCTAAAAAGTTCTGGGCACTCTTGACCACCACAGTCTGCTGCAACCTCTTGCCTGTCATCTCTTGTCCTGGTTGCTAGCTCCTTTTTCTGTCTTGCTCAGGTGTATGAACTCCCTTTTCTGTCATGCAAGGTTGGGACATATTCTAGGATCTTTCAAGGCAAGGCTTGCATATGTTTTCCTTATGCTATTTAGGAAGGTTCCAAACGTGTTCCAGAGATGTTTATTTAGGTGCACAATTTGTTGAATGAATCAGTAGCATGTATTTTGTGTTTCTTTCTGTTGTTGTTTATGTAACAGTCTTATTAAGATATAATTTGCACATTACTCCACTCACCCATTTAAAGTGCGTGATTCAATTATTCTAACTGTATCCACAAAGTTGCAGCACCATCACTATAATCAGTTTTAGAGCATTTCCATTATCTTGTGTCTGTCAGTTTTCACTTTCTTTCCCAGCCTTTCCTTCCCCCAGCCCTGAGCACCAAGCAATCTCTGTCAGCCTCTGTAAATTTGCCTGTCTTTGTGACTGTCCTTCACTTAATGTTTTTCAATTTCATTTATATTGTGGAATGAATCAGTCTTTTATTTTTTTGATGACAGATAATATTCCATTGTACATTTTGTTTATCAATAATAAACATTGGGTGGTTTTCATCTTTTTGCTCTTATGAATGATACCACTGTGACCATTTGTATTGTAAGCCTTTGGTGTAGACATCTTGAGTATGCATCTAGGAGTGAAATTTCTGGATCAAAGATAATTCTGTATTTAACTTTAAATATGGTTATCCAGATCATTAAACCGTTATTAAACTCAAAGTATCTGCATCATTTTATACTGCTACCAGGTGTTTGACTGCTGTTATCTTCAGATCCATGCCAACATTTTCTATTATTTGAATTTTTTTATCATAGCAATTTTAATGAGTGAGGTGGTGTCTCATTGTAGCTTTGATTTGAATTTCTCTGATGACTAATGAAGGTGAGTTTTTTCCTGCTTGAATATTCATAAGAATCTGACATATATTTTATCAATAGTAGTACCTGGGGACTTGGAATAAAAGTATGTGTGTGCTCATTTGTTCACAGCATTTTTATACCTCTTGCTCCTACTGAATCTCTAAATCCTGGGTACTCCTTTTTTCTAATTCTATTTTACAACAAGTATGAAAATGTTATTATATTGGCTTAAAAGCTTAATTAGACAGTTAATCCTGCAATAATAATGCTAAACACTAGATGTGACAAGGGTTAGTATAAATAACCTAGGGTTATTTGGCTATTATTGTGATTTAAATTTTTATGACAAAATTATACTTAACTTTTCTTAGCCTCAAAGAATAGAATTTTATTCTCTTCAGAATCAGAGATCAGTAGTGAAGAATAATGCTAACTAGCTAGGTAAGAAAATGAGGCAAACTTGTTCTACAAGGATCTCTATTTCATCTCTCCTGGTATATCTTATTCATGAGGCATCATTAATACATATTGGGTAGAGGTTTTACACAAGATGATATGAGGGGAAAATTAATGCATTTTTCATAGTCCTCACCAGTGTGAATTCATTCTTAGAAAGTTGGGCAGAGAGAAACGAAGTGCACTGACTCTGGCTGCCTCATCAATTCTCCTTTATGTACTTCCAGGTTCCTAGCCAGCCCACAGAGCCCAAGAAGGTGCTTTTTTCAGAAGTGTAAGTCTGTCACTTTAAATAGAGCAGTGGTGAGCCTTTTACTACCTATTAACAATGAGGTAGAAAAACCTTGACTTGGAAGACAGATACCTGGATGCATTGTACAGAATGCTTTGGCCATGGAGGTACTTGTGTGTGATGGATGACCGAGAAGGCACCTTATCTCTCTAGGCCTCAGTCTCTGGCTCAAGAAAGTGATGAACAATAACAGCTTCCAAAGTCCCATGTAGCTCTAACTAAAATTATTTGGTAGAATGATTATGTAGGCAGTTTCTTGCGCGCGTGTGTGTGTGTGTGTGTGTGTGTGTGTGTGAGAGAGAGAGAGAGAGAGAGAGAGAGAATGGGTGGGCGGAAACCCCCCTGGGAGGGGAGCACCCATTCCCTGCCATTGGCTCCCCAGCTCCTTTGGTGATGAGAGAGCTTCTGCTTACGGAGTTATGGAATGGAGGCTGGAAAGGGTGCATATGACTCACTTACAAAAATTAAATCATTTTTTTTCATAATGCAAATGAAAAGTGGCCCTAAATGTACATTTGCCAAGCTGAGAATGACTGGTGAGGTCATTTTTAATGGGAGATTACATTTCACCATGGTTGATTTTTGCCTGATTTATTGCTATTAACTTCTGAAGCAAGGCCAGCTGATGGAGGTGCTGGCAAGAGCAGGAGTCCAGACTGCACACAGGGATTGAGTCAGTTCCTGGCTGGCTCAGAGCTGGCGGGCCGGCACGGTACTCCCAGGGGTGCTCTGTGGGGCCATCTGATAAGGGGAGCTGCCTGTTGCTATCAGGTGTCCTAGAAGAAACACTACCGTGTCTTGCACACAAAACAGAATTGCTGGAGACCCTTTATCTTTTAAGAGGAAATATGTCCGAGTGCAGTAGTGTCTAATCAAGCCTGAGTGTATGAAGATGGTTATCTTAGTTCTTGACAACAGAACCTCGCAAGGAAATAGACAAACTGCCAGTGGGAGAAGGATGCAGGCCTCACTGGGCCCTCAGCTCAACCCGGTCTCCCAAGTGGATGCGTCAGGCAGAACCTACATGTGTGTCCTGGAAACAGAGCCTCCACTGAGCACTTGCTGGTGGAGCAGAAAGACATAACCTCCCCATTTTGTCCTCACGTTCGAGAAAGTGAGATGGACCCCTGTGAAGGGAGGAATGAGACTTCTCGCCCTGGTAGGAGAGATGGGAATAGAAAACAATCCTCATTGCGTCCTTCTTCCCATCCTGGCCTGGGAAGAAGGAAGGAGGATGAGGATGGTTCCTTCTAGACCTGATGCGTTAGCCCTGGGGCTTCGAGGAGAGGATTTGTCTGACGGAGAGAGGATGGGAGGTAAAAGGGGTGGGATCCCTCCCAGCAGAAGGATTCCACTGGTGTCCCAAGGATCTGTTTGATAGGACTCTGCAGGAACCAGGCGCCTCGTTTTGGCACCTTCTTAATACAGCACACACATGGCCGTGAGCCAGTTTTCATAAATAGAGTTTTATTGGAACACAGCCACACCCTTTCATTCCTGCCATTGTCTCGGCAGCTTAGGTTGCCACAACAGCTAGTGGGGTGGTTTCCACAGGGACTGTGTGGCCTACAGAGCCGAAAATATTTACTATCTGCCGGAAAATATTGCTGACCTTTGGCATAAGATATTTCTATTACTTGACACTTTTCATGTAGAGACCCACATGTCAGCAACCAGGTTTTGCTCACAGGGTCACGTGAACTTGCTAGTTTATTGGCCAAACGAGACTAATATTCGGTGTGTGAGGAAAGAGGAGTCTTTCTTCTTAACCATCCTTTAAGTTTCTGATCATCTGCATTTCTTGGACCCTTCACTGTATATTTGCTAAGCAAATGTTGGCAAACCAAGCAAGGATTTTAAGTTGATAGGAGTAGCATCGTTGAAAAGCACTTGCTGTTCTTCAGGGAGGCAGCCCATGTGTCAGCGGCTTCTGTGGCAACTCTCTTTTGCAAAGGAAAGAATGGGCACTGTCGGGAGATCCACCACTTCCAGCCTGCATTTATTTCACAAACACAGAGAATGCACTTCCAAAAACAGCTGTGTATTTGAAATATTGATTTCCTGAATATTACAAAAATTGTGTGTAATTACTTGGCAAATGCCAACTTTTAAGCACCTGCTGTGGTCTGTGGTATCAGCTGTTGGGAATAGCAGACCAGACTTTTTACAAATGTTCACTTATTTAATAAGAGCTGAATGAAAGAGAGGTGTAGTTACTCTGACTTTGCAGAGGGGGAAACAGGTATCAACTAGATCCAAGGATAGTGCTTCCCAATCTCTGAGGTGGAGGATTCTGATTGTACACTCTCGAGTCTGAACAAACTGTAAACACTGAATCAACAGCTAAGAACTTCTTACTATCAAAAGGACTGATTTTCAAGGGACAAGTCCAACTCAACCCCTTTTAATCTTAACCTCTCTTCTAGCCTCAGAAGCCAAAACCAGTGATTAAATATGTCTGGCACATGATACTGTCTTGGGACCTGATTTCTCATGAATGCTTTGTATAGAAGCTATCTGCATCAACAGTTAGTTTTTCCAGGATTTCTGGGAAATATACTAGGCCCCTAAAAGGAAGCATATAAGTTTAGGGTTTTCTTCGCTTCCAACAAAGATTCTTGAGTCCTAAGGAATTCAATGATAAGCATGCTTCCTTAAAATCCTTCAGGACTGCTCCATCCACTTAAATAAAGACCAGAGTCTTTATTTTCCACTACTTTTAAGATCGGAGTTTTGGACTAGAAAGATAGTAGAGGATAAGGTGCTTGCTTTTCTCCAGTTCCATTCCCAGCACCACATATGGTTCCCTAAGCACTGCTAGGAGCACTGAACCAGTCGAAGTCCCCAGTGCTGGAATGTGTGATACAAACCACCCCCCAAACCCCAACACAGACCCCCCCCACAAAAAAAAATGATTAAAAGACCAGAGTCTTTATTAGGATACAAGGACTTTCCTGTTTGAACACTGATTGTTTCTCATGACTGTTTTTTTTTTGTTTTGTTATTTTTGGGGAGATACATCTGACCATGATCAGGAGTTACTCCTGGCTCTGCACTCAAGAATTATTCCTGGCGGTGCTCAGGCATCAATATAGGATGCCAGGGGCTGAACCCATGTTGGCTGTGTACAAGGCAAATGCACTACATGCTGCACTATCACTCTGACTGATCTTAATTCCAGTCAGCATGTCTCTGCCTTTGAAATAGTCTCACTTCCTTGAAGACCATCTCTCTACCTTGTCAGCTCAACTCCCTGGCTCAGCTCCAGTTTCTTCACAACTGTAGCTAAGATGCTACTGGCCAGCAAAATGCCTTGGATCCTGAGAATCTGAGTGTGGTATCCCACCTGGCACTGCCCTGTCCACATCACATTTGTCATGCCCTTGTATGTCAAATAATTTGCCTGTGGTCCATCACTGAACACCAAGCTTCATAAAAGCATTCTGTGTGGGGTTTGACTGTCGTAACAAAGGCAGGAATCCACTTCACATAGCTACTAGAGAGTTTATTGTGAGGCAGCCTTAGAAGCAAAGCAGAGCTGTGGAAATTTCGGAACTGGCTCCATACGAAACTATCCCTGTCAGTGGTGGCTTCCTGCTGCCCTACTCCTCAGTCTTGTTTATCTTTGTCCCCCCTGTTGAATGCCTCAGCTGAAGCAGTGTCTTTTGGGAGCTGTGGCCTTGGTTTGTCTACAAGGCTCAGCCTGGCCGCTTCAGCTCTGGTGAGCCCACTGAATCTCAGGGCTTTCTTTCCTGTTCCTCACTTAAAGGCTGGGGTTTCTGGTGACAGCTTTCCCGATTTGCGCTCCTGTTGGCTCTTGCCAGCTACAGAGGTTCTATGAGGCAGCTCCAGCTTTCAGTAGAAACCTCTCTCTTCTGTTTCTTTCTCCCCTCCCCCTTGCCTGCCACGGAGCTTGGTTGGTGTTCCAGAGAACTCATGATATTCTTTGTTCTTTCTCATTCTTGACAGATATCATTAATGGAGCTCAAGAAAAATGTGTATTGCCTCCTATGGATGGCTACCCCCACTGTGAGGGGAAAATCAAGGTAAGGCAGAAGCCATGGCATTTAGTCCTGTCACTCTCCAGCTCACTAATACTCCCTTCTCCCCCCTCCTCACCTTTCTTCCCCAGTGCAAAAGATAGGTAAGGGTAAGGTGGCTCGATCCTGCTAGTTTGGAACATTTCTCTGCCAGTGCAACTTCGTGAGACCCACAGAGCTCTCGCTGGTGGGGCCATTTGGCTGCCTGCAGTTTCTTTGAAGCTGCTGAGCCCCATCTCCCAGCCCCCAGCCGGTGGTCCTTGTAGGGCCAATGAGAAGGGACTGCCTTTATATAGTGGCAGCTCCCTCTTCTGTGAGAACTCCAGATGGTGACTTAAATGTCACATTTGCATTTGTAGTTGAATACCAAGGGACCCCTGGTCACACTTGCACACTTAACAGCATTGTAAAGAATCTCACTTCTCGATAAGGATTAGGAGGTCTGCCCCACAGCTTGGAAACTGGCTTCACATGCTAGGAGGAAAGGCAGCTCAGATAGAGAAGGGAACACCAAATAGAGGATGTCAGCCATTTGGGTGCGAGCTGAAAGTAGACTATAGACCGGACATGATGGCCACTCAATACCTCTATTGCAAACTCCAACACCCAAAAGGAGAGAGAACAAAGGGGAATGCCCTGCCACAGAGGCAGGGTGGGTGGTGGGGGATGTGGTGGGGGTGGTGAGAGGGATACTGGGATCATTGGTGGAGGAGAATGGGCACTGGTGGAGGAATGGTTTAACGATCAATGTATGAGTAAAATGCAAACACAAAAGTTCATAAGTTTGTAACTGCACATCACAGTGATTCTCTAATAAAAAATTTAAAAAAAAAAGAATCTCACTTCTCTGGCTTGCCCTGAAGGACACCGCTCTCGCACTCCAAGTTTCGGTTTGTTCTGAGGAAGCTGAGCTCACTCCCTGGGAGCATTTCCTTGGTAGGGGACTCACACCGCACTACCCTGGTTTGGGGGTTTTGTCCAAGGAATGTGATAGGGGAAAAGAGGTTTCTAGGGAGGGTTTTGGAGGCACTCGCTCTTGCTAGAACTCTCTAAGCCTTGCTTCTCCTGAGCAATGGGTGCAGGCTACCCTAAGCTCTCCTGTCAGGGCCCAACTCAGCATCTGCCATAGGTTTTCCAGGAGCAGGGTCTGTCCTGACTGTGGCCCTGGAGCCTGTTGCTCGGGGCCTTAGGACACAGCTTGAGTGCCCTCCTCACCTACCCTGTCAGTCCTGAGTCTGCCCTGCTCACAGGTGTTCTCCGGCTCTGTTTCAGTGGATGAAAGACATGTGGCGCTCGGATCCCTGCTACGCAGAATATGGAGTGGATGGGTCCACCTGCTCCTTTTTTATTTACCTCAGTGAGGTGAGTGACTTCTTGTGGCTTTGGGGAGGGTGGTGTAGAATTGGATACCTGTGTTTGGTTAGTGTGTTTCTGCTGAGCCCATGATTGGATGTACTGTTTTCACACAGAGGCAGGGCTGATGGTTCCCATTTTCATTCCTATACCCTTCCCTCAAGTAATATTGCTCCCCCCTTTTAAGAATGTGTACTAATATACACAACAAAGGCATGCTGATTTCACTAGAATGTGTCACTGGGGACATTCATATAGCTGAACCACCACTTCCGTCCTCCTCCTCCTCTACTGCTAATCTTGGAAAATATCTTTCACCTGCAAATCTGTTCATTAAGTCATCACTCCACATTCGGTTCTGCCTTCGCTGGAACCCTGGCTACAATTCTGCATTCTCTTTCTGTAAGTATTCAAATAGGTGAGATCCTGCAACACTTGCCTTTATTTAGATTAATTTATTCCCCCTAACAACCCTTCGTATCATATCCATCCACATTGTAGTTTATGTCAGAAGTGCATCCATTTTAAGGCTGATTAGATAGAGCATCATGGATAGAGCATATTTGGCAGTAAAACTGATGAGCAGTCACTTGGGTTGTTTCCACCATTTTGCCATTGTGAGTAATATTGGTACGTATATAGGTTATACAAATAATTTATTGGGACTCTACTTTTTATTCTTTAGGGTCTGTGTCCAGAGTAGAATTGCTAATAATCCTATTCTTACCATTTTGAAGTACTGTCTAGCCCTTGCTACTGTGCTTGTACCATTACCACCAACAACACACAGGATTCCAGTTTCTCTCCATCCATAATAAACCTTGTCATTGTCTGATTATTTCTTTCTTATAATATCCATCCTAATGGATATGAGGTACTCTTTTCTTAGGATTTTCATTTGCTTTCCCTAATGATTAGTGATTTCAAGTTCCCTTTCATATGCTTATCAACTGATTTTGTTCTTTGCTCCAGGCTGAATTATTAACTTTGACTTTTTTTTCTTTTAATCTGAGTTTCATTTTCATGGATGTTCTTGATTGAAATGGCAGCTTATTTAAGGGTTACAAAGCATTTTAGAGACCACATGGAATTTGTTACATGCTTCAGTGATCTCCATTTCACCTTGAGGAAAATCAGAGGGATGGGAGAGAGTTAAGATTCTTTCCAGAGCAAACTAGAGGCAATAATTCTGAGAAGAGAATCAAAATTTGCTGACTTTTCCTTTTACGCTCAATGGGCAAGGTAGCTCTGATGGTTTCAGAAATGGGTACTGGTAGCTGATTTCAGGGGCTATGTGTGCTCTTGGCTGCCTTATTTGTTTGTTCACTTGTTTTTTAATTCCCCCTGATTTTGCATGTTCTTGCTGTTTATTCAATAGTTAGTAGCAGTTTCCGGGTGCTGCCCGGTGGTGTGGAAATGACCTCCATTTCTGAGGCTGAATTCATTACTTTTGTCACAATTGTCCTTGAGAGGTTTAGGAGTCCCCCTTCTCTGTACCACAGTGAATAGAGTCAGCTTCTAGGGGGTTCCAGATAAAACCGATGTAGCTCCAGGGCATGTAACTCTGAATTCTCTGCAGCTGTCCTTCCCTCCCTCTTTACCTCTCTTTCCTTTCAAGATCTGGTCATGTATATTAAGGGGGCAAGGTTACACCAAGACCTCCCCAGGCCACCAAGGGAATCTTCAGTGGATGATTAAAATACCAGCTTGGTAATTCAAAGCACTGCGAGTTGGGTGCAGGCAAGCATCATTGGCAGGCTGCTTGCAAGCTGCTTTTATGGTGTTTCTGTGAGTGTGAGCTTGGGTCTCCTGTACCTGCCCTCTCGGGTCCTTCTGTGAGAGTAAGCCCCTGGGCCATGAGTGAACCTTCACTGCTGTAAGAAGACAGTGAGAAATAAATTTTCCTGCCCTGAGGAAAAGGTACCTGATTCAGTTTAATATTCAAAAGTTTTCTTTCCTTTTCCATTTGATAGAATTTAGCCACAGTCCAACAGCGCTCCCTGATTGACAAGCTGAGCTAATTTCATGGCTTCCTAAGAGTCTGCATGTCAGGCTGAACTGCTGAGAAAGGTTTTTAGATTCCCACCATGGTGGTTCTGAGGAGGTGCAGGAGAAGGAGATACTGGAAAGGCACAGCTGCTGTCTGGGTCCCAGGCCCCTTCCTTTAAAGTGGCCACCTGGACTCCACTTCCAAAGAAATACAAATGTGGCTAAGATGGGCAAAAATAAAGAATCTGACAGAACTAAGAGGAGTGTAGGCAGGCAGGGTTGAGAAGAGATGGGCCACATAGACATGATGGAGTTTTGCTTTTTTACTTCTCAGCTACTTTTTCCTCATTTCAAGATGGGGAAGGATACTTCATCAGCCTATTTACTTACTTATTGCAGATGATCAGGTTTTACAGCTCAGTGAGTGCTTATTGAACAGTTATTGTATTATTCATTGATTGTCAACAATTACTGAGGACAGATTTTCTTGGCATCCTTTGGGGTATTCATTATTTTAAGTGTCAAATGAAAGTAGAAGAATGGATGCAGGTAACTGAGCCAGTAAGGGGTAGAGATTGTTCCTCTGTAGAGAGAACCAAGGGCTTCTTTTTCTTATTTATAATCTGGAAATAACCTTTGAGCTCTGACATTTCATTTTTTCCCCATTTTATCATAGTATCATAACAGGTACCTATAAGTTTTAGAATAGAATTTCACCAAAATGATCACTTCAGGTGGAGTGCTACCTTGTCTGATAACTGATTTGTGCTTTTGTAGCTTGTGTTTTCTAATCTCTGTTCTGGTGGAAAATTTACCTTCCCTCATGAATGTTCTCACTCTCCTGTGATGTATCCAGATAAATTAAAAAAAAAAACAAGAGTATAAATAATATCAGTTGGTAGCAAACTCTGGGTACTGGAGTATAAACAGAAACCATCAGATTATGGGGAAGTAGGAGGTGACACAGGGAAGTAGGAGGTGACACAGGTGACACATGGGTGGGGGCTCTTGGGCTCTTTGATGGTGGTTCAGTGAAGAGATTGCACACCAAGATCACAAATGTTACCACCATAGGTAGCACATTGTCTTTACTATAATGAATTAAAAAGAAAAAAAGTTACTTCTCCTTTGGGGCCCTTAGACCCTTTCTATGTAGTCATTTCAATTTTTCTGGCTTTTCTTAGTATCTTACTAATTTAAGTATTCTACTATAATTATTCCTGAATACAGGAATATGATTAAAGTAGAACCTAACAGATAGAAGAAGCTCACCAAACATAGCTGGTATTTTTATGTTTTGATGTTGTGATTTGAGGATACTTTGTTCTATCACTTAGTCTGAAACACTTCATGTGGTACCCCAGGTTCTGTTTTAGAGAATTAGGATTCATATATCATTCCTATTTACAAGTCTAATTTTAGATCTTATATTATCTAGTAGTGTGGAAATGAGCTGTTTTTCTTGAATTCTTTTCTTTGGCTCTGAATTTCTGTTTGCATTAAAACTGTGAGCTAGATATGTAAGCATCAGGCCACCCCTGCTGATGTTAATTTAAAATGATTAGAGATGCTTGCTAAGGCCATTTCATTCCTTTCTAGTTTGTTTTAAATCTAGGACATCAATGACTTTGTAGTGCTGTTTGTTCAGCTTACTTTCTTTTTCTCTTACTTTCTTAAAACATTCTGTCTTTGCCTACTTCACTTTACCTGAAACTTGTTTATACCACACATCTTATGCCAGGCTTCTCTTGCACTTGGGAAAAAGATTCAGGGGAATGTCTTCATGTGATTTCTTTGCTTAATCAACAAGGTAACAGTAACTCTTCTTCTAAGTCCCTATTGAAGACAGTTCTTGTTTCCAATTACATTTAACTTCAGAACTTTGCCAGATATGAAGAATGTCATGAAGTGAAACATGTTTCATCTCGTCACTCTCCAGCTGACCAGTCTAGGGGGTAGACAGCACTCTTTCTTCATTTTTCTTCCCCTGATTGTCTCAGTGTGCCAACTTCCACTGAATCATAGGAGTATAAATGTCTATTTTTGCCCTCACCAATTTGTACTCTACAAATCCTTTTTTGTTAAATCCCAGCAAATAAAGCCATCAATTTCTTTCCTTATGTTAACCCCAGGGATGCTTGTTATGGGTCTGACTTTATAGTAGGAACTAGAATGTTCTGATAGAAGTCAAGTCACTGCCCTGGTTTGGTGGCAGACGACCAAGAGAAGAATTAAACCACTACATGCCTCCCACCTGAAATTTACACTCTCACTTCAACCTCTTTTTAGCTATGATAAAGAGCCAAGTCACAGTCCAGTATTCTGCACTTTCTGTTTCTGCTACCCCTTTACCCTTTGATCGAAGGAAAATTTAACTCAGGTAAGGGACTTGACACCACTGACTTCCCACTCACTTCTGTGCTCAGTGCCTCTTGAGTTTGAATTGAGCCTCTAATTCTGTGAGTTTCCACCAGTCAGTATCCATTGCTATTTCCAGATACTCACAGACTTGATGCCTTACCCAACAGAGAGACAGCAGTGATCCTCTTGAGAACTAACTCACAAAAGCCAGGGACTGAGCCATTCTAAGTGGTGGGAGTGAATGATGTGTTGGGCAGCTTTGCATTTCCAGGTCATCGGGCAGCTCATTTTCTCTATCTGTTTTTGTAAGCCATGTAACTACTCCCATTACAGAGACAAGACCCTACAAAGCAATTACTCTGAATGTCATTCTTTCAGGTATATTAACTTAGCTTTCTGCAGAGCCTTTGACTGCTCTCAGATTTTATGAAATTAACTATGAATTTCTCTACCCCTATTGATAGCATATTGATAATTTTAATTTGACACTCACACTTTTTTTTCTGCTTATGCAATTATTCTTGCAATTATTCTATCATACCCTACAGACTTTTTAATTTATTTGTGCTGTTTTTCTAAGTACTTTTGTAACCATTGCCAGTTTGGCTGTGCTGAAATTATCAAATTGCTCCATGATTGATTGCTAGATCTTGGGATGTGAACAAGCTGTTGCTTCAAATGCCAATTTGGACTGGATGAGTGAGTGAATGTACGTGTGTGTATGTGTGCATGTGATTCCTTCATAAAGGAACAAAAGAAGCAATTTTATGCCTTACTCATCAATCTGTTTCTTATATTTCATGAACAACAGACATAAAGGTCTTTGCCTCTTCCTGTTATCCCTTGGCAATATGTAAAACTAATATTGGCTGAGCATGCTATTAACCTTGAGTTTAAATTCAGCATACTTAATCCCTTGATTAATGCCAAGATTAATGCCCAACAGCAAAGGTTGAAAGCTTAAATGTTTGTGAATGCGAGCATGAAATGAAATCCTAATAACCAGTACAATGATTTGGATTTATGGGCTGTGTTGGCTGCTAAAGATAACTTGGAAATGGTGCTTCACAGACTAATTTGTCAAAGTGGGCAGCAATAAAGAATCGACTGTTTAGGTTGCAGGAGAGATCCTCAATGGAGAAACATAACTAACATTTTGAGACAGGTTGGGAGTTTAGAAATATCATGACGCTGTTCCCCGAGAATATCACCTTTTAGATATTTGGCCACTTAAAAAGAAAATTCCTTTTCCATGTGATAGTTCATGTCTGTAATAGAAGTAACAGATTTATGATCATATTCTTTTATGTTTTTTCTTTTATGTATTTTCATTGCTTGCATTACTTGCATTCTAGGACATCCTTTGGAAAAAAGAATATTTATACCCTCTTGATTGTATTGAATAAGTCAGTCAGCCCAACTCATCTGTCAATTCTTTCTATCACCCCATCATGATTATCCCCCATATTCCTCTTCTTGGTGATGCTGAATGTTTCTAAGATTTAAATGGAAGCATTTATTTCTATGCTCTGACTCTGGTTTCAAAATTAGAAGGGTAAAGGACAGGATTTGGCAATCTCCAAACCAGCATCACTGGGAGGAGAGAGATAGTACAGCAGATAAGACACATGCATTGCACATGGCTGAGCCAGGTTCCTGCCCCAACACACCACAAGCTCTCCAAGCTCTGCCAGGAATGATCTCTGAGTGCAGAGCCAGGAGTAAGCCCTGAGTACCATTGAGTGTGGCCCCCCAAAACAAACAAACAAACAAGAAAACCAATACCACTTGGTGTCCTGGAATAATGCAGCAGATTGAGGTTTCATTGCAGTCTTTTAACTCTTGCTTTCTTTCTATCTTGTACACGAATCAAATGAAGTTTTTATGTCAAACTTTTTTAAAAACAGAAAATTTTGAACATATATAAAAGAAGAGAATGGGCAATAAAAAAAAAACCCTTATGCCCACGATTTGATGTAACAGTTATCAATTTACGGTCAATCTAATTTCTTTTAGCTTACCCTTTTCATTATTTCAAAGAAATTCTAAACTTTCATCAGGAAATGCATCAATATCCCTTGATGATGTATCCCAAAAGATCACCATTTACATTTAATGTTTCTTAAATGTACATTAAAAGATTATCTTAAATGTACATTTAAAGATCAATATATATCTTTAAAAGAAACTATTTTAAAACATGAATCTTGTCATAATCATTAGTGATTTCTCACATCTAAAATTAGATATTATAGATTTGGTTAATATATGCATATCCATGTCATTCTTTTAAATGGAAGCTTATTTATTTGAACTGGGTTTTGAATAAGGGTCAGAAGTTATCATGCTTAAGTCTCTTTAATTTTAGGTTTGGCTTTCGTGTCCTTTTCTGCTTGTAATTTTTTGTTGAAGAAACTTCATCAGCCTTAGAGAATCTTATATTCTGAAATGTATTGATTGCTTTCCTGCATTGAATAATCTGGTTCCCTATTCCTTGAGTTTTCCATAAATTGATGGATAAGGATTGATCAGATAAGACATAATATATTTCTGCAGAATCGCTCCATGGATGGTATTGTGTACTTCTATCAGGAGACATGCAATACTGGTTTTTTTTCTTTTGTGGTATTAGCAGCCCTTGATGATTATTGCCTGGCTTGTTTCATTCATTAAAGTTTCCTTATTTATAGAGACCTTTCTTTTTAACTCTGTAAGTTTCCTAGAGTCATTTCCTATGACTGATATTTTATTTGTATGCTTGTTAAATTCTATCATTTATAATTTTTATCATTTATGAAATAATTGAAACATGCACACTCATATATATGTATACACACACACTGTATCACTGTATCACTGTCATCTCATTGTTCATTGATTTGCTTGAGCAGGCACCAATAACGTCTCCATTAGTCCCTGTTGCGTGCTAGTGTAGCCTGATGGCATATTGGGGGCTCTTTCAGGGTCAGGGGAATGAGGAGCATCATTGTTACTGCTTTTGGCATATCGAGTACACCACGGGTAGTTTGTCAGGCTCTGCCTTGTAAGCAGGATACTCTTGGTAGCTTGTTCGGCTCTCCGAGAGGGATGGAGGCTTTGGGGGTGGCCGCTAATCACCTTTACAGGTGTTCCCAGTAAGGCATACACACACACACACACACACACACACACACACACACACACACACACACACACACACACATATCCCTCTATGATTTGTTGTCTGCTGTCTGAACCCCATCAAATATGGTGTGGTAATTATGGAAAATGAGTAGGGAGTTTCTTATGATGTGTCGCAGCCGCACAGTCCAGGAATATGTTCACTCATACGTGAGGCTCAGCCCGAGTGTGGAAAGCAGCCTGGAGCATGGCGGCGGTTGGGTAGTGGAGGTCAGCTGCTGGGTCTGGGTCCCTTGGGGTGGAAAGGGCTCTCACCCACTCCCCTCTGGGGCACCCTAAGTGAAAACAGCCCGGCACGGAGTCTGGTGGCATGGTTATGGGGCCTCATTTTATGCTCCCTTCCGGGAGAAGCATCCATGAGTTCTGGAGGATGGCTGATGAGGAGATTACCTGGTGCTGGCAGGAGGTGGCTTATGGGCATGACCCCTGGGTCACCAGCGAGTGGGGAAAGCAGGCAGAGGATCTCTGCTCCTTAGTCCCGTTGAGCCCAGCGTCCAAGATCACAAAGATCTACCTTACCTGGGTCCTGTGGGACTTTGCTCATGCTTGAGGCTTGGCCTGAGCATGTGAAAAGTGGCCTGGAACATGGCGGCAGTTGGATTGTGGAGGTAGACTGCCAGGGCTGGGTCCCTCAGGGCGAGGAGGGCTCTCACCCACCCCCCCTCTGGGATGCCCTGAGTGAAAACAGCCTGGCGCAGAGTCCAATGGCATGGAGTTATGGGGCTCTCGTTTTGTGTTTCCTTCCAGAAGACAGAAGAAGCAGCTGTGAGTTCACACACACACACACACACACACACACACACACACACACACACACATTCCATCTATTCCAGTTTTTTTTTTTTTTCTGACTAAAAATTAACCCCTCTGTGGCTACTCATGCACATTCTGGTCTCGAGGATGGAACACACCTGGCTGCCATGGGCCAGAGATTTTGCACGTTGTTGCAGCACCAGAAGTCCCAAACAGTAGTGCTCTGGGACCTCACCTGTGCCTGTCAGCAGCATTGGGAATGGAACATGCAGCCTCAGGCTTTTGAGGCAGGTGCTTATTGCCACTGAGCCATCCTTCAGGCTTGATGACTGATGATTTTTTAATAGTTTTCTTTTCTATTGGGTATTATTCAAAGATGTTCCAGGTGTATTTCAGACAAGTGCCAAAGACCTGGAATTTGCCATTTCTCTGTTCTTGTCAATGAGAACAGTACCTAGACATCATGGTGTGGTAGGCAGAGGATGTCACAATGATCAGAAAGATGAAGATTCCTTGTTAGGGTTATGGTTGATGGAGAGGGACAGACCTTTGTGTCCCTCAAAAAAGTAAAAATACCTTTTAGATTATAGTAACGGTGCCATGGAAGAATAGAAATTGAAGGAGGGTTTAAGAAATGTTCCTGATGGTAACTGTCTTAGGTAGCATGGTCAGGAAATGCCTGACTGAGAAGTTGGGAGGGAATATTTGCTCATGGATTTGAAGAATATGAGAGAGAATCAAGGTGGGTATGTGGTGGAGCTATTTATAAGTCAATGAGGACAGCAAGTGCAAAGGTCCTGCAGTGGCCATCAGCTTCCAGCCCTGAAAGCAAGTACATGGAAAACCATCTCCAGAAAAGAATTTTGTCTTTTTTGTTTGCAGCTCTAGGGGTGACTACCATATGTATTTATTGGATGAGTCATTTTATTTGAAGCATTTATTTTAAAGAGTCGGTGATAGCTTTCTTTTTGTCTTTTTACGAAGAGTATAACTTCTTCCAAGTATTACCTTTGTCTATAATCTTAGAGAGAAAACAATTTGGGGTGAAATTTATAATTTTAAAATCTGAGGCATGTAGCCAATAGCATTTTTGAGCACTTACTAACAACTTTAATATAATATTCCTTAATATGATACTTGAGGGATGATATTAAATAATTAGAATGAAGTGAGCCAAGTATTATTAGAAGGCACAGCTTTATTGTTCATCCTTTATTCTCATCATTTAGCAGTATTAGTTTGGATATACATCTCAGGCAAAACTGTACATTCACAGAGAAAGGGAACCATATCCATGGTCTTTAGAAAGTCACCAAGTCTGTACATTGAGTGATTATGGCTATAGAAGTGTCTTCTGTGTACATGTAGGTGAAATGGAACTTGGTTGGCCATATTGCAGAGTGCCTGTGGGTGGAGGAAGAAGCATCTTGATGCATTGGTTGGCTACAGAGGAGTTCATTTGCTGCCTGCTTGTCTTGTGTAAAGGAAAATTGACATCTCTCCTCCTACAATGATTTGGAATGGATTTTTAAGACACTGAGATATCCTGTCATTAGAACCCCACTGGTTTTGTGGCACATTGAAATCTTACTGCAGCTTCTCTTGGAGTTCTGTGTCTTCTCTAATCGCCTCCTGGGATCTACCATGGATCACGGCCCCCCAGGATTCTTGGCTCTCTGCTATTCACAGATGCTTCTTTACTTTCTGTTTCTAACATTCCTGTTTCCTTGGAAGGGGCAGCAGTAAGTATTTGGAAAACACACACGGCCTGATTGCCTGTCTGCACTCCTACCTCCTACCTGTGTGGTCTAGAGCTTTCCCTTGAGTCTTCATTTTATTTTTTTTCCCTTACTTGATCAAAATAAAATGGACCTCAGTGTGTTCAGATTTTCCAGTGAAATGATGAAAATGGCATAATGATACATCCATGGCAAAGAATATCAGGATCACAGCTCTCTTGGTGCTGGGGAGAGAGTACGGTGGGTAAGCCTTGCAGGGGCCAGACCCAGTTTGAATCCCTGGAACCCGATATGATCCCCAGAGCCACACCAGGAGTGATTCATGAGTTCAGCGCAGGACCAAACCCTGAGTACCACTAGATGTGGCCCCCAACCCCAAAATAAATAAATTAATAAATATCTTTAGTCTTTATTAACTTCTGCAATAAAGTGTTGTTTTGAGGTATTCATTTACTCCTCCATAGAGAATGATTGAATACTACTGTGTGCCAGGACTAATCTCAGGACAGGGGCCACAGAACCATGTAGGAAGATTGAAATCTCTCCTCAAGGAGTTTCCACTGGAATTGGGGCCTCTGACTCTAAATATTCAACTAATATTTAAAGTAACTTCCACAGTTGTGGGTGCTCCAAAGTGTGAAAACTAGTGTCAGCTGAGATTACAGAGTCCAGATAAATACATCCAGGACTGCTCCTCTGAGGAGACGCTGAGAAATAGTGCAGACTAAAGTCCAGGAGAAATGGTTATAGGTGGGGCTGGAGAAATAGTAAAGGGGTGAAGGCACTCACTTGCCTTCCATGTGGCTTATGCTGATTTGATCCTGGGCACCACGTATGGCTCTCCTACCACCTCCAGGAGTGACCCCTGAGCATAGAGCCAGTACTAAGCCCCAAGTACCACCAGGTATAGCCCTAAAACAAAACCAAATTTCTATAGGAACATGACAAATGATGCATAGAACACACTTAACAGTTTTAAAAAGTCATTATATGAAATTCTAATTTAACTGGATATCCCCTTTCTACCCTAAATCTGGTAACCATTTCAGGAAAACTAAACTTGGCAAGCCAAAGAGATAGCTCAGTAGAATGAGCAAAGGTTTTATATGCTCTAGGAGGCCTAGATTTGATTCCCAGCACCAAATCATCTCCCACATATACTGCCAGGAGAAATCTCCAAACACTGGTTTGACTAAATACCACCAGATGTTGCCCAAAGCCAGAACAAAAGAATAAGAATGACTTGGCATGAGTATGGACTTCCACTGAGGTTCTGGAGAGGGTCCAGTGGGTGAGGCAGCAAGTGAGTGGTTGAGGTCAGATTCTGGAGGATCTTGGTACAAATTCTGAGTTTTCTTTATCTGAGCATCAGGGAAGCCACTAAAGGTCTGAGTTAGTGTAGAATGTGATTTAGCCGAGGCTTGGAAGTGATCATTTCTGCTGTACAGTCCAGAAGGGACAAGAATTGCAAGCAAGGAGCTGCCATTGCTCTCACTGCCTACTCACAGTAGGAACCGAGTAACCCTCTCTTGAAGGAATTAGGTGGTACAACTTTATTATTGCACACTGAGCCATGTCCATGGGACTTCAGGATCCAAACCTCTGATTTCTATGTTGACTGTGTAGTGCCAAGGGCAGGGGCTGGCACAGATCTTCAGCCCAGCAGTGGGTCCACTCCATGCTTGCCCAACTAGCAGTTTACATGGCCATGCTCAAGGATTGTTAGGTGAGATAATACAAAGTGTTTATCTTGGTGCTTGTCTCCAAAATGTGAATCAGGTCAGGTGTTTGATGCCAAGAACCAGGCAAGAAAACTGAATCACAGATGTGTGTAGACACCTCTTACGATTTGCATTTCCATTTTGAAATTTGGAGAAAAGGTGTGGGTAGAGGATAGAAAACTCTTTTAAAAGCATATTCTTTAATGGGTAACTAGAGTTGATATGTCTGTCATCAGTAGAATATGTTTATGTGTATACATTTGTATGTCTATGTAATTGGTATCAAATGAATAGATATGTAGCCAACTTTTTGCCTTTGATCAATAATCTCCTAGTCTGACAAGATGATATATAAAATGATCTTTTACAAAGCTAGAGAGTAATTACTAAGAGCTCACTGGAGCTCTCCATTTTATAGGGGTGGAAACATGAAAGTCAAGTCTTTCAAGATTTTCAGGGTTTCAACTCATATAGAGAGTTGCTTGTAGACTTGTACACAGAATTTATTTTGGCTAATTCCAGATTCAGCCCTCTTCCCCCACTCTACAGTTCTTGGCTTTCAAAAAGCTTCATCTTCCTCCTAGCCCACATTTTGTCCTGCTGAGAGAAGAGCAAGTTGATACCTTTCCTGTTGGCTGCTAACGCAGCAGGGGCTGCTTCCTTGTGAGCTCCTGTAGCAGGTTCCAAACCAAACTCTCTTCCATCCAGCCATCTTTTCCACATTTGTACCCAGGTGAAGGTACCCATGTTAAGAAACAAACTTCAGAGGATTCACTGATAATACACAAGTTTGCTTGTTTCCCTTCAAGAGATATATACTGTAAACCATAAGCATGTGAATATACTTATTATATATAATATATATCATATATACCTATACTTATATACTGTAAACCATAAGTAAATGAATACATAAATATATATACTCACATAGATATTTGACTAAATATTTGACTAGATACATAAATATATATACTCATATAGATATTTGACTAGATATTTGAAAAGTTACCTATCTACTTAAAAGATAGGTAACTTTATCAAAAATATATAACGTTCATCAGAAAAAATCCAGATATGTAATATTGTAGCACTGTAGTACTGCCGCCCCATTCTTCATCGATTTTGCTCAAGCAGGCACCAGTAACGTCTCCATTGTGAGACTTGTTGTTACTGTTTTTTGGCATATTGAATACACCACGGGTAGCTTGCCAGGCTCTGCCATGCAGGTGCGATACTCTTGGTAGATTGCCGGGCTCTCCGAGAGCGCTGGAGGAATCGAACCCGGGTCAGCCGCATGCATGGTAAACGCCCTACCTGCTATGTTATTGCTCCAGAACATATGTGAATATTAGCATTAAAAAATGCAAAGCACCTAGAAAGTGATCATTCATAGGTGCATTTTCCATTTTGAGGGTTTTTTTTGGTTTGGGCTTTTGTTTTGAGAGACATTAGGGGGACACCCAGCAGAGTTCGGGGTTTACTCCTGACTGTTCTCAGAGGAGTTTATGCAGTGTCAGGGACTGAACCTACATGGACCAGGTTGAAGACAAGTACCTTAACTCTGAAATTATCTCTCCAGCTCCAGAGATGCATTTTTTCCCCATTTAATTTTAGTTTCACTTACTACCTAAGAAATACAGCCTGAAATTTTGTCAGTGATCCACAGCATGGAAATACTTCATTAGTCATAAAAGAAGAGCATAATCTGTTGGCTCATATAATAAAGGCAGGAGGACGCTAGGAAACAGGAGGGCCTGGAGACATGGTTGCAAAAGCTTGCTGAGAAGATGGTCGGAGGAGGACTAGGAGTAAGAGGACACCCAGGTTCTGAGCCAGGAAAGATGGCAGGAATGTCTGAAGTAGACATGCCTCCAGATCAAGAATATAGTGGACTCCTGGGCTCCAGCTTTATTGGTAGGATGCTATGTGGGGGGTGTTAAACTCACCCAGGACACTGAGTAGATCAGGTGGAAACAAAGTTAAGGATCAGGAGGTTGAATTATTAGTCTTGAGCAAGATTATCCCTGCAGGTTCTTAATGATGCTGTTAGTTAGGAAAATGTTGCTCAGTTGAGGCACATTTGTTTGAGCGCTTGGAGTTATTTCCAGTGCTGGCTTTCTTCCAATCCTGGTAATCCTCCGAGGTTTCAGAAAGAGAGAATTTTTCCCCCTCTCTGTTCCTCTGGAGTAACTGGTTTTTGTATGATTTAATTATCTTATTATTTATTTTATCGCTGTGTACCAGCACAGCCACCTTACAAAGCCTCCCTTCGAGGATTGTGCCAGGATTTTCATAATTGATTCTTCTTCCATTAGCAGGGAAATTTCTTGCTAAAAGCCAAACTAGACTGACTCCACTTTCCATACTTCCTGGGATGCCCTTGATGCCTCACAAGTATTATCCAGTGATTTAGAGTAACAAGAACTGAGATAAACGATGAGATTCAAAGAGGAATTAAAGGCTTGAGAATTGTGTAGGGAAGCTGTATATTTGAGAAGATCGCCTTGGACTGCATTTTCATCAGAGTGCATTTTGGAAGGCTATTCTGAGGACAGAGAGTAAGGAGGGACTGTATTCTCTGACTATCTGTCGCCCTAATGTCTCTCTTTCGGGCTGACTTTCTTTACGGACAGTTTCATTTCATGCTTATCTACCATGCTCTGCATGGGGAGATGTTGCATGGTATACAGCTATGTGCATGTGGTTGCTTAGAGATGAATTTCAGGTCAGCACCCCACTCGCCAGCCCCATCCCATGTTTGGTGGAATTGAAGGTTCCTCAGTCAGTACTGCAATCCCTTCGATACCTTCATGGTTAAAGTAGGCTTTATGTAGCCAGAGATACAGAACAGGGGTAATGAGCTTCCCTTGCTCATGGCCAACTCAGTTTCAATTCTTGGCACTGCATCGGTCCCCCAGTCCCCCTGGCACCACTAGGAGAGTGATTCCTGAGTACCACTGATCTTGACCTCCTCCTCCCCCAACCCAAAAATAGGCATTATCAAATTCATCACCAAATTTTAATTTGAATGAAATTGTTCAATCCGGCCCAAGTATACAAGCCCTTTAGTGCTGCTGGGGGCATTGGAAGCATCTCCATTGATTTCTTTTTTGTTGCTTTCCGTGGATTCTCATTTGTGGCATTCCACAGACTATCTCTTATGCTGCTTTTGCTGCAAGACCTCTGTAAATAGACTTGGGCATCCAAGGCAGTGTTTTCTTTCATTTTTTTTATGAGTAAAACCATTTCAGCTTTTCTTAAGGGGAATCATTTTTAGTCTCTGAAGTCGTTCATATAAATAGTATACTTTGATATACTAAGTTTTGATTTTTTTTTCTCGCAACAAGAAAAAAGAGAATATTGTACTTCTATAGAAAGGTTTCGCATTCCCCCAAGCTTTGCTAGCCTCTGTTTTCAGATCATTGGCAGTGCCACATGACTCAGTGTCAATTTACCAGGATTTTTTTTTTTTTTGGTTTTGGGGTTTTCTTTTACTGTAGTAAACAACTTCTTTCATTAAGAATGAAGGCATCTTGCCTCATGAGCTAAGGGAGAATGTAGCTGGGATAGAGAAGGGATCACTGAGTCAATAGTGGTTGGAGGGATCGCTTGGGATGGTAGATGTGTGCTAAAAGTAGAAAAAGGGCCAAACATGGTGGCCTCTCAGTATCTATATTGCAAACCATAATGCCCCAAGGTAGAGAGATAGTAAGAAGGACACTGTCTGCCATAGAGGCAGGGGTGTGGGTGGTGGGGGCGGGGCGGGGCAAGAGGGATACTGGGGACATTGGTGGTGGAAAATGTACACTGATGGAGGGGTGTGTATTCGATTATTGTATGACTAAAACTCAACCACGAAATCTTTGTAACTGTATCTCATGGTGATTCAATAATAAAAAAATAGATTTTTTTTAAAAGCTCATAAAAAAGAATAAAGGCATGTCTTGCTTTATTACACTCTGCAGAGAGGGTGTTGGGTTTTTTTCTTTTTTTTTTTCAGAAAGCAAATTAGAGGTTTGCAGGTTTGCATACTGAAGAGCGAGTTTATTAGTGCTATATCTATGGGTGGTGCAGAGTTGATTAGTGTCACACTTGGCAGTGCTCAGGGACTCTCCTGGCTCTGCACTCTGGGGTCATGCATGACAGTGCTTGGGATATCATGGTGCCAGAAATTAACAGCTTAGCAAGCCAAGTGCTTTAACTCATGTTCTATCTCTCTGACCCCCTGAATTATTCTTTTAGAAAAATTGCTATTGCATAGTAAACAAACTACATATCATGCAAACATAACTTATATGTACCAGAAAACCAAAATATTTCTCTAACTTATTTTACTGTAATTCCACTTTATTGCTACAAACGTGTACCAAACTCTCAAGTCCCTGAGGTACCTATCATTTCTGGAGTGTGAAACTGTCCTGTTCCTCCGGAAATGCTTCCAGGGCAGTTTGTGTTGTCAGACTCTGCTCTGCTGTCCACTCTCTTCTGACGGCTGTGACCATGTACCTCTCCCTCCCCTCTCAATGGCCCTGCAAGGACATCCCCTCCCTCTATCTCTGTTCATTGTTATAGGCTCACAAAAAAAAAATGATAGCAAAAAGTCTCTTAACTAGCTGTTTATTAGCCAGCTTTAATGGTCTTCTTCTCTATTAGTAATGGTAATTTGCTCTCTTGGAATTGTGTGACCAACTTTGGCAGAAAGCCTGAGCATCAATATTTCTCAATACATTTTCTCTGTCTTTCCTACACTAGAAATTACTTATTTTCCTCATTTTCTCGGGTAAGCATTGTCAAAGCTATTCTTGTCAAACCTGGTGGTTTTCTCCTCCCCACAGTCCTCTAAACTCCCTGCATTGACAGAACAATCCATCTTCCCAAATCATTGTACATTTTCTCTTGTGTTTGTTTTTTTCCTTTTTCCTTTTATCTCTTTCCCCAATTGGTTTTATCACCTTATTCCCTGAGATAGTGTGAAGGGAACAGCCAGAAAATGAGGAAAAGTTTTGATCAATTAACCTTAAAATATCAGTTGCATTCCTAATTCTGAGACAAATGATTAAGTTATGTGGTTCAAATGCTATGCTGTTTTCTCTTCAGACAGGACAAGGCAGATAATGAATTGTTCCTGTCCTTTTGCTAAATCATCACAGAGGTTCCTTTTTATTGTCATTCCCCTCTGGCAGTGCTCAAATCTTTCAACTTTCCAGCCTAAGACTCCCCCATTGGCCTGAGTGTGTGGAATAAATGAGTAAGGAGTAAGTCCGTATAGAGTAATTTGGGGACAGATAGAAAGTGTAATCATATTCTGTGGGACATTTTATGTTTTTGCTTCACCTAAGAGACACTTGTATCAGGATTGTTAGCAAAAAGCCTGGGAGTCTGACTAGTAATAACCCACTAAGCATAGTGCTCACTGTATGCCAGTAACAATGCTCAAGGCTTTGTGCACATATCAATTAATTTAAAGATGGACAAGCATACTTAGTATCTCTGATTTATCTTTTCCAGGTTGAAAATTGGTGTCCTCATTTACCTTGGAGAGCAAAAAATCCCAATGAAGAAGCTGATCATAATTCATTGGTAAGTGACTTTAGAAACCTAAAGCTTGTGATGTGGGTCTAATGCCAAATGATATAAGTGAAAGCTTCAAAAATGCCAGCTGTCATCTGAAATAGTAATAAGGTGAAGACCTTCTGCCCCTAGTCGAGTGGAAATCTGAGTGACCAAATCAGTTAACAAGGTAGCATCAGCTGATTGGTTGCACCATTCTCTGAGGTCTGCTAAGTAATAGGCTAGTGTGTAAGACCTGGGGCAGGGTGGATTTCAGTTTTCCCAGGAGTCTGTTGCCCTGAAGTAGATTCAAAGGCCAAATACATTTGGGTGCAGAAAATTTAAAATATAACAAACATTAAGGTAAAACAAACACACTCTCCTTTTTTTAAAAAAAACAAAAAAGGCACAGTTTTAACACAGCCCAGGGCTCTGCAGCAAATGGGTTGCCTTCCTAAATGTCTAATTTTTTAATGATGTCTTTCATAGCACATCAGCAGCTGGGACTTTTGCTTGAGTTTGCTTTCTTGGGATGCTAACACAAGCAGCCAAGCCTCACTCTTGAAGTCCTCTCTCTAATTGATTATCTTTTCTGGGTATTCAAAGGTTACCTTAGGAAAACTGTTATGTTTTCTGATTGACTTTTTTATCTTCTGTTCATTTTTATTAAATTTCTGTTTCTAGGCAGAAATCCGTACGGATTTTAATATTCTCTACAGTATGATGAAAAAGCATGAAGAATTCCGGTGGATGCGACTTCGGATACGGCGAATGGCTGATGCTTGGATCCAGGCAGTCAAATCTCTGGCAGAAAAGCAGAATCTTGAAAAGAGAAAAAGGAAGAAAGTAAGTCACTGATTAATTCAGTTAAGTTAGATGGAAATTTTCTTTTTTTTTAACGAATATATATTTTCAAAATTTATTTGAAATTTATAACTTTATTTTTATTTTTATTTTTTTTAATTTTTTTTTTTTATTGGATCACCATGTTGAAAGTTACAAAGCTTTCAGGCTTAAGTCTCAGTTACATAATGCTCGAACACCCATCCCTTCACCAGTGCATATATTCCACCACCAAGAACCACAGTAAACCTCTCCGCCACCCTTCCGCCCTCCAACCCCCCACCCCGCCTGTGTAGTTGATAAATTTCACTTTACTTTGATTACATACAAACAAAAAAAACTCACTATTATTGTTTGGAGTTTCCCCCCAAGAGTCAGACCTGCTGGAAAAGAAGCATTTGATAATTTGTTTTCCATTGCTGAGAATGAGGAGATATGAGGTCGTGTGGCCACAGTAGCGGCCGTGAGGCTCTAGGTTTCTGTATTTTAGTATTTTAGTGACTAAGTCCAGAGGGCTTTCTGCCAGAGGTTGCATCATTGCTAGCTCATACCTTTCTGCTACTTTATATTCCACATATGAGTACAATCTTTCTGTGTCTGTCTCTTTCTTTCTGACTCATTTCACTCAACATGATACTTTCCATGTTGATCCACTTATATGCAAATTTCATGACTTCATGCTTTCTAACAGCTGCATAGTATTCCATTGTGTAGATGTACCAAAGTTTTTTTAGCCAGTCATCTGTTCTTGGGCATTCGGTGTTTTTCCAGATTCTGGCTATTGTAAACTGTGCTGCGATAAACATACAGGTGCAGATGTCATTTTAATTATACTTTTTTGCTTCTCCGGGGTATATTCCCAGGTGTGGTATTGCTGGGTCAAATGGAAGCTCAGTTTCTAATTTTTTGAGAATTGTCCATATTGTTTTCCAAAAGGGCTGAACCAGTCGACATTTCCACCAGCAGTGTAGGAGGGTTCCTTTCTCCCCACATCCACGCCAACATCGGTTGTTTTTGTTCTTTTGGATGTGAGCCAGTCTCTGTGGTGTGAGGTGGTATCTCATAGTTGTTTTGATCTGCATCTCCCTGATGATTAGTGATGAAGAGCATTTTTTCATGTGCCATTTAGGCATTCATATTTCGTCCTTGAGAAAGTTTCTGTTCATTTCTTCGCCCCATTTTTTGATGGGGTTAGATGTTTTCTTTTTGTAGAGGTGAACCAGTGCTTCATATACCCTTGATATCAACCCTTTATTGGATGGGTATTGGGTGAATATCCTTTCCCATTGTGTAGATTGCCTTTGAATTCTGGTCACTGTGTCTTTTGCGGTGCAGAAGCTTTTTAGTTTAATATTTGTTTATCTCTGTTTCTACTTGATTCCTTAGTTCCATGTCATCTTTGAAGATACCTTTAACTTCAATATCGTGAAGGGTTTAGCCGACCTTGTCTTCGATGTACCTTATGGTTTGTGGTCTGAGGTTGAGGTCTTTAATCCATTTTGATCTGACTTTTGTGCATGGTGTTAGGTCGATGTCTAAGCCCATTTTTTTGCATGTGGCTGTCCAATTATGCCAGCACCATTTGTTGAAGAGGCTTTCCTCGTTCCATTTCACATTTCTTGCCCCCTTATCAAGGATCAGATGATCATATATTTTGGGTTGCATGTGGGGATATTCCACCCTGTTCCATTGATCAGCGGCTCTGCCTTTGTTCCAGTACCATGCTGTTTTAATTGTTACTGCTTTGTAGTAAAGTTTGACGTCGGGGAGGATGATGATTCCCATTGTCTTTTTCCCAAGAATTGCTTTAGATATTCGTGGGCGTTTATTGTTCCATATGAGTTTCAGGAGTGTTTGATCAATTTCTTTGAAGAATTTCATGGGTATCCTTATAGCGATCGCATTGAATTTGTATAGTGCTTTGGGGAGTATTGCCATTTTGACAATGTTAAGTCTTCCTATCCATGAGCAGGGAATATGTTTCCATTTCCTCATGTCCTCTTTTATTTAATTGAGTAGTGTTTTGTAGTTTTCCTTGTAGAGATCCTTTACTTCCTTAATTAGGCTGATTCCTAGGTACTTGATCTTCTGGGGCACAATTGTGAATGGGATTTTTTTTTTTAATGTCACTTTCCTCTGGCCTTCCTATACGCTATTTGCGTATAGGAAGGCCATGGATTTTTGGGTATTGATTTTATAACCTGCAACTTTGCTGTACAAGTCTATTGTTTCTAGGAGTTTCTTAGTGGAGGTTTTAGGATTCTCTAGGTATAGAATCATGTCATCTGCAAATAGTGAGAGCTTGATTTCTTTCTTTCCTATCTGTATACCCTTAATGTCTTTTTAAATTTCTTTTCTGCTTGGAAACAAGACTGAGAGAAATATCATATCTCGAAGTCTCTGTCCCCTCAGGATGAATCTGCTCTGTCTCTTGTTCTGCCATTTTGGGGTTTTCCTTTCCCCAGTTTAGCAGGCACTGGCACCCATTTTCTTGGCTGAAGCAGAGCAAAATGACAGCAGTAAGGTTTCCCTTGGAACCATCTGATTGTAACAATGAGGTCTGGAAGCTTTAGCTCTTACTTTCCTGAACAGAACCTGTTAAAAATTCCTAAACAATTTCTGAATTTGGGTATTTATCCATATTTTTGATTTGGGAGAATTCCATTACTCTTCAGTTTGGTGCTTTCTGACAGATAAATATTATAAGTTAACTTTAGCTCGTTTACTTTCATGTCATATGAAGACACATGGAAATACCCCTTTAGAATGCCCCGATTATGGAAGATTTAACACTTTAAAAGTGACAAAGTTTTCATTATTTTAGATGAGCTGTTCTTCTGAAGAACAACAGAGAAACTTAAACAGTCTGCTCCTGTATCTAAAAGTAAATGAAAACCAGCCTTGTGTTTCTCATTCACTAATTAGATATCCTTGTTAAAGAAAATACAAATATGTTTATAAAACCCCACTCGCAGTTTGATGGGTCAGCTTTGCGTCTATTCCTTGAGTTGATGAGACAGCAGCTGGCATGCTGGCATCAAATATAAGGAAGAGTATATAATTAAAAATCCAAGTGTGCTGTTAAAAGAAATAAAAAGCACTATCTGTAGCACTGTCTTCCGTTGTTCATTGATTTGCTCGATCAGGCACCAGTAATGTGCCCAAAAAGAAATAAAAAAGGTTTTTTTTTATATAAAATTATACAGTAATATTTAGGACATTGTTTTCTGAAGAAAGGTTAGATGGCTAATAGTGAACATTAAGTTTTAAAAGCACAGAATTAATTTTTTTTGCCAATACAGATACCACATATAAACATACAATTACTTAGATATAGGCATATACTTGCTCATATTTTAAGATAAAAGGATAAATTATCAAATCAAAAATAAAGAGAGTGATAATCATTGCTAATCACATAAATGTATATAATGCCACTGGAGTATAATCTTAAACATAGTTAACATGATAAATTTTATATTATGTATATTTTATACAATAAAAAAAGATGAGAAGGAAGATTTGAAGTCAGTGGGTAGAAAAACTAGATTTCTGAATATACTTTTTTATAAAAATAAGCAATACTGGAAAATCACAAAAAAATAAGGCAATTAACTCCTACATATCTGGTTTTACTCTAAGTGAACATAACTTTGTGACATTAGGACACACCACATTTAGTCATTCTGATGGGGTAGCAAAGGAATGAAAAACTGCAGAAAATAATCTTGAAATGATTGTTACTTATGTGCTTGATGTTCATATAAGTATTCTTATTCTGATTCCATTATGTTTTGGAATAAAGCACATGAGTAATGATGTTTGTGTCCTTAAGAAGTAGAATTTTTAGTGTGGGAGAGAGGAAGGAGCAGTGATAAGATGTATTATGTTATGTAAAGATATTGTAATCCTTGGTTGGATTTGAAAAAGCCAATATGAACACAATTTGTCTTATCCTTGAAAATAAATTTTACAGCTATGACTACCAAAAACACCTATAAAAAGTGATACACTAGAATTATCTAAGCCTTAGACATGTATCTCTAAATTTATAAGAGGTTCTTGGAAAAATGACTTAGGCTCTGAGACAGAAGAGTTTTTTTGGGGCTCCAAGTGTGGGGGTGGATGGATATGGTTATATGTGTGTGATAAACTTGGAACATCTAGTTATACCTGTAAGCAAAGAAACTATCAACGACTAGTAAAACTGAATAAAATATTTAGATATCAAATCAAAGGACCTTCCGTTGTTCAACAGAGAGAGTTGAGTAATCAGGAAAGCTATTAACTGCAATGTATTGAAACACTGTTACACATCAAAAGGAAAAATCTCTTTGATCATTATTAGAGTATTATACATTTTTATTGTTATTGTGAGAACTAGCATGTAAAAAAGAAAGAATAAAGAATAAATCAGGCTGTTCTAGTAAACTATATCTTGGAGTATCCACAAAGTTGATAAGATATAGTTACTTTTTTTAATAGTCCAGCTAGTAAGTGCAGAAGCAATGGTAGGATATTATCATTTTGCAACCCGTAATGGATTAGTTGATCTACTTAGTAATCACTAACAATTGCTGGTAGCACAAAAAGAGAGATACCCAGACATTTGTTCCTGTTAATAGAAATACATTGCATCTCATCACAGTATTATCAAAAAGCTAAATATGAATTTTATTATTTGTGGAGCTATAATTATTAAATTGCCATAAGTAGAAGGAACAGAAGCATTTGTTATGTAATCAGCAAAAATTTAGAGTGTGAGAGACTCTTGTGAAAATTCAACCCAGTTTGTTGGACAAATAAATTGTTCATCTTTTCCCCCAGGTAGATCAAGGACTACTGTAGATTGAAGAAAGCTAAGTGATTCTGAGGCAGTTATAATAGATGCACTTTATTTGACTCCTTCCTTGTACAGTTGCAATGAAAGGAAAACAAAACTATAGGCACAGTTGAGGAAATACAAATTTTGCCTCAGTATTGAAAGTAGCTCTTTTACAGAGATTTGATAATATTATGGCTTTAAAAAAAAACACTGAAGACTTCTTTTAGAAAATCTACTGAAATGTTTATAGACACAAAGGTAAAATGTCTAGAGACAAATTGGAGGGGCTGGGAGAGATTGAGGGGCATATATTTAGATTTGTCAGTACCACAAAGAGCTGAAAAGCTGGAGAATATGCTTTGCATACCACAGACCCAAGTTCAATCCTGTCCCCTGAACACATCTGGGAGTGACTCTTGATCACCACTGAACATCACCCAAAAATAATAATGAAGATTTTTGTCATGATTTAATAATTTTGGAGTTACATGTAAGTATATAGAAATTAACTATATTATGTTTTGCATGCATTTTTAATTTTCTTGCATTTTTAAAAAATATTAATCTGTGAAAGAGAGCCCAAAATTGTTAGAGATTTTATTGTCCTGGCTTCCTTTCCTATCACTTTGACTTTTTCAATCATCATGCTTTTTTTCCCTATTTTTCTGTTTTTCTTTCTTCCTCCCTTCCTTCTTTTTTGTCTTTCTTTCTTTCTTTCTTTCTTTCTTTCTTTCTTTCTTTCTTTCTTTCTTTCTTTCTTTCTTTCTTTCTTTCTTTCTTTCTTTCTTTCTTTCTTTCTTTCTTTCTTTCTTTCCTTCCTTCCTTCCTCTCTTTCCCTCTCTTCCTTCCTTTGTTCCTTCCTTCCTTTTTTCCTTCCTTCCTCTCTTTCCCTCTCTTCCTTCCTTTGTTCCTTCCTTCCTTTTTTCCTTCCTTCCTCTCTTTCCCTCTCTTCCTTCCTTTGTTCCTTCCTTCCTTTTTTCCTTCCTTCCTCTCTTTCCCTCTCTTCCTTCCTTTGTTCCTTCCTTCCTTTTTTCCTTCCTTCCTTCCTTCTCTCTCTTTCTTTCTCTCTCTCTTTCTTTCTCTTTCTTTCTCTCTTTCTTTCTTTCTCTCTTTCTTTCTCTTTCTCTCTCTCTTTCTCTCTTTCTTTCTTTCTTTCTTTCTTTCTTTCTTTCTTTCTTTCTTTCTTTCTTTCTTTCTTTCTTTCTCTCTCTCTCTTTCTTTCTTTCTTTCTTTCTTTCTTTCTTTCTTTCTTTCTTTCTTTCTTTCTTTCTTTCTTTCTTTCTCTCTTTCTTTCTTTCTTCCTTCCTTTCTTTCTTCCTTCCTTTCTTTCTTTCTTTCTTTCTTTCTTTCTTTCTTTCTTTCTTTCTTTCTTTCTTTCTTTCTTTCTTTCTTTCTTTCTTCCTTTCTTTCTTCCTTCCTTCCTTCCTTCCTTTCTTTCTTTCTTTCTTTCTTTCTTTCTTTCTTTCTTTCTTTCTTTCTTTCTTTCTTTCTTTCTTTCTTTCTCTCTTTCTTTCTCTCTCTCTTTCTCTCTCTCTCTTCTCTCTCTCTTTCTTTCTTTCTTTCTTTCTTTCTTTCTTTCTTTCTTTCTTTCTTTCTTTCTTTCTTTCTTTCTTTCTTTCTTTCTTTCTTTCTTTCTTTCTTTCTTTCTTTCTTTCTTTCTTTCTTTCTTCCTTTCTTTCTTTCTGTTTTGGGGCTATACCTGGATGTGCTCAGGGCTTACTCCTGGCTCTGCACTTAGGAATTGCTCCTGCTGATGCTCAGGGGACCCACAAAGCATGCTGGGGATTGAACCTGGGTCAGCAATGTGTGTAAATGCCTTACCAGTCTCCTATCTCTCTAGCCCCAGTCATGCTTTTTAAAGGCAGGATTGTTTGTTCATACTTAACACTCATGGTGTACCAAGTAACTTGATTTTACTGAAATGATCATGAAAAAAAATTTTCCTCTTTTCGTTTTATCATCTAAAAATATGGTTTATTCCACTCTGAGATTTTATTACAGCATAAAAATGACTACAATTGATTGATGCCTTTTTGGTATGCTGCTGAGGAGCATATACTTGATTCAGTGGGAATCAGTATATACCTCTTTTGTGTTTTTTTTCCAGGTCCTCGTTCATCTGGGACTCCTGACGAAGGAATCTGGATTTAAGATTGCAGAGACAGCATTCAGTGGTGGCCCTCTTGGTGAATTAGTTCAGTGGAGTGATTTAATTACATCTCTGTACTTACTGGGCCATGACATTCGGATTTCAGCTTCACTGGCTGAGCTCAAGGAGTAAGGAGATTACTTTTCAATTTTAAAATCAGAATACAAAAAAGAAATTGTAAACTTCTAAAGCCCTCTATTAGTGTATAATTTCTTGTGGAGGAAAATGAAAGTGATAATTCACTAAACAGGAGATAAGATTATTTTCAGGAGCTAAATACATACACTGTGAAAAGGATAATATGTTTTCATTGTAGCTGCAGGCTCCAGAGGCTTCATAAATGAATGCTAGAAAATTCAAACTAAGGAGCTTATTCTTTGCTGTTACAGGTGCTTCTAACATCTGCAGCACAAAAACATTATTGACTTTCCTAATTCCCTGTCTCTTGCTGAAATTCATACCTTTCCCTTTTCAACATCAGGCTTTCTAAATCTTAAAACAGGGTAGCTTCCTGTTTATAATTTAATTTGGATAGAATAAATTTTCTGCAAGCCCTGATCCCATCCTTTTTCAATTAGTCAACTTTCAGCTATTAGCTCTAGGAGAGTTAAATAGAGTCTACTAACTCTATCTGGGTTTTCTCTTTTACTAAAAGTTGCTTCTCTCCAGCCTTCTCCTAATTCCTTTTAGATTGGCAGAGCTAGCTAAGCAGGCATGCTCAAATTCTCTTCTCTCCTTTTGGATAACAGCCCACTGAGACTTTCTACCCAGCAGCCAAGTTATCATGTTGCAATAAGTCAAATGTTCTAGAAAATATACCTTGGATAGACATTTTAGACATGGCAGTTTGTTTTTGAACAATCTAGTCCCATCTTACTCTGCTTTATTGACATTCAGGGATGTTACTTTTTGACATTAAGGAATGTTACTTGTTTTTATCAAAGTATATACCCAATTAATGGTGAGAGAAATACATATGACATTATAGCCATCATTGATTGAATGGTTCCATATGTTGAAACAATGATGAGAGCTTTAATTATAGTAAATAATTATATCCCAGTAATTTTAATAGCTACAACGTACATAATATGAATGATTATTATTAGCAGCTAACATTTGTTGAGGACTTACTCTGAACCAAATGCTAAGTGCCTTACATGTTTTATAAAATGATTTAGCTTTGCATGTTTTATTTTATTTAGTCCATTGCAAATCCAGAAAGAGGTTACCTACCTTTTAAAGATGAGAAACTGAGATTCAAACCAAAAATGAATGGTCCAAGGTCACATACAGAATGCTGGGGAAAGTGAGGATTTGAGTCCTGCATCGATCTGACATTAAAACCCATCCTCTTTACCGTATCCTATACCAGATATTCTCAGAGCTATAGAACCCTGAGAGTTTGCGAACCTCAATCACCAACTGTATCCCTGTGGTATGCTGCCTCCTGATGCCTTTTTTCTTCTTGCTTACATTGAAACACTTAGAACATATGATCTGGGAAGGATATACTTTTGCACATTTAGCAGTCATTCTGCCATTGTTTTCTATGAGCTAGTCCTGTGGCTTTGGAATATTCAGAGAGAACCATCTGGGCTCAAGAAGTTGCCCTCATTTGACTGACACTTTATACACTAATCTTTATTAGTATATTAATGGTGCTAATCACACTCAGTACTAATGAAAGTTTGGGAATTGTGAATGTTATTCACTGTTCTATATATAGTATTTAGTGTAGTACCTAACACACTGTCCTCACAATTTATTGAACAGATAAATAAGGAGATGAGTAACTGGTTGAATGAATGAATGAACTGATAAATGTGTGAACAGTGGTGGGCTGTGAGGGCAATGAGGGCAATGAGGCTCCACAGTCAGGAAAGGTATATTTGGGACCTACCAGGCAAATATAGGAAGTTTTTGTATGGTCAGAATTACCAGTTTTTACATAAGAGAAAAGTCTATAGAGGTGTTTAAGCAGCAGTATGAAGGCAGATGTACTTTATATAAGAAGATAGTGGTGGAAAGAACTTAAAGCAGTAAATCCCAAACCTGCCTACCATTATAAGCTGCTGGGGACCTTTTTAGATACCCAGGCCCAGCTAGTATCCCAGGCTAATTAACTCACAGCCTTTGGGGACTGCACACAGACATACCATTTTTTATTTATTAAAACATAATTCATTATTTAAAAACTATAAAATCCCTTAGTAAACTAGGATTAAACAGATCTTTATTAATTTAGTATAGGGCAGCCATAAGCACCATGAATGAAGACCATACTCAATGGCAAAATGTGAGAAGTTTCAGATGTATCTTTTGATGCCTTCTGAGAGTTCCAGTTTGCAAAAAGTTTAGGAACCACTGAATACAGGGTAGACAAGGAGTTGGCAAAGTGTCACTCAGAAAATCAAGTTAGGTCCTCTGCCACGTTTTATTAATAAAGATTTTTAGAAGCACAGCCACACCCATGGTTCTTATATTACAGATGAATCTTTTTCTATCTTATTCTTACTCTATCTATAAGATAGAATATTCTATTCTATAAGATTCAGAATCTTATTCTATCATGGCAGAGTTGTATTTGTTGTGACAGAATATGTAGTTGGCAAAGATGGAAGTTTTACTCTCTGGCCCTTTATAGAAAAAGAAAAGTGACATTTCTTGGGAGGACGTTGGTTATGCAAAACGTAGTTCTTTCTTAATCTCTAAGAGAGCGGTAGGAGTGAGTCCTCTGTGTCTCTTGTCCTTTGAGGTAGAATGCCAATAATTTGGTGAAGGATTGGTGAGTAGGGATAGACATTGATTGTGGCTCTGGTTTCTTTGTGAATTGGCTTTTCTGTCATTAGTCATTTCCTCTCACAAATGAAGTTGGTATATGATCCAGTATGTTGCTATAAATGCAGATGTGATTTTGAATGGATGGGTGGGTGAATGAGTGGATGAAGGAAAGGAGGGTAAACTATAGTGCCAGTTACATTTTAGTCAGAAAGAAACATTTAACAAGAGAAAATATTCAGAAATAGAATAAGACAGTGTATTAAGAAATTTATACTTTAGACGTAGAATTTGAAAATATTTAGGTGAGGAAAAGCTGAAATAATAAGGGTGAGCTCTGTAGGGATAATTAATAGCCACTGAATATTTAGAAAAATTTAGGCCCTTTCATGTCAATAACTCATTTAACCTCCGAAAAAAATTCCTAAGAGATTGTTATTGTGTGTGTATAATTTCCTCTCTAGTTTTCCATCCTGGACTTAGGGATGAGGAAAAGTTCAGAGACATTAAGTACTTTCTCTAAGAGCTCAGAGCCGCTAGGTGGTGTGGATAAATTTAGATTCAGCCTTAGTTTTAAGGCTGTTTTTGTTTACCCATATTTAGTTTTGGAAAAGGCCGAGTCAGGCCTCTGGGTAGACCTTGCGTCAGTGCATAGACTGCGGATTGGGAGGGCCGTGGTAGCTCCACTGCCACGAGTTCTTAGATTGTTTGTTTGCCTGCCAAAGTCACAAAGTGTAATATAGTCAAGTAAATGTTTTCCACTCTTGCTTTTGCCCTTTTCTAGAATAATGAAGAAGGTTGTTGGAAACCGATCAGGCTGTCCAACTGTAGGCGACAAAATTGTTGAGCTCATTTATATTGATATTGTAGGACTTGCTCAATTCAAGAAAACGCTGGGACCATCCTGGGTTCATTACCAGTAAGTACCAAATGCTGCTATTAGGTTTTTAGAGTTGTTTTTTTTTTAAGAGGATTATATGGTTTAGATAGAAAATACTTATCAAATACAATCATTTGAACTATGACTATATTTCTTATTCCTAATTGAAATTCAGAGTATCTTCAGTGAGTTTTTACTTTCAAGGGCTATTCATTATTTTTATTGATTTCTTTTAAGAATATAAATAAATCAAGTGTCCACCCTCATTTTTACCTTCCCTAATTATTAACATCCCTCTCCTATGTCTGCCCCAGTTATGTCTGTTTGATAAAAAAAAAAATATTGTGATACTTAGACAGTGCCATTATTTGTATTCCCTAGATTTGAAATGATGATTCATTTCTCTTCTCCTTTCCCTTATCAGCATGCTTGTCATTTTGGGAAAGGAAAGCTGGGACTACCTTGTGTAAATGCTGACTTGTTATTTTATGTTTGTTAAGGCCTATTTTATGTTTTCTAGGCCTCATGGGGGGCCTAGAAATAATTGAGTCACTTGTCTTGCATGTGGATGACTCCAGTTTAATTCCTGGTACCACATATGGTCCCCCAAGTCCCAGCAGGAGTGATCCCTGGTCATTGAGCCAGGAGTAATCCCTGAGTACCGCTGGGTATGGTCCCTAAAAGTATATATAATAAATTAAAAGGATAAACTTCAATCTCATGCTTAGTATAATGTGGGTTCAAGTAGTACTCTATGCAGTCTTTATTATTTAGTGGCGGACATAAGCATTCCCTGAGTGGGAAGATTTGGGACCAGGATGTATTATTTGCAATTATATTACATGGTACATACCATACTTATGTATGGTATTATGTAACATTAAATTATATAATGAGCATTAATAATTTTTTATTTTTCTCTTAGTCTTTCTTTAAAAGGAATAATTTCATGCTACTATATTGCCCACATTTCTTGTAATATTTCTGTTTTAACTAGTTGAGAGTAGCTATGTTTCTGTCTTCAGTGGGCTAAAGTATCTAGTTTGAATTAAAAAATACTTTTGAAAGAAGAATTGCAGGCTTTTTTATTATCTTCCATTTATTTGATACTTTTTTATTTGGTCTATAAAGACTTCTAAAAAGTATTAAAGGTTAAAGTAATTTTAATACAGATGCTTTATTTAATAATGTCAGTGATACATGAATTTGAGTAAAAATTGTGTGTTGTTCCCACCATTTTGACCAACTGAATAGTACATATTCACCTATAATTTTAACTACTTTCCTAATAGAATGTGTTGAAATCTTCTATAAGTATATCTTAGAAATCTCTAGGTGCTTTTCTTTTTTATTGTCATTGGGCAAAGAGGTATTTTAGTGTGCTGTTCAAAAAAATAGAAAAATAGGGCAAAGACACAGCTCAATGGGCTGAGCGCATGCTTTGTACACAGGAGACCCAGGTTTGATCCTGGCACTGCACGATCCCCCAGATCCCACCAGGAGCAATCCCTGAGCACCACCAGACCCTCCTCAAAAACCCAAACACATTTAAAAATAAACAAGAGTCTCGGAGAGATTGTAGCAGGACTTTGCCCCAGCACCCCATATGCTCCCCACCAGAGTGATCCCGAGTAGAGTCAGAAGCAGTCCCTGAGCACAGTTGGGCGCAACTCCAACACCTTTAATTAATTAATTAATTAATTAAATGAGCCCATAATGATTGAAACTAGGTCTTTTAATTTCAGGTTAGTTTATAGTTTAATATTATCAGTTATGTCAGATCAGAAGTCCTTTAGAAATGAGAGATAAGGGAAATGTCAAAATAATCAGAATGCTTAAAACAACAACAACAAAACAGAATGGGGGAAGCAGCCTTTTTTCTATAGAATTTTCTTAGGATATTCTTACAGTACCAACGATTTTCTCATTTCACTCTGAAATGCTCATGGCAGAGGAAAGAACCTGGTTGCAAAAACATTGTGTGCTTTTGACTTTCTTTTGAATATAGTTAATTAAATATATACGTATGTTTGTACACACACACATACACACACACACACACACACACACACACAGAGGGAGAAAGAGAGTTTGGAGGGAGCCAGGTAGATAACTAGAGAGATAAAGCACATGCCCAGCATGTGCAAGGGCCTGAGTCCGACACTGGCACAACCATGTGTGTCCCTGGTGACCCCAGAACACTTGCCAGGTCCAATCAGCCCCACACTGCCCGTGTCCTGGGCATCAAACTGTCCAGTTGTGAGCACTGGGATGAGCATCAGAGAGTGACCTTCAGCACCCTCAAACTCTGTTAAATGTAGTGCCTTTTGAAAACAGAAATATTGGTTTCAGTTAAGAATAGCAGTGAAAACTTTTCAAGTATTTCCTATCTTACATTGGTATTATTTTATTGCTTTTTTATTACTATTACTTTGATTTTTCTTAAACTCTTTATGAAAGACGTCCATCAAATTTGTTCACAGTTATGCAGAAATAACAACCTTTTCTTTTGGTTAGAAGCTATGTAAGTGATTTTTTTTTTCCTACAGCATTAAAATAAGACAAAAACCAGCACTGCTCTTTTCTGGCCTTTTTGAGAGTGCCATGCATCTGATAGATGTGTGATATATTCTGGGTGTCACAAGACTCACATATCCTTGCCAAACAGAAGGGCTGTCTGCATGGAAAAATACTCATGGTGGTAGTGTTTAGGTCGATAATAAAAGACGATTTCATTATTAAAATGAGCACCAATATGCTTGCTTGAGCACTGATATTTGATTCTTGTTGGGTGAAAAGGCTCTCAGAGGGGGGCTTAATGCAAGAATATAATGTTAATCTGTCCTTTCTTTAATACAGCAACCATGTTAGTAATACTAGCTGGAATATTTGTTAGTATCTTTGTCTTGTATTTTGGCCATGTGATGAAGCTAAGATTTGATCTGAAAGCCAGCAGAGGAACTCTGAAATTTCCTTGTCAGCTTCTTTCACCTTTTTTTTTTTTTTTTGACTTCATTATGTTTAATCAGAGGAAGGACATAATTTTTTTTTTTTTGAGGGTACAGTTACAGATTTATACACTTTTGTGCTTATACTTCCCTCATACAAAGTTCGGGAACCCATCCCTTCACCAGTGCCCATTCTCCACCACCCGTAAACCCAGCATCCCTCCCACCCTCCCCAATCCCATCTCCCCCCCACCCCACCCTGCCACTGTGGCAAGGCATTCCCTTCTGTTCTCTCTAATTAGCTGTTGTGGTTTGCAATAAAGGTGTTCAGTGGCCGCTGTGCTCAGTCTCTAGCCCTCATTCAGCCCGCAACTCCCTTCCCCCACATGGCCTTCGACTACAATGTAGTTGGTGATCGCTTCTCTGAGTTGACCTTTCCCCGGAACATGAGGCCAGCCTCGAAGCCATGGAGTCAACCTCCTGGTACTTATTTCTACAGTTCTTGGGTGATAGGCTCCCACTCTGTTATTCTATATACCATAGATGAGTGCAATCTTTCTATGTCTGTCTCTCTCTTTCTGACTCATTTCACTCAGCATGAAACTTTTCATGCCCATCCACTTAACTACAAAATTCTTGACCTCCTTTTTTCTAACAGCTGCATAGTATTCCATTGTATAGATGTACCAAAGTTTGCTCAACCAGTCATCCGTTCTGGGGCATTCGGGTTTTTTCCAGATTCTGGCTATTGTAAACAGTGCTGCGATGAACATACATGTGCAGATGTTGTTTCGATTGTACTTTTTTGCCTCTCTGGGATATATTCCCAGGAGTGGTATTGCTGGGTCAAATGGGAATTCAATATCTAATTTTTTGAGAATCGTCCAAATTGTTTTCCAGAAGGGCTGAACCAGTCGGCATTCCCACCAGCAGTGAGCTTCTTTCACCTTTTAAAGATTAGATATTATTAGGGATTTCTCTCTTCATCATCTTGGTTGCAAGTAGATGTTCTGAAATTCAGATGTTTTGAATTTCATTAAATATAAATTTATCACCTGGTCTTTGATTTAGGAGCGAACACTAAGTCCTGTTGATCTTGGAACAACTTTGTAAATTCAGTTCCTTTTTTTATTGGAACCTAAGAAATCTGCTTCCACATTAGTTTGATATCTGTGTATGACAACATATTTTTACTAAGTACTGCAAGTCACAGATGCATTTGGTTTCACTCGAGGCATTTGCTGAGCTTCAAGGACACATGGGAAAGTGAGATGCAAGTGGTCCAACATAGACTGTGTTTTACATCAAACTCCAAATCAGAGAGTAGATCCTGTCAAGGGTGTGAGCAGAGAGTCGTGTTGCAGGACTCATCTGACATTGCTGCTGCCTCCTTCTTAGGGTGAGACCAGCTGCCTCCGGCAGAAAGGCAAATTATCTTTAAAAGTCATCAGTCTGTTTTTGATGCTCAAGACACAAGGAAGATGTCAGAGGAACAACATAAATATTAACAACAAAAACACAGTTCCATAGCACACAGAAGCAGACAGCGACTGAAGAAAGGAAACTAGAATGTTTCCCTGTCATAGACAGAGATCAGTTCTTTGCCTCTGGTTTAAAATAACGACGACAACAACAACAACAACAAAATCAGATAAGCTGAAAGAAAGGGAGAGACAGAGAGAGATTCAGTTTCCAAACAAAAGCTTCAAAGTTGAGTCATAAAGAATTAGAAGTTTCTGTGCTGTCTGATTATTCATTCCCCAGCTTGCCCTCTGGAAGCTCAGCATCATGGTTGCTTGCTTCTTGGTGCTTTGTCTAAGTCCAGACTTTGAGTAATCAGCTTCCTATAGGCATCTTCCCACACCATGGTGTTTTAATTGTCTAAATTTAAAATACCAACAACAGAACTCCCAAGTTAAAAATACTCAAGGGGGGGGGCTGGGTAGGGCATATGCCTTGGGTTCAATTCCCAGCATCCCATATGGTTCCCTGAGCACTACCAGGAGTAATTTCTAACTGCAGGAGCCAGGAGTAACCCCTGAGTATCACTGGGTAATAATAACAATAATAATAATAATAATAATAATAATAATACTCAAAAGGGCTAGAGCAATAGCACAGTGGGGCGGGCTATCACTGTGTTGAACCGCTGACCCGGGTTCAAGCCCCAGCATACCAGAGTCCTGTGAGCACTGCCAAGAGCAATTCCTGAGTGCACAGCCAAGAATAATTCCTGAGCTCTATCAGGTGTGACCAAAAACCCAAGAATAAATAAATTAAATACTCATAAGTCTGAGCTAGAGAGGAATATAGACTATTTGAGTTGATTTCAAAGAAGTGAACAGACCAAAGCCTTTCAGACAAAGCCTATGACTAGGAGCACCATTTCTCCCTGCCGAGACGCTGCAAGCTTTCCTTTCCAGTGCCCTCCTGACTGGGCTGCGCCTCCCATGGTCCCCCTTTTCCATGGGCACCCCTAAACGTTCCTCCCTCCTCCTGCAGTTACCTTCTTCAGGGCTGCCTGTGGTTTCTGCTGCTTTCTGAACACTGCCTTCTCCCAAGAAAACAGATTAATTAGTTTCAAGGAGTCCCTTCTGTGTCTCATTTTAAAAGGAAAAATGATAAGTTCAGAAATGGAGGCTGCTGAGGCCGGAGAGGTAGTACAGTGGGTAGGGCACTTGCCTTGCTTGTGGCAGCCCTGGGTTTGATCCCTGACACCCCCTGGGGTTCCTTAAAGAAACCCAAGACTGATCCCATTTCAGTATTGATTTCTTTCTTCTAACTCACTTTTCTTTGACATGCTAAACCAGTGGTGAGTGGCTTTTAGGGAAAAAAGCCCAATCGGAAAGATTTTAGGCTTGTGGGAGCTAGAGAGAGACAATAGAAGCTAAGGTTCTTGCCTTGTATATGGCCGACCCAGGTTTGATCCTTGGCAACCCAAATGGTTCCCCCAAGGCCCTTAGTTGTGATTCCTGTGCTCAGAATCAGGAGTAAACCCTAAGCACAGTAGGTGTGGCCCAATGCCCACCCCCGCCCCCCACCCCCACACACAAAATAATGAGTTTTTAAGCTTTCCCAACCTCCTGGTTTCTGTTCTAGCTACTTAGCTTCACTTTTATTATGTGTAAATAGCTTTAGAGATTATGTGGATATATCAACTTCTAAAATGGCTCTATTGTGAGGTGCAGGTAACTTTTTTTAATGCCCAGTGTTGCATTTCATATGGTTTTCACATCACAGAATGTTCAAGAACTATTTAAAATTATAAAGATTCTTTTTAGCTTATGGGCTATATAAAAATCAGCTGTAGACAGATTTGATGATAGAGCTGCCCAGGTCAAAGACTGTGATGGAGGAGCCCCATGGAGCATCTTTAATGTCCTTTCTTTGGGCTCCAGCAAAAGCAGTAATGTTCACAACTCTGTCACTGTCATCCCGTTGCTCATCGATTTGTTCGAGCGGGCACCAGTAATGTATCTCATTGAGAGACTTATTGTTACTGTTTTTGGCATATCCAATACGCACGGGTAGCTTGCCAGGCTCTGCCGTGCAGTCTCAATACTCTCGGTAGTTTGCCGGGCTCTCCGAGAGGGGCGGAGGAATCGAACACGGGTCGGCCTTGTGAAAGGTGAATGCCCTACGGCTGTGCTATCGCTCCAGCCTGTTAACAACTCTAAGCACATAAATACCATCCTAACTTACTGAACCAGAGTCTGGTTTTACCTAAAACCACATGCTCTGAGGAAAACATTGAATGACTATTGAGTAACTAGCATGCTGCATGCTTTAAGCAGAGTCAGACCTTTGCCAAATTTGTCTATTATAAGAAAATACCAGATTGTGTGCCTTAGAACAACATGTATTTATTGCTCACAGTTTTGAAATCAGAGTTAATCAAGAGCTCTCATCCTGGTCACTTCTTATTGACTTCTCACATAATGGAAGGATGAGAAGATTCTGCTTTTCTGAGAGTGTTCAGTCCATCCTGGGGGCTCCACCCTCGGGACCTAATCACCTCCCGAAGGCCTACCTCTCATGGCCACTATTACCTTTGAGGTTTAAGATTTTTAAGAATAAATGTATTTACCTGGAGGCCCATACAAATGCACCTTCTATAAAGGAATATTGGTTCTTCAGCACCTGCTCACTAGGCAGTGCTCTGTGCTCTGCTTGCTGCAACGTGAACTTGGCCGTCTGCAGTGCTAATTTCCATGGGACTTGATTTTTTATACTATTTTTTTTCCTTTTTGAATCACCATGAAATACAGTTACAAAACTTTCATGTTTGAGTTTCAGTCATTCAATGATCAAAAACCCATCCCTCCACCAGTTACCATTTTCCACCACCAATGTCCCCAAGTATTCCCCATCCCACCTCTCCCCCTACATCTATGGCAGACAATTTCCCTCTTACTTTCTCTCTCTACTTTTGGGCATTATGGTTTGCAGTACAGAAGCTGAGAGGTCATCACGTTTGTTCTTTTATCTACTTTCAGCGCACTGTTTTTTGAGCCACAGTGAAATACATAGTTACAAGGGTGTTCATGATTTGGTTTCAGTTATATAATGTTCCAAGATCCATCCCTTCATCGGTGTACATTTTCCACCACCAATGTCCCCAGTCTGTCTCTGTCTGTCTGTCTGTCTGTTTTTCTCTCTCTCTCTCTCTCTCTTTCCCTCTCTGTCTCTCTGTCTCTGTCTCTCTGTCTCTGTCTCTGTCTCTCTGTCTCTCTCTTTCTCTGTCTCTCTCTCTCTCTCTCTCTCTCTCTCTCTCTCTCTCTCTGTCTCTCTCTCTCCTTTTGGATATTATGGTTTGCAGTACAAATACTGGAAGGTTATCATGTATATCCCTTTACCTACTTTCAGTTTAAGTTCTTGTCCAGAGTGATCATTCCTAACTATTATTGCCTTATTAGTCCCTTTTCTTTCCTAACTGCCCTTTGCTCACACCCCACACTTGTGGCACGCTCCCAACCATTGACCAGTCCTCCTGGCCCTGTTTTTCCATGGAACTTGATTTTGCTGGAATTTGAATACTTTTCTATGTTTAATCAGCAATAGAAGTAAGTTATGCCTGGTGTGTGATGCCTCGGGCTGGAAAGTCACACATGGAGATGTTGGTGATCCAGGCATCCCTGGTACCTCTCAAGGCATGCCGGTAGTGTCTCCAGTGAAGTTCATCCCTGCGGGCTCCTCTCTGCAGAGCGTGAGGGTGTTTGCTCTTTGAACCTGGGATGAGAGGTAGTCATTTTACTCGTGGCACGTTTTTCTTTCAGGTGCATGCTCCGAGTCCTGGACTCCTTTGGCACAGAGCCTGAGTTTAACCATGCGAACTATGCCCAGTCGAAAGGCCACAAAACCCCATGGGGCAAGTGGAATCTGAACCCACAGCAGTTTTATACAATGTTCCGTGAGTATTCTTCTTTCACATCTGCTTTCCAGAATTCCACCAAATCTAGATAAGAAAGGAAAGTAGGCCGTCACAGTATTTAGGTCATTCTCAGCGCCCTTAGCTGGAGAAATGTGTGCCATTGAATCTTGCCATTGGGAATAACTGGATCTTTTTTTTAAATTCGAATTAAAAGGTCATGTGAGTTTTTTTTTTTTCAAAGAGATTTAGAAATGTTCCGGAGAAAAATGTTCACTATGAATTATTTCTAAGACTTAGAAATAATTTCTAAGTTTGGGAAAAGACTTTGGGTAGAGTTTGGATTGGCAAGTACTAAATATGTTTCATGCAATGCCACACAAACGCTATTTAAACCAATCCTAGCTTCTGCTTGTTTTATTTTTAATTTTGTTTTGTTTTGTTTTGTTTTAGGGCCACACACTGTGATGTTCAAGGGCTAACTTTTGGCTTTGTGCTCAGGGGTCACTCTCGGCAATGTTCAGGGGGCCATGTGGTGACAGGGATTGAACCCTGGCCTCCTGCATGCTAAGCATGAGCTCAGCCTTGGAGCTTCCTCTCTGGTCTGACTCTAGCTTCTTCAGCTTTTGGTAACTGCATGTATGGGAATAGAGAGAGGCTCATGAAACACTTGCACAGCCAAAGGTTTATGAACACACACAGGCCAAACAGGTTTTGAAAATCAACTGCTCAATACAGTGGTCTTCAGATACCTACCCACAGTCCACTGCTGGTCACAGGTATAGAAAGGTGGAAAATCTCTGGTGTACTGCTTTTATTATAACTCCAGGCTCATTAACCAGCATGCAGCGCAGCCACTATCCACAGGTGTAAAAGGGTTGAAGAACACTGGCATCATGAACCCACTTTTGGCAGCACTCACTCATGTTGCATTTCTTGCCATTGCTCCAGATCAGGCTGGAGTGATAGCACAGCGGGTAGGGCGTTTGCCTTGCATGCAGCGGACCCGGGTTCGATTCCTCTGTCCCTCTCAGAGAGCCCGGCAAGCTATCAGGAGTAGACCGACTGCACAGCAGAGCCTGGCAAGCTACCTGTGGTGTATTCGATATGCCAAAAACAGTCACAAGTCCCATAATGGAGACGTTACTGGTGGCCCCTCAAGCAAATTGATGAACAACCAGACAACAGTGCTACAATGTTACAGTGATCTAGATCAGTAGTTTTGAACCAATTTTCACATGTGTGGAGCAGCCCTGTTCCACAGACTGGCATTTGAAAATCACTGCACTGGATTATCAAGGAGAATGAAACCTTGACAGGCTTGCACCCCTCCTGATGTTGAAACCCTTATTAGAAAAACAATACACTTTATAAAGGAAAAAGAAGTTGGCCTTTCAAAATTGGAACTTTTTCAAATGCATTGCGTATTTTGCTGACTTAAACACTGCACCCAGAACAAAGTCTGGCTCATGTGGTGTTGCTGCTTCCGGCAGAGCTTATTTAATGAGGTGAAGTCGATGAGGTGGTAGGTTCCTAATAGACAATGAGCTTGCTGGCCCCAACTTTAGGCTCTTCAGATTTTTCTATTTCCATAGAATTTTGTTGTTTGTTTGTTTGTTTTTACCCCACACAGTCATCATTTCCTATGGCTGCCATCCATTTGACTTACCCCCAGTCTCATTTATTAGCAACCAAGGATGGTGGAGCCAAATGCCAAATCTGATAGAGTTCATTCCAAAAATATTTTATATTGTCAACAAAAGGTGATGAGGTAAAGTCTTGTTCTGGAAGTGAAAGTTTCCATGAGATAATTCAATGAGTTTGATTTGATGCTCACTCTAGAGAATTCCTATCTTTTTAAAGGAACAGATAGTATTAATCCAAAGTGTTTATCCTTCTATCACTTTTGAGGTGACCCACGCTCCATCCCTGGCATCCCAGGTTTCCAGGACTGATCCCTGAGCCAGGAGTAAGCCCTGAGCACTACAAAGTGTGACCCCAAAACCAAATAAAGAAATAATCTGCTTAATTTGGACCTAAAGAGGTAGCCCAGGGGAATGGTCCTTGCCTTCCATCTGCTGGCCCAGATTTTATCCCTGGCACTATATATATGGTCCCCTGAGAAATGCCAGAAGTGATCCCTGAGCTCAGAGCCATGAATAAGCCTTGAGAACAGCTGGGTATTGGTCCCCCAAAAATCTCCCCAGAAATTTTGAAATCTGCCTGTTTTCAATACTAGTGCTCAACGACAGTTGAAGAATGGATAGAGAAATTGTGGAATATATGCACACTGGAATACTGTTTAGCTATGAGAAAAGATGAGATTTTGCAGTTTGCTACAACTGAGTGGAATTGGTGGATAGCTTGCTTAATGAAGTGAGTCAGAAAATAAAAGATAAAGAATAAATACCAAATAATTTTGCTCTTGTGAGGAATATGAAGAAACAAAGAAAAGGAATAGACCATCCCAATGTAAACAATTCAGACATGATCAAAAGAACTGAGAACTAGAGAGGAGAAGGGACTGTGGGATAATGGTGTCAGAATCTCAAAATATTTGCAGAGGGATTAGTGTAATAGCTCTGCAGATGTAAAGAATATTATTGTAAATTATGATATGTCAATTAAAAAGCAGTCAACATAAAACATATTACATACAAAAATCTTGTAATTGAACATATTTTAAAATAGTAAAGCCAGAGATCTGTGAGGATTTTCTATATGCATAGTAAATATTATTTTCATAATCAATTGTTGGAACTATATGTCCTGCTATTGCAACCTATCCCTGAGACACAGTTCAGGAAAGAGGCTAATATAAGGCACATTAGGTGACAGATGGCTTGTCACCATGGTGTGAGGTGTGATTGCAGGTAGCTTCTGGTTTGACTTTGTTCCTTTGAGGGACTACATTAAATAGTAAAAGAGTTCCTAGAAATGATCTGTACTTTATGTCAAATGAAACAAAATGTTAGCTGGATAAAATGACCCAAATTGCTTGAATGACATGGATACATGTACATCAGCAGTTAGTGTTTCTTTTACCCAGGGAATGGAAAGTGAGGACTTTTCCAGAAAGTATAAAGATCTCATTTAGCAAGGTGGAGTTCTGCTTTTAATGGACAGAGGATTTTATCTGTGTGTTGCTTGATTGAATTGAAGAAATTCACTACTAGAGATGTAACTGGAGATGAAACTATTCATCTGTTCTTATTAAGCATGAAAAGGGTTAAGTTTTCTGAGTGCTAAATTCAGCAGGATGTAGAGGGGAAAATGGATACATCTGACTACCTTTTAAAAAAGAACCTCTATAACAAAACAACAATAATAAATAGTGTGTTAAGCAAATCTTGTACTTGATATCTCTGTTGTGTTTTTAAAAATTCTAAAAATTGAAAAAATTCCCAATCCAATGGGAAAAAAGAATAAGCAAAAGCTATTAATATTTCTAAGGAAAATAAATGTATTGTCTCAAATACATAGATACATTAACTTCACTCACACTAAGAGAAATATATTTTAAAACTGCATCGAGATACCATGTCCATGTGTCAAGTTGGCAAAAAAAAAAAAACAGCAATCTTTTGGCATAGCTATTCTGATACTGAGACTCAGGAAATAAGACATTTCCTACCTTAGTAGTAAGAATGCAACATGTTCAACCCTGGAGTAGAGCATTTGCCACGCGCTAGCAAAACTGCCTATGCCTCTTTGACCTGATCATCTCCATGAATTTATCTCAAACATAGGTGAGCTGAGAAAAAAAAAAAAACAACTCAACGTGGGCAGAAAGCTATTTATTATGACATTGTTTTTAATAGGAAAAGCCTGGGAATAACACAAAGGTTCATGATAGGGACTGAGTGAATAATGAAGTCGAAAGATGAGGGAAATTTCACTTAACAGCCCTAAGGGATAAGGGCAGGTCTTCTCTGCTCTGGATGGAGATTTCTAGGATAAATTCAGTGATGAAAGGCAATTGTGTAGGGCTGTGTGGAGAAGAATCACTCCTTTCCATATAAGAAGCGTGTGATACGGGGCTAGAGAGATGGCACAGGTGCTTGCCTTATATGCAGCCACCCAGGCTCAGTTCCCAGCATCCTATATGGTCCCCAGGAGTGATCCCTGAGCACAGAATTAGGAGTTAGCTCTGAGAATATCTAGGTATGGCTCCAAAACAAAATAAAACAAAAGCTGTATGGTAGAAGAGAAGCATGTAAGGCACAAATAGCAAGTCAATACAAATTAATACCCCTACAGAGAAGGGCATTTGGAGTGAGGTAGAAAATAAAACTATACTTTTATTAAATTCTGGAACCATGTTTCACGTAATGTAAATAGAAGCATCAAAAAGAACACATTCACTGCAAACAGACTTAAAAAGAAACCAAACCTGGTGATATATCAGGTTGGTGAAAATCTCTCACCAATAATAATTATTATAGTAGTAGGGTATAATCTAATAAATGTGTAAACTTACATATAATTTTATAATTCGAATTATATAACTATATAAATATATTCTATAATTATATGTTATATAATTGCAGTATTTTGATGCTAGGGATTAAACCCAAGACCTCACACACGCTGGGCATGTTCTCTACCACTTAGTTTCAGTCCTGGTTCACCAATAATTATTTATACTGACTTTAAAATATGCCTTTAGTCATGCTTTAATAGTGGAAAATTTACATTATTATTATTTTTTGAAATCTTTACAAGTGTAAAGGAACTGTGGTTTCTGTTTACAGGAAGAGAAAGGGCCTTACTATAAGTAACATTTATAATTTTGGGTTTGAAAGAAGAATATCAGTATGAACTTAGTTTTTCTTGACATGGAATTGTTTCTAGCTCTGTACTTTGTAAAGGACTAATCCTAATGTAGTGATACCACTTCCACTAAAAGGAACCTCTTGTAATAGCTGCTTACAGATCGAGGGTAGGAAACACTCTAGAAGGGTCGTTTTTTCCATGCCAGAAAGCAAAGAAGCAAAGAAACCATTGAAGTAGAACCAGAAAGGACACAGGAGCCAAAGATGGAGTAGTCTGAGCATGAATAGAGTAGAAATGACAGTGGATTGAAACCAAACCAATGGAAAATAGTTCATGTTTCCAGAATGTTCATTCAAACAATAAATACCCACAAAATCAATCAGTCATCTTTGCAAGTTACCAGGATACCACTTCATTACTCTGAGACATAACAGGATAGAATCCAGCTTTGATTTTGCCTCTCTAGGACAAATTATATTTGAAGATAAATTGTTGATGAGAGAAAGTTGTTAATCATGAAAAAAAAACACAAGGAAGAAATGCAAAAGAACTAGAAAATGAGCATTTAAAACTGCTGGTGAAATAACAGAGCAAGCAAAGCAGGGATTGTTATATATTTATATATTCAGTTGATGGAAAATTTCCTTATGGATCAGACTATCTTGGGTAAGGAAAACATGGATGGGGCTGTAGAAGTAGTATAGGAGGTAGAGTGCTTGCCTTGTACACAGCCAACCTGGTTCAATCCTCATCATCCCATATGGTCCCCTTTGAAGTAATTCCTGAGTGCAGATCCAGGAGTAAGCTCTGAGCATTGCTGGGTGTGGCCCAAAAAACAGACAAACAAACAAACAAACAAAAACCCCATGGAAAAGTATAGGTAAGTGAAGCTGTTGCGACCATAATCCTGTTGAAGTGTGTCCCTCGCCAGTGATATGGTACAATGGTACAGCATAAGTTTTGCTTATATGAAGCTCAAGTTCAATTTCTGGCACCAGAAATACAAAGTATGTGAAATACATAGACTGAAGAATTTGCCACAGAAAACAAGCCTCTAGACTCTAATTGAACCATTATTATCTTTACCTAGTTAAATTTTTTGCATTTTTCTTGTGGGTCCATTTAATTTGAAGGTTTGGGGGAGTAAAAAGAGTATATTAGACCCTCTCCCCACCCCAATAAGGCCTTGAGTTGCCGCCCACGAACAGCTCCTCTGGCTCCTGAATGGCCATGATCCCAGAGGCGCACAAACCAGTCTCGGAACCCAGTGGCTTTTGGCAGAAATGCATCTGGATTGAGCATTAAATTATGACACAGTGCCACCCCAGATGGGGAAAAGTGGTTGTCCCTTCCACCTTTTCCCTCCGGCATCGCGGTGGCTGTCACCTCTTCAGAGCCTATTGGACAGTCAGGTATGAGACTGCAGTGATGAGACACACAGGGCCTCACGGGATGGGGGTGGAACTGGCCCCTCTCCCTGCCCCAATGAGGCCCCAAGTCACCGCCCACAAACAGCTCCTCTGGCTCCTGGATAGCCATGATCCCAGAGGCACACAAACTAATTTCGGAACTCAGTGGCTTTTGGCAGAAATCTCTTCAGATTTATTATTAAAATATCAGAAATCCAAAATCATGCAGCCGCAAAGTGGCCGCACAACATCATCTGCTCTTCATAACCAGCAGTAGAAAACAAATTATCTAATCATGCCTTTTCAGCAGGTCTGATTGTTGGGGAAAATTCCAGATAGTAATGGTGGGGCTTTTGTCGAAATATTGAATATGATCAAAGTGGAGAGAGAGTAAAGTGGAAATCATCTGCCACATAGGCAGGGTGGGGGGCTGGGATGGGAGTATACTGGGGTTCTTGGTGGTGGAAAATATGCACTGGCAAAGGGATTGGTGTTTGATCATTGTATGACCGAGACTTAAGCGTGAAAGCTTTGTAACTGTTTTCACGGTGATCCAATTTAAAAAAAATTAAAAAGAGTATATTAAAGCAGCTACTCATTGGAGACAGGCATGCAGACAAATTTTCAAAGGCAAAGGATATCTGTAGAATACACATACACTTCCAAGATAACATTAGTCACGGATTAAAAGGAAATTCAGGTTCAGCTGCTTTGGGCAGATCCATGTTCACTCTTCATTGCAACTAAATCCAAAATATCTGGAAATTTGCTTTCCCAAGGGCTCTCCTTGCTACATTCGGGGTTGTTCTGAGAGCCTGGGCTGAATATCATAGTGGCCCAGGTTTCTTCTGGTTCAGCTCCTCCCCGCCGTGGGAGCCCCAGTTGCAGGCACAGATCATCTCTAGACCCTGCCATTATTCTCCTGTCATGAGGACATTTTTATGTAGTTGTAATCTGTAGCACTGTAGCACTGTCATTTGTTGTTCATCGATTTGCTCAAGCAAGCACCAGTAACATCTCCGATTTGAGACTTGTTGTTACTGTCACCATGGGTAGCTTGCCAGACTCTGTCGTGCAGGTGGGATACTCTCGGTAGCTTGCCAGGCTCTCTGAGAGGGACAGAGGAATCAAACCCAGGTCACCTGCGTGCAAGGCAAATGCCCTACTGACTGTGCTATAGCCCCAGTCCGGTTGTCTGCATACTAAAATTCTGTAGCTCATTTTAATACATTACAATTGTTTTGTCAAGGTTCTACTCTGTCTGTTTGGTCACACCCAGCAGCACTGAGGGCTTACTCCTGGCTCTACTCTCAGAGCTCACTCCTGGAAGTGCTCATGGGACTCTATAGGGTATAGTGTGTCAAACTGGGGTTGGCTGCATACAAGGCAAACACCATAATTCTTGTACAGTCTCAAGACCCTCACAAGTGCCTACCTTGAAAATCACCATTTCCTGAGCTGTTTCACACTTGAGCAATAGTTAGCTCCTAATTTGCATTTATTTGTATTTCTTTTGGAGTAGGCTTACTCTTTTACGTAGAGAATTAATCGCTGCTTTTCTGTTCTTGCCAGGACCTTGGTTTGACTTTCTACTTAGGCATTGTTTCAGGCAGTTTCCTATAGTTGGCCATGCCTACTTATTCTAAATTCCTGAGGTCAGTCTTCTTTATTTTTATTAATAATTATAAAAAAGAAATCTGCCCACACAGAAAAAAAAAGAGGGGGCATTTGCTATTGCTGTTTATGAAATTACAACCCTGACCTGCTCTTGAGTTTTCTGTCTTCAGATAGTTGCAATTGTCTACATGGCAACCTCTATTGTACTCCCCACCTGGTTGATATAAAAACATCTACAAGAGGAAGACATTTTTATCTCATTGGGTTTTTTTCCCCAAGATTATAGCCATAAGTAGATTGTATTTCCATTTCTGGTGTTTGGCAAATTTCCTCTGACTTTTATTTTCATCTCCTCTTGAAGTTTTGGTGACATTAATCTCAGGTTAGCCACCATTTCCCATTCACAGAGCATTTCCTTATTCACTGAACAAAATCTATGTGTTAAGCCTCCTCCATGTTTAAAATGTAATTCTCTTTTCCCTCATCTTCCTACTCTCCGTCCCTGCCTTATTTTCCTCCATAATAGAGTTAGTACCCAGCATTTATAGTTCACTTTTTTGTTTTCCTAGTCTTTACTCAGGAATCTGGGCCAAGTATTAGTAGGGAAGCTGTCTGTTTTGCTCATTAGCAAAACTCTCAGAGCCTTGGAGAATGCCTGGCACAGAACTGGCTTTCAGAAAATATTTGTTGAATAAATCACTATTGCTTGTTGCATTATTCTGCACGTGGAACAATGTAGAGAAGGGTAAGGAGTGTTGTAGAAATTTAATATTCCAGAAGCTGTTTGAGGCTGTTTGAGTGACCTCAGGCTGCTCTTTTTGTCTTCTTGTAGAACTTACTCTCCTGGGCTTTCTTGAGTTGAAATCTGACTCACTCTCATTCTCATCAGCATTCTGACCCTGGGTCCCTCCTGGGATGGGAAGCTCAAGGCAACGTTTATTTGTATGATGAGATTGGAAAAGTGGCAAGCAAATCTAAAAGTTTGCCTGACAAAATAGGATTATAGTTTGTTCCCTTTCATGCAAATGAAACAAAACTGTTGGCTTCTGCTAAGGTTCAGTTGATTCCAGGCATGATTTTATTTTTAGGGCCTGACAGGGAAAGGTGCTAAGTCAGCCTGTTGGCCTTTAACTTGGAGGACTCTTCGCCTTTTATTTCTGTGTAGACCAGTGGGTAATAGGATCAGCCTTGCAATCCCCTGCAGTCTGAGTCTTAACCTTCAGGAATGATGTTCTCTAAGGATTCCATTCCCTTCTAAATTGCTTTTTGACACTTGAAATATTTACTCTAGTATGCTTCTGTCAACAGTTCGGGTACATATCTTTTCTACCCAGCTGTACATAATAGTTTCCCCAGTCCCTGTGTCTGGTTTCTTTTACCCCTCAGTCTACACCATATGGGGAAAAAAAAATCAATCTCAGTGAAATCCAAAGCATAACATCATCACTAAGCTTTTAAAATAAGGTTACTTCTCAGGCAACATCACTTTATTTTCAGTTAGATTTTTCTCTGTTGTGTCAGTTTCATATCATTGGAATCATTATCAACATTGTGAGTTTTATCATGGCTAATATTACTCTTTATTTTGTTACAATAATTTTCAAGTATACCAGTAACATACCATTCATAGTATCTAAAAGAAATGTATATAGAAACCCTCAGCCTAGACTCCTCAATCTTATCAATCTCTGTTAATTCATGTGTGTCTTCTCTCCAAACAACTGTTACTAAATCCCCCCCCTTTTTCCTTCTTTTTTTTTTTCTCTTTGAGGCCACAGCTGCCAGTGCTTAGGGCTTACTTCAGGCTCTGTACTTATGGATCACTCCTGGCAGACTCACAGGAACATATGGGGTGCCAGTGATCAAACCCTAGTAGGCTGCACCAAGGGCAAGCTACCTGCCTGCTGTGTTATCATTCCGCCCCCAATAAACTGCTTTTATTAATGTGTAAAAGAACCCTTATCTCCTAGGTGGGACATTAGTATATTTACTTTATAGAAGTCACATCTGTTACTCTAAGTGGCTACTGAGTGCTAAGAATTAAATTCACATTCTTGTTAGGCATGTACTCTATCTAGCCCTTGAGCTGTATGCCCGACTCTTAGTATGATATTACTAACTCGAATTGTATACTGATAACCAAACCCATTGTGGTTTTTTTTATCTACAACAGTGAATTATCTTGTTTACTTATGTACCATCTGTCTCTCAACTGAACATAAGCTCAACAAAAGGAGTTTCATTCATGCTTGTCTTGTTCGCTGGTATATCTTTAGTTATTACTTCCTTAGTTGTTACTTCGCATTTAGCAGTGCTCAATAAATGTTCTGATATTGATTGAGTTGCAATACTTAGAAATCCAATTTCAAAAGTTTATCATTTTAAAATTTTGCCTCATTTGTTTTACGTATTCCCAATATCAACTTTGGCACTTACATATAACAAAATATTGATGTGTCAATGCAGTATGTATTTATTGGCTATACTGTACTAGTTCTGAGCTAGGTTCTGGAGTAGAATGGCAAGTTGCCTTAGCTCACACACTGAGCTTTGGTTTTGAAGTTTTTGTGCCAGGTGTGATGGTGGAAGTAGCTTAGACATAACCCTGCTGCCTGGTAAGATAAGATCTATCTGTAAAGCCTATCACAGCAGTTCATTAACTGTTCAATCCTGCATTCAAAAAGCATTGGCTTGAACCAGAGAGAAAGGGGTTGACTACATATAAGGCAAGAGCCTTAACCTCAGCAAAAGGAGTTTCATTCATTCTTCTTGTTCACTGATATATCTTTAGTTCCTTATTTATTGCTAAAGGACTGAGGCTCTTGTCTTATACGTGGCCAACTCCAGTTCTAATTCCAGCACCACATGTGGCTCATTGAACACTTCTGGAGTAACCTCTGAACACAGATTCAAGAGTAGTACATGAGCACTGTCAGATATGGCTTAATTCTACCCCTACTTTCTCCCCACCAATTCAGTAGCTGGAGCAGAATCCAGCTCCCCATCCAAATGTTGGCTTAATTCCTACTGTCAGTCCTAAAGACACATTGAATCTGTTGGAGTGAGAACAATGTGTAGTAATGACTCTTACTCATTGTTGTCTAAGAGAGTAGAGAAGGGCACTGGTATCAGGTTTAGGAAAGACAGATGATGGAATAGACTGCCAATGTGCATGAGAGCCTGTGGAAACCATGACATTTACAAAGAGGAACCAGGAACAGAGGCATTCTGGGGGTGGTGGTCTGAAATGAAGCTGGAATAGTAGGTGTGATGGGCACTGCATCAGCCTGGACATGGTGAAGGTTTTTTTCAGGGCACTGCCCTTCACATAATACTTTGGCAAGCAACCCAGAGGATGAATTGGAGTTAGAGGGTAGGGAGAAGAAGCAGGTAGGACACAGCTGTGAAGAAACCACCTAGAAATCCACTGCAGAGATTTTGAGGTGATATATTTGTTAGAGAACTGGGGACATGAGCTAGATGTTAAGTGTCATATGGTGAGGTGTGCTGGAATTGCACCCAAATGGGTCTTATCCCTGGAAATGGTTGAGACTGCCTTTCCACAGGGCATGCAGGATCTGGAAGTACTTTTCACTCGCTTTATATTGCATGTTTGCCTGCATCTGCACTGAGCTCATTTATAGGCTGAGCTCACATGCACACACAGAAAATGCCCACAGCACTGCCCATATCCCCACCCCTGCTTTCTGCTGGAGCAGAAAGACACTGATTTCAAAAGTAGTTCTGACTACTCACAGAGCTATTGTAATTATCTGGATTTGGATTATAAACCTGTTTCTTGATTTTTTTTTCTTAAATAGGGGTTATACCAGCCATGCTGGGCCTGGTTGGGCCGGCAGTGGTGTTCTGCTGGGGTTGGAGGGGTGGGGAGGGGGCATGGAGGCATCCACCAGTGTCCTAAAGGGGCATGTATCACTGTATCACTATCATCCCATTGCTCATCGAATTGTTCAAGCGGGCGCCAGTAACGTCTCCATTGTGAGACTTGTTGTTCCTGTTTTGGGCATATCGAATACACCACGGGTAGCTTGCCAGGCTCTGCTGTGGGGGTGAGATACTCTCGATAGCTTGCTGGACTCCCTGAAAGGGGCGAAGGAATAGAACCTGGATCAGCTTCGTGCAAGGCAAATGCTCTACCCGCTATACTGTCGCTCTAGCCCCAAAGGGGCCTGTACTGCCAGGAATCAAACTAGAGGAATCAGGGCCTCTAGTCTTGTGTTCTACCACTTGAAATATCACCTCAGGCTTTTCTTCAGTCTTTGAACCCTTGATTAGGTTGAGTCACCTGGATTGTGTGCTTATCCTGGGGTGAGGGTGGGGGTGGGGACATTGGAGAGAGAAGAGACTTGAGAACCTGGGACTCTCACTGACCAGCCACAGGAATAGAACAGGATTGCATGGTTTGGGGGAAGGGTGGTTAGTTCCACTAAGATGCTGGCAGAGCAGAACAATGGGGCCTCCCATCTGCAGAATGAGATCTAGCACAGCGGTATTGTGCTACTTGAACACGCAGTGAGGAGTGCTGGCTATTAACTCAGAAGGAGTCCCATAGCACATTGTGTGAGGACAAGATCACAAAAGAGTAGGGATAGTAGGATTAGATTTTGATTTGATGATGAAAAAAAATACAGAAATCCAAAAGAAAAGCCAACTAATAATGGTGATTTCCAGGTGGTGAGATGATAGAAGACATTTTCTTTCCTTTTTCCCTTTCTCTGTGAATAAAAGGTTTTTTATACTAGTCTATGGTGATTAGGATACTACCAAGACCATTTCTGTTAGGAAAGAGAAAGCAGTTTTATTGCAGAAGTCTTGGTAAGAATGGTGAGGCTAGAACAAAGAAAATGGAAAGAGGAAAGGAGTTGATAAAAGTGGGGAGACAGACACCCCCTGATACTAGTGCTAAGAGAGTGTCTAGCTGACTCTGGGGCTTCTGCTTTGACAATCAGGTGGAATGGGGGTGTGGGGTACTGTCCAACATTATAGGGACAGCTGAAGGACAGGCTGTTCAAGAGACACTTGCGTTTATTTTTAGAAGCTAATTGGTTGAAAACTCAGTCTCAGATGTATGCAATTGAAAGGAGTAATTTGACTTAAATAAAAATTGTGAATTACACTGAAAAAGGACAATCTTGCTGCTCCGCAGATATAATGTATATCTCATTTATTAATTAAATAAGCTCTCTGAGGGCAGAAACTCATCATTATGTTGAATATCCCTAGTGTTGCACCTGGTTTAGGGAAGAGCTCTCTCAACACTTGCTAGTGAGTGAATTATTCAAGCTGAACTGATCGTAGCTTTAATCTACTCGGGACACTCTTCAAGCTGATTTGTAATCATTTATAAATAGGCATTTCCAACATACTTGAAAGAATGCTTTTCTTAATGAGGGACAAAAATAGGCCTATATTATTTTAAGGTCATTTTTAATTTTAGAAAATGTTCACTTTGTAACATTTTAATAAACAATTTTCTTTTTAGACATACAAAAGTGCAAGTCACTCAGGAAGCAAATGTAATACTCTGTGTGTGTGCGTGTGCGTGTGTGTGTGTGTGTGTGTGTGTGTATGTGTATTCCTGATTTTGTCCTGTGTGTTTTGGTCTACTTTATATCTGCATTATTTTTTTTCCTTTGAAGCATGTTTTCCCCTGTGATTCTTAAAGCCCAAAAACAAATGGCTTGGGCTGCAAGCCACACGCAAGTGCTTGTGAGAGCTCCTACTCTGCAACCATCTGATCTGGCTCTGAGTCCTAAAGTTGCCCTTTCCCAGCTTGTCAGCCTGGGTGGCTCAGCTGATTCTGTTCATCTGTACATACACAGGCCAAAATGTAGCCACCAGAGTAAAATGAAATAATCACTCTTGAACACTCAGCACTGCACCTAGAATATAGTTAGAACTCAGATATTAACCATTTTTCAAATATCTCATTGGTTTACCTCCAGAACAAAGTGATTTCCAAAAGCAAGGGATTTCCCATGTCTTTTGTGATAGGATTTCTTTGATATATCTTGAAGTATAAATATCTTCTCTCTCAACACAACTAAATCCTGTGTTTCCTTCTGAAGGGAGAGCAAAAGACAAGGTTAGATCTCGACAGGAAAATAATTGCAGATGTCATATGACTTTGATTTAGGATAAGCAACTTCAGGGATGCTTGTTTGTGCTCCATCTGGCAGGACAGGCCGCCAGCTGCTGCCCACTCTTTGGAGGCAACCTCTGCCCTACAGGAAGTCACTTCTGAGTGCAGGAGTACCTGCAAGGCTGAGAAGCCGAGCAGCCCACCTGCTCCCCACACCAAGGGTACTGCGACTGCATCAGTATGCCCAGCGTGTGTTGGCACTCTTTGGAAGTGCTGCTTGTATTTCTCCTGAAGTCTCACTCAGCATCTTTAAGCTGCACTTGCAGCTTAGCAACCCCCATGTCCACACCTCAGAGTCCAAGTAAGAGGACTTGAAGTAGTGTTTGGACAATAACTTCAGAAGAGCTTGGTTGGGCCCACATGATTTATTCTCTTTGGCATGTCGAAGTTGGGTTAGCAGCAAACTGCAGGCACAGTGCACAGAGAGCCCACAGTTCCTTGTGAGGTTTGTGAATAGAGCATCGGCTTCCCCTCCCTCTCACGATTCAAGCTGTGAACTAGGGGACTTAAAGCCAAAGTGTATCCCTCTGGATATACTTCTTGGGATGGCGGAAGAAGCTGGATAATCATTTTTTTTTTGATTATTCGATAATGTAGTGTCACACGAAATAAAAGCTGTTCAGTTGTTTAGATGGTAAATTACTTCATTTATTTAAAAGAGGTGACCATACAGGAACTAGAGGAGCTGCAGAAGCAAATATATACAAATATAATAAATATACACAGCAAGAAGCTTTGTCCATCACATCAACTTTCTGAAGATAAAAAATTTGATATCAGGATTTGGGGCCTGGGGTTGCAATTGTTGGTTTGTTTGTATTTTTTTCCAGTATCATAAGTTTTACAAAGAGGTATTTTTAAACTGCCTTATGGACATTTAGAATGCACTCAGGCTTTCTTCCCACCCCCGGCTCCGTAAAAAGGGGAGGGAAAAAGCCCCATTGCCTCTTGTTGGCAGTAGAATTTATTCAGTAATTTACTTCCCAGCCAACTGCAACCATTGCTTGCCTCTGGGCACTTGTTCAAAAGCACAGAAATGAAATAACAGATTGGCCAGACCGAACACAACTCCCCCATCACAACCCTATTATCTCCTCTTTCTGTCACCCCCATTAGGCAGAAATCTGGGGGACTAGAGGGTGATAACACAGTATTTATACAGCTTGTTCATCTCCACAGTTCACGGACCTCTGCTAGCCTTGTCCGCCTCATCTTCATGGCAGGTGGGAGAGGGGGGACCTGGGTTTCAGATGCCGAGGGCCTCGCTACAGGCACACTCTGGCCTGTCTGACGGGCCCTCTGAGCAGGTTGCTTGCCTGGGAAAGGGCTCCTGGGTGAGTCCCCAGAAGGACAAAGGAGTCCACTTCCTCCCATTGTTGACCATCCATCTGCCTAGTAAGATGGTAGGTTGTAGTGACTAGCAACCATGTTTCCATAAATTGTTTACAGCTCTGTAATCCTGGTCAAAGGCCAGAGCAAGAAGTGGCTTCCTTTAGTATCAGGGAACCTCTGTCGAGGCCCCTCCTGAGATCGTGGACTCTCCTCCGAAGAGAATAAATGTTTCAGAGTAGGGTCTTCTATTTCATTTTCTAATTGTGACCTGCTGATGAAATTCCTTTTAAAATGACAGGCACAGAGGTAGGAGAGGTAATATAATGGTTAAGACCTATGCCTTGTATGCAGTTGATCCATGTTTGATCCTGGTACCACCTGTAGTCCCCCGTGCACCCTTAGGAGTGAGCCCTGAACACAACCAGGTGTGACCTCCCACACACACTCTCCCAATTAAAATGAAATGACAGGCACAAATATTTGAGAAGGCTTGTTCGGCTTTCCCAGATTTGATTGGTGTTAATATACAGCAGTTTTAGAACCCCAGGGAGGAAAGAGGTCTTGGGACCCAAGGAAGAATGGTCTGTTTTTTTGAACCATCTGTCATATAGTTTGGATATTGTGATACTTGATGGGGGGCGGGGTGTGAAGGGGTTACGCCTACTGAACAGCCCTTTTTATTCTGCCTTCATTCTATTCATCTGACCAGTATACCTCCAAAATAAATGTCTTCAGTCATTCTTAGTAGAGATGCAAGGTTGGGGTGATGTTTATCTTTGCCCAAGTTTTCTTTCTCCCAACTGAATGAACGAACGCCTACTGCCAGCAAACACCCCAGCCCCCCAGCCCCCTTAGCTGGAAGAGCCCAGAGGGTGGCATTTCTGTCTGTAGCCTTGTGATGAGGACCCAGGGAGGGGAACATGAAATGTGATGCAGTTTTAGGCAGATGTGTTTCAGGTTAATCCAAACTGGAGAAAGTTATTCACTTGTGAAGGCTTAGCTGAGGGACTGTGCAAGCATGCCCCCCCCTCAGCCCTCGCAGATAAGAAAAGAACAAGGCAAAATGGAAATATTTAATGAAGTGTGAGATGGTGTATATTAAACCTGTAATTGTTTCTTCTTGCTGATTTGAGCCTAACAGTCCTGTCCTTTCCTTTTTACATCAGCTCATACCCCAGACAACAGCTTTCTGGGGTTTGTGGTCGAGCAGCACCTGAACTCCAGTGACATCCACCACATCAATGAGATCAAAAGGCAGAACCAGTCCCTGGTGTACGGCAAAGTGGATAGCTTCTGGAAGGTGAGTGCATCTGCACGCATGTCTGTCTCTGAAAAGAAGCTTGTTGGGTAATTTAATTTAACTTTGATCCAGAGAGCAATCAAGCCTAGTGCCCAGGGCTTTAATGGAATCTGCTTAGGAGTAAACAAGAATATGCAAAGATTGGGTTGCTTGTTCGCTGGGCCTTGAATAAAGGCTGTACCTGCTCATCCAAACAGAGGCTGCACTACAAAGAGTCCTTCATGCTTTGCATGTGGAAGGTGACATATCACCGCTTCCTTCATGACCTGGCTTGTTTCTGAGACTCACGGCCCCTCATGGGAAAAGCATTGCAGACAGACCCTTGGCCAAGTGATCTCTGCATATCCTCCTGGAGAACTGAAGGGAGACTGCTCCCATGCATGGAGAGCACAGTGCTCTTCACATCCTCTTACCTGGGGTCAGTGCCCACAGTGGACAGTGCTCAGATCCCTGGCAAAGGGACATGTCTGCCAGAGCTGCTATAGATTTTATTTATGAAGTTCTTTATGATAATAGTATCCTTGGGCTGGAGAAATGGTACAGAGATTTAGGTGCTTGCCTTGATGTGCCTGACCCTGATTCAATCCCCAGCATCACATATGGTCCTCCAGAACCACCAGCAGTGACCCCTGAGCACAGCACCAGGACTAAGTACAGCTGGGTGTAGCCCAATCACAAAAATAAAAGCAAGCATTCTTGGTGGCATGCTGAGATGGGTTTTTCAGAAAGCCTTGGGCTGTGTGGGGACCCTTGGGCCCTTCCAGATGAAGTTCAGAATTCTTCTAGGGAGGATGTAACAGAGAAGCCACCAGATGTGGATGTAGACTCAAGATGGAAAGTTTATTTAGTGCACTGGATGAGATCCTAGTATGCAAATGCCATGATTTTTTTTTTGCGGGTGGGGGTGGGGCTTTCATTATTATTTTAGGTTAGATCCCCAAGCAGTAGTTCAGGGGCCCCTACGATCACCGATGCCAATCCCCGGCCAATAGGGCCAAACAGGTTAATGTTCAGGCTTAGTGAGAGTGGAATGCTTTGTGTGCAGGGAATAGAAATCAAGTCCTCGTTCATGAAAAGACATGTGCCTCTAAAACCTGAACGCTCTCCCTGGGCCAAAAAAAAAAACCCAACAATGAGGGTGTGTGTATATCATAAAGCAGTCTCGAGGGCTCCAAAATATCCTTCCTCCTAAACACAAATGTTTATCACTTCCCAGAAAGCGCAGTAACTCTAATTTCATGTTCTCATGTCTCCGTCACTGAGCAAGTTTAGAAGTCCATTGCTGAGGGCCACACTTGTCATCCAGGGCAAGAATTCCTGCTGGCAGTTTTCTGACCTCAAGTCCAGCTGCCTTTTTAGTTCTAAAATGATAACTGTGCTGAGGACAATTAAATTAATCTGCTTCCAGGAAGCTGACTTAATCCCAAACAATGGTCTTGGCTTTAAACAGCTAGAATTTTGTCTCAGTTTAGTATATAGTTTTGAAGGTGTAGTTCTCCCCTGCCCCACTACCCCATCCTCATCATGCTCCAGGGATTCTTGGTAAAGTCTGAAAAATTGGGGGTTGTCAGGACTGAGAAAAGGTGCCTCTGGCATCTGCGCAAAGGGGTTCGGGTACTGCTGAGCTCCTTCCTGCCCAGAAAGGACCCACAACAGGAACCACCTGGCACAAATGTCAGTTATGCTACAGTTGAGAAACGTGGGCTGGTAATAAAATTTATTCCCCACAAAGATTATTCTGTACTTTCTTCTCTAAGGAAAAGTAAAATGGATTATTATAGATTATAAATGGTTCCTTAAGATGATCTCATAAATTGACACGCTACCCTCTGTCGCTGTATGCCCTGGGTTCATCTTTCAACCTTTAGCTAGAGTTGAGATACAGGGGACACAGTGGGGGGCTGTTCTTAGCTTGTTTTTTGCTAGGGTGGGAATGAATGGATTGTGGCATTGGTTAGAGCAAGATTCAGCCTCTTAAACAAACAAACACGTCTGCACCTGCATAAAAGGAAGAGTTGGCATGTTTGTAGACTGTTCAAGAAATGATTTTCCTTCTGGCTTCTGCCTTGATGCCTCTGGTAGCCTTGACGATCCTTTGTAAAATAAAATAGTGAATTAGTCCTGAACGTTTTGTGGTCACTTCCATGGGAGGGGTATAAAATAATGTGCTCACTAGGACAGTTTCCTAGACGCTATTCTCAGTCTGCAGAGTGTTATCCACGATGACTCTAGCGATGTGGAGAATGACTCAGAAGCGCTTCTGAGTTCTGAGGTGCTAAAAGGCTACAGATGACCCAGCCTTCCTCATCCGGCATGTCACGCAAACATAACAGCCTTAGAGACAGTATGTTAACATTTATTTTGGTCTGAGTACCAAAATTCTGAGGGGTTATTTCATTTCTGTGTTCTAACCGAACATTCTTCAGTGAGGAGGGGCTGAAAATACTGGTTAGTAGTTCAAGACAGCTCCAACTTTTGAGGAAAATACATTCTGTGAAAGTTCTACTTCTTTTTCCAAACCTCCCCCGATGGAGAAACTATGCCTTGGGATGTTGGGGGTCCTGTGCAGGGCCTGGCACTTGTCTCTCAAGGAATAAAGACTTCCTGTTTGGTCTTTACTTTTGCCTCCCTGCTGCTCTTGTCAGACAGCTGTCCTGTCACTTTACTGTAATTGGTGCCTCAATCTAGTCATCTCCCATCTCACTGCTTACTCCACTCACTTTGAGACCTTTGCTGCTTTGGCTCCCCAGTGCCTGGCCCCTTGGAATGGGTCGGCCTATGGCAAGCTGTGGTATCTGAGAGGAGGTGAGAAGCACGTTGCCTGCTTATCATCTGCTGTCTGGTTTGTGCTGGCAGGACCTGCTGGGCTGCCTAGCCTGGCAGTCAGTCAAGGGCACAGAAACTCAAAGCCAGATAACTGGGTTTCAGTTCTGCAGCTGCCACCAGCTGCCTGATCTTGGGCAAGTGACTTCACTTGGCCGCGTTTTCCATGAGGTAATGGTAGCAGGTTTCTGCTGGGATGAAATGATTTAATACATGTGAAGTGTTAAGAAAAGGGTTCAGCACACAGGAGTCCCAAATAAATATTTGTTCCTATTTTTAGTATCGCTGTTGGGGCCAGATAGGAAGCATACTGAGAATTGATGGAGCAAATGCTGACCAAATATATTCCCATTGCAATGTTTAAATTATATCAGTCGTTGACAAGTTCCGGTCCATGGGCCAAATCTATTTTTATAAAGCTTTATTGGCACACAGCTTGCCTGGTTTTTTTTTTTTTTTGACTGCTTTTGCACTTCATGGCAGAGTTATGATAATTAGCAGGATCTAAAATAATTATTTTATGGCCCTTTATAGTAAAAGTTCTCCCACCCTTTTATAGATACATAAACATTTAAAAATTTATGTTTTAAATGATGAAGCTGATACGTAAATACTACACAATTAATTAAATATTAGTAAGTATCGCCTTTAAAAATCTTTTCTTCTGAAGGTAGAGCACCAGTCCCGCACCTGACATCTCAGTAGACACTCAGCATGAAAGGGCATCCTATGCAAGTGTGGTGTTCACGGCCATCTCTGAGGTGAAGGCAGCAGTTACTCTCCTCACCCATTCTGGTTTAGGAAGGAGGATCTGATTCAGTAGATGGCGTGATTTGACCAAGGTCCCCCAACATCTGACCTGACAAGTCCAAAACAAGAATCTGGCTTCTGACCTCCCCTCCAGCAAACATGCACCTCTACAGCCGGTGGCTGGAGGAGTTGTTCCCTCACCCCTACCCCGAGGACAGTTCTATGTTGGGTTCCTGATTCAGGAAGTAAGGTCTCCAACAGGCCCAGGGTCCCTGGGAAAATACGGGCCTAAAGGTAAATTGCTCACACACAATTAGGGCAGTCATGAGCAGTCTTGCAGCAAATGCCACAAAGAATAAATAGGTCTTATTTGGGCAATTCGAACTGTTTTTGACTCCCAACCCCCAGGGCTTCGCTTGACCTGGCTGAGCCTGCTGGAAGCACCCAGTTAGCCATCCTGAACTGAGTTTGGGAAACTCTGTTTTATCTAGCCATCAAAGATGGTGGGATTTGATAGCCTCTCCCGAAATGACACATAGTTCCACACCCAGAGACCTCAGAAGGGGCCAGCAGGCTTCCCAGAATGTGATGAAACTGTTTCCTTCTTTCCCTCCCAAATTTCATCCCTTCTTAATCCATTCTCCACACAGCAGAAGCCAGCAAGATATTTTTTTAAAGGTACATTGATTTTTGTTTCTCCTTTTCCTATACTCGCACTCTGATGATTTTGAGCACTTTGTCTTGATGGTGAAATCCCGAGTGGAGTGGAGAGAGTAACTTAACAGGCTTTGTTCTGGGAGCAAACTACATCAGCCCTGTACCTACTACCTTCCTCAGCTTCCTGCTCCTGCTTTATGGGGTCCCTTGCTTGGGGGTGCCAGCCTTCTGTGATAGCTGCTTTCTTCCCTGGCTTACTCCACCCCCAGCGTAATGATCCTTTGATTCAATCTTGCACCCATTTGGGGGCAGGAGCTGGGGGGGGGGGGGCGTTGTCCTGTAGAATACTGGGAGTGCTTTTTTTTTTTCCTGGGCATTGTTCTGTGCTCTCTAGTATCTGCTAATTGGGAAGGAAAAGGCTTTGAAAGAAAGAGAAGTGGAAGGATACTGTGTAAATTCTCTTCACTACAGGTGGACTGAAAGAAGTTTTCAAACCTTTGGTGCAGTTCACTAGCAGATGGCTCAGGACTGCACAAGGACACCAGGGCTTGGCCCTGGGCCAGTGCAACTGTCATCTTTGTGATTTGGGTTGAAAGCCTCCAGATGAGTTTTATTTGTATGATTAAAACTCATGTTATGCCTACACATTAAAACTATTTATGTGTAGGCATAAATAAATGAACTATTGATATGTAGGACAACAGGGTAGTACTGTAGCACTGTCATCCCTTTGTTCATCGATTTGCTCAAATGGGCACTAGTAACATCTCCATTGTGAAACTTGATGTTACTGTTTTTGGCATATCACATACCCACAAGTAGCTTGTCAGGCTTTGCCGGCTGGGCAGAATGCTCTTAGTAGCTTGCCAGGCTCTCCGAGAGGGGCAGAGGAATCAAACCCGGGTCGGCCGCATGCAAGACAAATGCCCTACCTGCTGTGCTATCGCTCTAGCCCAGGACAACGGGGTAGATTTGAAAATAATTATACTGAATAATTATGCAAAAAATCAGTTAACAGAGTCCATACTCTATGGATCTATGTATATAAAAACTTTAAACTATGCAAACTAACCCATAGTGACAAAAAATAGTTGGGTTGTCAGAAGAGGACCAAAAGGGAGAACTAGTTTTGTTGTTGGTCTTGATGATGGTGCTGGGTTCCTGGTATAGCCTTATGTCAACATATAAAAAGTGAGTTTTAACTAAGTGAGGTTATTGGGCTGGGGATGTGGGTCAGTGGGTTCAATCCCTAGCACTGCAGAATCTGTGTGAGCATTTATATGCCAGCTTCAATAAAGCTGCTGTAATGTTGTAAACACTTGTGGTGTAAGTACAGTCTTTATCCTGTTTGTTTAGCCTTCAAACTACACAAAAAGATATACAGTTTTTTTACCCTTTGAAAGTTGTAAAAGAACAAAGTTTAAAAAAAAAAAACACTCGATAACACCTTTCAGTCTGATCACAAAATCTCAATTATTATCTGACTCTGTACAAAAAGCTTGCTAACCCCTGAATGACAGCAGTAAGCACAGTAAGCATTCACCTGTGTTCTTTGAAGTCTGTGGGAAGGGGGAGGCATATATTGTGGGCCCCACATACTCACTAGCTCTGTTCCTTTGTGACATAGAATTGGATTCCAGTAAGCTTGCATGGCAGAGGGGTTCAGCTGCTCTCAGCAACCAACAATAAATCTCAGAAGTCTCTAAACCAGGTGACCTCGGAGTCTGAGATACAATCCCATTCCGAAAGCTATGCAATTATCTGGCTGACTCATTTCATTGACTCGGGCTTACTTTAAATTAATGGAGAATTGGAAATGGGAGTAGTTTGTAGAAATGCCATTTTATTTTGTAATTGGAATTAACTGTTCTTTGTATATGGTTTTAATGGACTGCCAGACACCTTTGTAATTAAAGAAGGTACTGAAATCCCTGGAAAGAACACATTTTTATAAGTAGATTAAACCCTGTTATCCTGTTTGTTCTGTAATCTATTTGGTCACACTTTGCTTCTTGGTTAATGTAGAAATATATCAGATATATGGAAATTTATCTTAAGTTAAATGACTGTGCATTTGAAATAGTGAGATTGGAATTCATGTTTTTGGTTTGAGCATCCAGAAGTGCTCAGGGCTGACTCTTGGCTCTGTGCTTCAGGGTCACTCCTGGCTGTGCTTTGGGAACCGTATGTAGTGTTGGGGATCAAACTTGGATCAGCTGCCCACAAGGCAAGTGCTTTACCACTTGAACTATCTCTCTGGCCCCTGGAATTAGTCATGTAGAATTTTCTGGTTCCAATCAGAAATATTTTCCTGTGTCTTCGCTAGTTTATTCTCCTTGAGAGATTTGTCCTCTGGAAAATACTTAGTTGTAATCACTTGGAACCCACGCTCGGCAGGAGAGCCTGCTTCTCCTCAGGGAGGAAGTGGATGTTGAGTAGAGATAGGCCCCTCCAGTATAGCCTGCAGACCAACATCAGTGTCCTGGGCACATTTGTCTGACTCAACACCTGGTACATGACAATGTACAATCATCCATGGCACAGAACCTTTTCCCAAACTCAAGTGCAGATGGCAGAGAGCAGTAGGGTACTAAAACAGAGAAGAAAAACCACCTTGCCTCCTACTATCTATATATGAATGCTGTCATTCTCTATCTGTCCCTCTCCTTCTGACTCATTTCACTCAGCATGATACTCTCCATGTCCATCCATTTATAGGCAAATTTCAGACTTTATTTTTTCCTAACAGCTGAATAGTATTCCATTGTGTAGATGTACCACAATTTCTTTACCCATTTGTCTGTTCTTGGGCACTCAGGTTGTTTCCAGATTCTGGCTATTGTGAATAGTGCTGCAGTGAACATAGGAGTCCAAATGGTGCTTCTGCTGTTGTTTTTGGGCCCCCAGAGTATATTCCCAGAAGTGGTATTGCTGGGTCAAATGGGAGCTCGATTTCTAGGTTTTGAAGAATATATTGTTTTCCCACCAACAATGAAGGAAAGTCCCTTTCTCCCCACATCCATGCCAGCACTGGTTGCTCTTGTTCTTTTGGATGTGTGCCAGTCTCTGTAGGGTGAGATAATATCTCACTGCTGTAATTGCCATGGCCAGGGAAAATAGGGGCTAGGAGGACTGGTCCTTGTTGGAACTAACCACAAGTGTGTGTGAGGCAGAGGGTAGGCAAGAAAGGGAAGGGAACAGTATGACAATAATATCTGGAAATGATCACGTTCAAAAGAACTGAGTGTTAAAAGTAGGTAAAGGGATAATCCTGTTAAACTTTTTGTATCTGTATTGCATGCTACAAAGCCCAAAGGGGGAGAGAGAGAGAGAGAGAGAGAGAGAGAGAGAGAGAGAGAGAGAGAGAGAGAGAGAGAGAGAGAGAGAGAGAGAGAGAGAAAAGCACCTGCCATAGAGGCAGGCCAGGGGTGTGTAAGGGGTGATGGGAGGGAAACTGGGGACACAGGTGCTAGGAAATGTACACTTGTGGAGGGATGGGTGTTGGAACACTGTATTACTGAAACCTAATCATGAACAGCTTTGTAAGAGTCTATCTCAGTGATTCAGTTTAAAAAATTAAAAAATAAAAACAACCATGTTAAAGGCTAGATCCAGGGGATTTGAAGAATTCTCCCAAATAGTGCTGGCTGGTGTTGGCTGTAACCCTCTCTGGGGGGCCCCCATAAGCATATGGATATCTGAGGAGAGACTGCAAACAGGGATGGACTCCGACCCCAGGCCTCGGACACCCTTAGAGTGCCCTTTTCCTGTCTCATCTGCCTCGCTGTCGGCTCCCTCTGTTGGCAGGCTCTCTTCTGTCATCTTCAGTCCTCTGGGGTTGACCTCACTGTCACTAGCTAGCGAGAACACATTCTCCCTGAAGCTCCAACTCCCAGTGAGCCAGCCCAGACACCTGATGGGAACCGGATCTGGAGCAGCCTGAGGAGCCCTGGGTAGCAAAGCAGAGGCCTGGGGCCTGGCCTCTGTCACACCACTCTCTGGCTGCATGTCTTTGGGACTCATCTGTGCCCCAGGCCTCATGTCCCTCAACTGTACAGAAAGGCAGAGAGCTGGATGTTCTTTGGTTTGAGTCCCCCGAGTTCTGTGATTCTATAATCTAAACTCCTCCTTGGCCTTCTCTAATTCTTTCAAGAGCAAGGGCACAGAGAAGATCACCTGCAGGGCAGCTTTATGGGCCATTAAAATAGGGCAGAGGGTTGCTAATTGGGCCAGACCAGCACGAGTTCCTAAGGCCAGGCCGGCTATCCAGGGAAAGGCAGGGGCCTTGTGCAACGTAGCAGCCACATGTGTAAGAGATGTAAGGATTTATGGAGTGAGCTAGCATGGTCAGCACTGGCGGGCTGCCAGAGATCGAGAAAGAACCTGAAGTTGGGGCCTGCAGCTGAGGCAGAACACCACAGAAAGAAGACCTGGGAGTTCAGTCTGTCTGATAGCACCTGATTCAGTCTGGTCTCTGCCAATGCTCAGTATGTGTGGCTGTACTTCCCCCTCTGCACCGCGAGCCGCCTATACTCGTGAGCTGCAAAAGCATGGACGGGAACCAGCCAGTGGCTTCCATCTGCTCTCCACTGATAGCGAGGTGGTCCTGGGTGAGTGCTCCCTGTTCCTCCATTCGCTCCTCTGAAAAATGAGTAGTGATAGTAACACCTACGTAAGCTTTTTTAATACGATTGCACCCGCTAAGAAATACAAAGCTATTAAAGCAAAACCTGGTGTTCATTAATGTCTGTGAATTGTTGCATTGTTACTTAAGCCAATTAGAGCCTCAGGATTGGAAGGTTGTAAAATATGAGCAGACCCAGAACCAGGCTTTGTAAATTAGAGTGAATAAAGAAACTGGCGAGTAAGACAAGGTCTGTTCGAGGTTTCAGGCAGGATGCTGGCTCTAGGGCTCCACAGGGGTGGCAAACAAAAGAGGAATCAAATTTGTCCAAAGTGACCCCCAAAAGCACAGAAAATTGGTTACTGAGCATTCAAGAGAGATCAGATGAAGTGGAGCGCGGCCAGAGGTGCCACTGAAGTAGACGGCAGAGTTGCCCGGGAAACCTTCCACCCGGGTCTGTTTGCTGGAGGAGCCTGCACGGGCTTTGAAAAAATGGTCAAGAAGCCAGGGAGCACTGCATGGACTGAATTGTAAGGACATCCCAGACTGTGTGTTTGTAGCATGCTTGTGCAAAGGGACCACAAAGTGGGAGCACACCAAGGAAAATCAGCTTAGCCGTGGGTGGTTGCTGTGAGGAGATTCATCATTTTATTAATTCCTTTTACCAGAGCACTGCTGGGCTCCCACAAGTCAACCCTAACTCACTGTTCTTGGCGGAGAGGCTGTGTTTGGGGACTGTATCTGGCTCTCCTCATGGGCTACTCCTGGCGTTGCTTGGGAAACTATGATATCACAATTAAACCTGGGCCACTTGCATGTAAATCCTGTACTCCTGTGCCTTGGGTTGTCATCCCCACCCCACTAATTTTGTTTTGAATGGAGGAAGTTCTCCATTTAGAGAAACTCATCTGAAAAGTCAGATTCCCAGTTTCTCTTAAAAAAAAAAAAAAAGTCGGTGGTGAAGCATTTCACTCACTTGCCCAACAGGCCAGAGGTTGCTGGCGCTGACTGGTGCCTGTCTGTGTGTGCAGGTAATGGCTTGTTCCAGGAATGACTTCTATTTCCTTAGCCTCTGCCACTTCTTTGGCTTTCGAAGTTTTTGAGTTTGCCTGCTGGTACTAGGAAGGCCAGGAAGAAGTCAGCATTTTTGCCTGGTCCTCTTAGGAAATCAGTTTTCTCTGAAGAAGATGAATTCCGCAGAATGGAATGAGGAATTCTGTGTTCACTCTGACAGTTATCCTATCAGAAAGTCTATCAAGTTTGGAGGCAGGAGCTGGAAAGGAAGGCCGCCGGGTCCTCTTGCAGCACACAGCTTCAGCAGGAAGCCCATGATGCACCACAAGTCTGAACTTGGGGTCAGACCCATCCTTGGACCCGCTCAGGTTGACAGCCCAGCCCTGGTCAAAACTCACTTCCCTTCTTTGGGTTGGCGGCTGGGGATGAACTCATGGAGATCAGTTCTGAATGTGGGCCATTGAGCTTGTTGGCTGACTGACTGCTCCCGCAGGCTGAGTGAAGCCTCACTCACACTCTTCCTGCCTGCCTGGGAGGAACCCTCTCCCTGGGAGTGCAGCCCAGCTGATAGCGCCTCCCAAGACTACACCTTCAGGCAGCTGCGCTGGGGCAGGCCCATGCAGGCACCCGCCAGCCTCTTCTGGACTGGCGTACACTTCTGAGGTCTTTGCTCTGCTGCTTTCCAGCCCTTATTCTGAGGACAGGCCCAACCAACAGCTTCCACTGGTTCTCAGAATCACAGTCAGGGTTAAACTTGCTGGGTCCTAAATTCTACCCAGGAAGGTCCAGGTGCTGACCCGCTTCCTCAGCCTTAGCTAATCAGGATTTCTGGGGAAGGCCCCTGGGAATTACATTCAAGGGTTCCAGGTGGTTCTTTTAAATAGTCACGTTCCTGAAGCAAGCTAGGTAGCCGCCACTTTTCTTAGATCAGAAAAACCTGAATTGCTTCGTCTCTGTGCAGAGGATCTCTTTAGCCAGAGACCAGGCCAGGCTGGAGAATCTAGCTTCTTAAATGATGGATCACAGTCCCATAACTTTTCAAAGTTTATGTCCATTCCTTTATGATTATAGTAGCAGTGCATGTGTTTGTCCGTCTACCAATTGTATGGTTATATGTACTCAGTGTATTTTACCTATGTAAGAAATTCTCAGGTAAGGGGCTGGATGCACTTGCACATGGCTGATGTGAATTTACTCCCTGGCTTCCAGGAGTGATTCCTGAGCAGAGCCAGGAGTAAGACCTGAGTTTCGCCATATGTGCCCCATAAACAAACTAACAAAAAACCCTTGGGGAAAAAAGGGGTAGCAAGTGGAAAAGTAAAAAAAAAAAATCTCACTGTCATCAGTGGTTGCCAGTCCTTGAGCAGGTGCCACCCTTTGGTGTAAAAGGGTAAGAAGGTCATAAATCACTGCTGTCAGAGGGACATTGAAATAGGGTAGAGGGTTGCTCATTGGACCAGACCAGCACAAGTTCCTAAGGCCGGCTGTCCAGGGAAAGGCAGGGGGCTTGTGTAATATCGCAGCCTCATGCATAAGAAATGTAAACCACGGAGAGATCCGTGCCCTTGTTTACCAAATAGGCTGACTCTCTAGCCACCAATCTCCAGATTGGTCACTGGCAGTCTGAACTAAGTTTGAGCAGTGGGACGCTATGACTTGTCAAAGGCAGTTAGCGGGGATTGAATGGTTCTAGAAGTGGGGATTTGTCTTAATGCTGATTGACTGTTGCCGCTTCTGTCAGAGGTGGCACACAATCTCCCCACAAAGACCTGCCCTCTTATTTTCATAGGTAAAGCAAGTTGGAATCAGACCATGCAGGGGGTCTGCCTTGGTCAGGGTGACCCGAGAAGTCTCTCAAGAATTCTCCCTTTGTAACCAGGTGACTCATGTGTATGAATTTGAGGTGCCGTGAAGCACTTCCACTGCATCCATTTCCCATCTGATAAAATATAAGCCCAGAGAAAGAAATCCCTTAAGATCCTTTCTACTGCCACATCGTGCTTGAGATTGGTCACTGGCAGTCTGAACTAAGTTTGAGCAGTGGGACGCTATGAGTTGTCAAAGGCAGTTAGCGGGGATTGAATGGTTCTAGAAGTGGGGATTTGTCTTAATGCTGATTGGCTGTTGCCGCTTCTGTCAGAGGTGGCAGCCTCCCAGCAGCCTAAAATGATTACAGCTGCGAGAGGAACACAGACAGAGGCTTTTGTGCTTGAAATGAGGCCCCTTGTGCTTAGCAGAGGGTCTCCTCCTCACGCCAGGGCTGGCTGGGGCAGCAGGAGACGGAGGCAGCCAGCGAACATCCTGAGGGCGGGGTGCTTCTGGAAGGTTCCAAATCATGTGCCTGCACACTCTTAACTGTGCAGGCAGGAGTTCATTCCTCTCTCTCAGTAAACACAGCTGTTGTGGTTGTAATTTGCCTCGAGGCGTTTTACTATTACTCCAACCCTAACAGTTTGGCAATGGATATGGGAACAATGGTGTGGAGGGGACTGGAGAAGAGGTTGCCGCCTGAGAGTGGAGAGGGAAGAGGGAAGAGCAGCGGCTGTCTGGAGGCAGAGCCGCCGAGTGGTGCCAAGCACGTGGAATCCTTGGTCCACGGAGCCAGGAGGAAGATCAAAGGGCTTTCCATGCCCAGATGCTGGCTACTGAGGGAAGAAGGCATCAGTGTTCCTGGGCGGGAAGGAGGTACAAAAGTCTCTGAGCTTGTCCCCTTGGAGTGAGGAAAGGGATTTGCTGTTTTCGGGAAGGGAGTGAGAACTAGAATGCCTGAGAACTGATAATAGTGGTAGCTGGGCCTTTTGAATGTGATGAGGCATGAGATTCACCACAACAATTGAAATAGGCCATTGATTTCTCGTGTGTTCCCCTCCCCTTATCCCAAACAGAGCATTATTTAAACACAGCTAGGAGCAGAATGGTGGAAATGAGAAATCTGGGCAGAGATGGCATTCTTCCAGAAGCATGGTCATAACTTGAGGGGGTGTCCCTGGCCTTCACCATGCGTGGCAGCCTGGATGGACTAGAACAGGGCCACACGGATGCAGCAAAGACATGCTTTCATACACTTGGTAGCATCTCTTCTGGCCTAGGCTGCAGAAGTCAGCACAGACATGGTCACTCTCAGATAGAGGAAGGAAGGCTTCCTGTGGAGAGGAGGATTGGGATATCTGAGTTTATTTCTGGAGTGAAAATCCCTGAGGCCACACCACTGTATTGTGGTCCCATGAAGTTCTTTTGCCTCTTCATTGCTGTGAAGAAGGGGGTTCAGATGCAACTGAGAAGAATGCCAAAATCTGGAAAAAGACCTGACTAAAGGACAGATGACTGGATAAAGAAACTGGTACATAAACACAATGAAATACCACTCGTAAGGAAGAAAATGAATTTATGCAGTTTGCCAGTATGTGGATAGAACTCTAAAGTGTTATGCTGATTGAAGTCAGAAGAGAGACAGATGCATAATGATTTCTCTCATATGTAGGATAAAGTTGCATAATAAGGGAATAACAGAAGGTCAGAGGTAAAAGAACCTGAGAACTGGTCTACAGGAACTGCTTCTGGTGGAAGTGGGTAGTCTCATGGAGGGTGTGATTTTGGACTGCTATAGGCCTGAAACCCAAGTATTAGCTACTACAAATCATGGTTCTTCAAATAAAAAATTTAATTCAATGATGCCTTTTAATGAGTCCCCTGTGGGCCTTGCCCCATCCATTGTTTTTAAAAAATCACCAAAGAAGTAAGATTGGGGCAGTAGAAGAAGTAGGAGGGTGGATTTCCGGCTGTGTCTTGGAGAGAAAAGCAAAAATTGTGTTGGTTTAGTCCTGTTCAAACCTGGGGATGGGATTCAAAGGAGCCAATGAGTGTGTGGAACCAGCTGAAGGAAATCACGCTCTCTTGTTCACTTACCACTACCTTGTTGACTAGGTGCAGGAGGGTTTTAAGAAATGACCCCAGGCAGCATTTCATGCCAGCCAGACTCTTCTGTCAAAAGTTTCTAGTAGAATCCCAAGACCAAGGGGTTTACTCTTGGTTCAGTATTTGTACCAAGCCAAGTCATGGAAACCTTTAAACAGGCTCCATAAGGACAGAGGTTGTTGTTTGGCAGTTTTATTTTTAAAATAGAAATGGCGAATGTGTTTTTCTATGTAGCGTGTTTGTTGGAAGCAGAATCCATCATTTTATTACAAGAAGTGGTATGAGGCCATTGAGAAACAGTGATAGACCAATTTAGGAAATATTTTCAAAGTAAATATGCTTCTAAAATTGTGCTTAGCAGCTATACACAATATTAAACTTAAATAAAAATCAAATAAGCAGCATATGTTCATAAAATCTGGCTGTGCAGTCCAAAGCTCGGAATGAGTCCGTCTGTGCTCCAGAGCACTTAGGCTCAGGAGAGTGGGGGTCCAGCGTCCAGGCTAACTGGCATTGCCACTGCACATTTGGAAATTTTATAGCTGCTGGACTTTGCCTCACCTCACCCTGATTCTATTTTGGAATGGATTGAGTTCCTTAGAGAGATGGCTAGTGCTCTGAGAATGGTTTGTGTGGCAGATATGATCTTTGCAACAGCTCTATCAAGTCAATATCCTTATATACCCCATCTCCAAGGGAAGCAGCTGAGGCTGATGAAAGTTAGCCCCACACCCCAGGTCATAACTGGCGGGAAGAAGCTTCTGTCGAAGTCTCCATGCTGGACCACCTCCCCAGGAGGGGACTCTAACAGCATCTTCTTTCTCCTGCCCATCCTTCAATTCCTTTGCAGCTGATATGATGGTGTGCGACAAATTTCAAGGAAAAGTTCTGTAGGATTCTCTGTGGAAGCATGAAATCCCTTCTGTAGAACTAGTGAGACAGTGCAGGAAGCCTTTTGCATCTGTCTCATCTAAAACCATTTAAAAGTGAAGACTGTTGATTTTCATCCCATGTATAGCAGTTGTCATGGAGAACTAAGATAATGATTAAGGCTTTGCATGTTGGTTCTTGTGAAGACTTGTCTCTACTGCTCTGAGGAGTTTTAAGAGACAAAAATACTGACATAGTCAAGAGAAATGTGGGAAAATTGAAAAAGGACATGAAAGCTTTGAGTGCTAGGGCCAGAGACACTGGGTAAGACACAGCTGATCCAGTTTGATCCCTGGTACTCCATATGGGAGGGAGGGAGGGAAGGAAGGAAGGAAGGAAGGAAGGAAGGAAGGAAGGAAGGAAGGAAGGAAGGAAGGAAGGAAGGAAGGAAGGAAGGAAGGAAGGAAGGAAGGAAGGAAGGAAGGAAGGAAGGAAGGAAGGAAGGAAGGAAGGAAGGAAGGAAGGAAGGAAGGAAGGAAGGAAGGAAGGAAGGAAGATGGGAGGGAGGGAGGGAGGGAGGGAGGGAGGGAGGGAGGGAGGGAGGGAGGGAGGGAGGGAAAGAAAGAAAAACTATGGTGGAAGAGCACATGTCCTGAGCCCCGATGGGGCTTGAAGAAGTCAGGAGTTTAAAGATAGAATTTGGAAGACATGGCGATCCATGGGAGAAATCCCTCTTAGTCCCTAAATTTAGAAGCAATGCCTGCCTCAATGAAGGAGAGAACCCAAGGCCAGTAGTTATGGGAGTGGAGCGAGGATAAGGAGGAAAGAAAATTTGAACATTTTCATCAGCTGTCCAGCCACTGGGCACTTTCATGACCACATGACCACAGAGTGGAAGTCACCAGGGGTTGCCCCAGTGCATCCTTGAGCTTATCTCTGTGCCTCCTGGGGGACACCATGCTCATCGCAGGCAATACCGTGGTGGATATGGTTAGGCTCTTGGAGTCTGAGATGAGCATAGCAGAGTAGAGCCCTGTTGATCCAGAGCAATTAATGACCATTTCAGATCCTCCAGAGGGTGACTGCATGCTCACAGCGGATGTCAGACAGGCAGGCACTCTGCAGCCTTATCAGGCAGCACCATTATATGCATTTATAAAAAGGAAACTGATGCAGGAGTGGGTAATGGTGGCTCTCTGAGTTGGTCTATGGTTCCAGGTTCCTCATTATTTTTGAGAATTAACATATTGAGTAATTACGATGATCAGACTCAAAGTTGGAAAGTAGAAGAGAAAGGAAAAGTAACTCTCCATGCGGGGAGGAACTTAGTATAGGACCGAGTTAACTATGGCCCTAGGGTTTTTGTTTGTTTGTTTGTTTGTTTGGGGAGGGTATGGGTGTTTATTGGAAAACTGGGTCTTAGAGTTACTGAGAATGCAGGGAAATTAAAGATACGGATTATTATATATATATATATTTGCCTTTTGGGTCACACCTGCCAGTGCACAGTGGTTACTCCTGGCTCTGCACTCAGGAATCACCCCTGGCGGTGCTCAGGGGACCATATGGGATGCTGGGAATCGAACCGGGGTGTGCAAGGCAAATGCCCTACCTGCTGTGCTATTGCTCCAGCCCCAAAGATACAGATTTTTAAATAAAAAGGATTTTTAAAAATTTATTTTTGAAAGTATTTAAATGAAATATTTGTATTTCCTGTTGACGAGAGTGTGATAGAGAATGCAAGGATCAAACAGAGAGGTCTGGCCTTTTACCTTCGGTATTGCCCATATCTTAGCCTCCTGGTGAACCTAAACTCTGGGACAGAATTTATGAAGTTGGTAATTGTTAACTTCCTGTTTATCTGAAAGAGCCCAGTAGTTCTGCATGGAGTCAGAAATGTAAGATGAGGAGTAAAGGACTAGTCACAGCAGTGGTAAAGGGAAGCTGAGGCTTTCTCTTTAAAAACCAGGTCTAGGGGAATTTGAACCTAACTGCCAAGGAGGCTGTCTCCAATTCAAAGATTTTTCTCCCTCCCTTCCTCCCATTCATCCTTCTTTCTTCCTGTCTCTTATTTTCCCAGTCTTCTCTGCTCTTTCCTGTTATCTTCTTGACTTGTAAATAATTGAGATTATCAGCTAGAGTGGACATAGATCAGTTGCTAGAGTGACACTGACAACCTGACATCAAACCAAGTCTCTTTTCATTTTTGACTCAGTGGTGACGTTTTCATGGAATGAACTGTCAGTTGGAACTGAGATAAATCACTCACCATTTGGACCAGATGGTGATTCCCACACACTTCCTGCTAAGCACTGCACATCTCCTGGTGTGGAAGAGCTTTCGGGACGGGCCTTGGGAAGAAATCTCCCTCATCCTTTATTCAGTGACTTACTCAATTTAAGTGCAATAAGCAGGCTTCCTTCCCTACCTTCAGTTGAGACCAAGTCCAAGACATTAAAACAGTTTTTCTTCCTTATATTTTCTGAGACTGTATTGATACTTACTGGATTGTCATACAGTATAGGGTAGGGTTTCCCTATGAAACTCACTGGCCATCAGTGTGGGTCTGCCACCTGTGCCATCCCAGGTGGCAGAGGACCAACAGAGATCCTGAGACTGCTACTGTACACCATTGGGCTCCAACCAGTTGCTTCCCATGTCTGCGCCTAGTTCTTAGACTGCAGATGGTTCTGTGTTACTTCCTTGTACCTTTTTGGTGTTGACAGGAGACACCAGTGATACTTATGAAATACTTTGGTTTGGTCAGTTGGTTGGTTTTTATTATTTTTTTAAATTGAATCCTATGTTACTGTGAGATACAGTTACAAAGCTTTCATGATTGAGTTTCAGTCATACAGTGTTCCAACATTTGTCTCTTCACCAGTGTACATTTCCCACCATGAATAGCCCCCCCATTATCCCTCCTACCTCCACCCCCACCTCTCTCCCCCTCCCTCTCCCCCCTCCCTCCCTCTTTCCCTACCTCTTCTTTTGTTTTTATTTTATTATATTGAATCATTGTGAGAAAAAAAATACAAAGCTCTCAGGTTTAAGTCTCAGTCATACAATGATTGAACCCTCATCCCTTCACCAGTGCACATGTTCCACCACCAAGAACCCCAATATCCCCCCTCCCACCCAGCCCCCACCTAAGTAGCTAATGATCTTCATTTTATTCTCTATACTTTGAATACATTCAATATTTCAATAGAGAACTCACTATTATTGTTTGGAATTTTCCCCCAACAATCAGGCCGGCTGAAAAGGCATCATTTAATAATTTCTTTTCATTTCTGAGAATGAAGATTCTATGAGCTCTGTCTCATAGAATCTGTCTCATAGATTCTGTCACGGCCGCATGGTTTTGGATTTCTGATATTTTAGTTCAGTTCACAGTCTAGATGCATGTCTGTAAGAAGCCACTCTGGGTGCCAAAATAGGTTAGAAGACCTCTTGGATCATAGTCTGTACGAGCAGAGGGTCTGTTTCGAGAGCAGCAGCTCCAGATCTTATCTGGGCCGAGGGCGTGCCAGTACCATCCCCATCCCATGATCGCCTATGAGCCACAACATTGCAAAGTTCCTACCTCTGGGTGGAAGTCTTAGGGGGTGCCATTTTCCATGCAGAAAAACAGGGTGGAAAGGGAAAATCCCTCCCCGGGCGGCACATAGTCGTAGTACAGCTCAAAGTCTAGATGCATGTCTGTAAGAAGCCACTCTGGGTGCCAAAATGGGTTAGAAGACCTCTTGGATCATAGTCTGTATGAGCAGAGGGTCTGTTTCGAGAGCAGCAGCTCGGGATCTTATCTGGGCCAAGCCCTACCTCTTCTTTTGGGAATTATCATTTGCATTACAGATACTAAGAGGCCATCATGTGTGGTCCTCTGCCCACTTTCAGCACACACTGTCAGTCTGGAGCAATCCCTTTGGTTTGGTTTTGTTATTTTGGTTTTTTTTGTGTGTGTGTGTCACACCCAGCAATGCACAGGGGTTACTCCTGGCTCATGCACTCAGGAATTACTCCTGGCGATGCTCGGAGGACAATATGGGATGCTGGGAATTGAACTCAGGTCAGCCGTGTGCAAAGCAAATGCCCTACCCGCTGTGCTATCGCTCTAGCCCCTGGTTGGTTGTTTTTTATAGGAGACACACCTGCCCATGCTCAATAGGTCATGGGGTGCCAAGATCAAACCTAATGCCTGCACCTAGGCAGGTGCTCATTGATCTGTTTCCCTGGCCTCCGGGAAATATTTGTGAAACCCTCATGAGCTAGATAGGTGTGCCCAGGTTCTCTTTCTCCTGATCCTTTAGGCATATGCTCAACTGTGTATGCTTCACCAGTTGCGCTTCAGAGCAGGATTAACTTCTCTCCCTTTCTGGGGGTCGTGGCTCAGAGCCCAGACAGTTTCTCCACTTTCGAATCACTCAAGTTCAGGCCAGTTCTCTTTCTGCTGAGCATATTGGCTTGTGGCATTCTGGTTGCAGAGGTCCCTACAGCCTTGGGCATCCTGTCTGTGGTCAGGGCAGGCAGAAGGAAGGTAAAGGACTGCAACCAGCACATATATTCCTTTTGCTAAGAAACAAGCATGCTGGAGGCATGTCTCACATGGTCATCTTGGGCTACACGAGAAACAGGAAAGCAGAGAAAAGGACACTTGCCATGAGTTTATCTGTCAGGATTCATTGTCACCTTGGGATATATGGGATTACTGTAACGAGGTACAAGATACTGGAGATGGACTTTTTCCTTCCTGATGCTGGTGCCAACGTCTGCAAGAGGACCTGGCATTGACTTGCTGCTGTGCAGCTCCGAACTCAGCTTTTCTTCCCCAGAACCACTCAGTGACCATGAATTTGGTTCTGCGCCTATTTTTCATTGGCTGCTGCCATTAAAATGGTCATAGTCAGCAGATGATGGAAAGATGTAGCAGGAGGAAAAGACTTTCACATCTTGTTCTCTAGTGTTTCTTGCAGCTCCTTGATCCTGTAGCCAGAGAGGGAAGATGGGGGACCAGATGACCCAGGCATTATGAACTCGAGATTTAACCTGAGCATCTGGGGCTCTCTTACTAGCATTTCTTCATTTACCTTCATCACAGTCAACTTAAACAAGTTATTCAGCTATGGAAGTTTCTGTAGACCCAGAGAGGGAGTATGCAGGTGAGTGTGAGTTTTTAAAGACAGATTCACTTCTCAGCTCTGTCATTTACTCAGTGGGCACTCTTTTTCCCGACATTGAGCTAAGCAAAGCTTCTGTGTTCCGGAATGCACAGTGGGCACATTAATGATGTCCAAGTTAATGGATTACTTGAAATAGTTATTATGAATGAAAACATTTAGTGAAATGCCTGACTGACTGTAATATCCCTGTAAAACATTATCATGGTTGTTTTGTATTCCTTTATGTCTTTTTATTGAATCATTGTGAGATAGTTACAAAGCTTTCATGTTTGAGTTTCAGTCATGTAATGATCGAACACCCATCCCTCCACCAGTGTACATTTTTCACCAATTTTCTCAGTATCACTCACCCTCCCCCAAACCATCCCACCCCTCGCCCTGCCTCTATGAGAGATAATCTCTCTCTCTCTCTCCTTTTGAGCATTATGGTTTGCAATTATATTCCTTCTTGGTGGTATTTCAACTCCCAGCGTGACCTGCAGCACTTCTGCGTTCTTTTTCCTCTGAATGCTCCCTATAGCAGAGACCACCTAACTGCCAGCCTCCCTCCTTACCTTGTCTGCACATTTGGCTTTCCTTTCCATCTTTTTGCTTGTCTTAGGCTGCTCTCAGTTCTTTCCTATTTTTAGGCTTTTGTTATAATGAATTAACAATGGTTTGATGAAATGGTTTAGAAATATTTGCAGAAGGCCTTGCAGAAACACACGCACATTTGTTCTCAGTCTTTTATCATCTTGTGAGGACCTGTTTCTGGGGTCAAGTGTTCCCTTCCAGTCTTGTTCTTTTAGGAATAAGATAAGAAGGAAGCATTATTGTAGCTGGAACCCAAAAGACAGATGAATCACCACCCAGAAACAGACACAAAGGTCTCGGTGTAAAACGTTCTGGTCCCTGTCGGGAATCATCTGTAATTCTCTAGGGTTCCTCAAGAGTGGAATTCAAATAATTCAACGCCAGGCAAGTGCCAGCACCTGAAGATGCAGAATCGATGGTACTGGGGATGAGTGATGTCTCAGATGGACTTGGGGCTCTTACAGCCACCACTGATCTGGGGTGCAGGCTTCCTGAGAGCAGGCATGAGGGGTCTTGTTCCTTCTGTACTGTGCAGGCCTTCCAGGCCCCAGACACAGGAGGTACCAAACTGCTTTTGAAGAGAATGAGATGCACAGATGCACATGAGGCACAGGCAGAGGGACATGCTGCTGTCTTTTTCTGGGGTGGGGGATACACCCATATACTCAGGACTGACTTCTGGCTCTGCTCTCAGATATCATTTCTGGAGGGCTTATGGGACCACATGGGGTGCCAGGGATTGAACCCGGGTCAGCTTCATGCAAGGCAAGCACCTTACCTGCTGTTCTATAGCTCTGGCCCCCTTGCTATTATCTTTATTTTTCTCAAGAGCAGCTCCAGCATTTTGCAATGAAAGAAAAAAATAAAAGGTCACTGTGACTTGCATCAGGAGCTGTGTTCCTTCACTGAAGAGATCTGGCCATGAGGCCCTGAACTGGATCTTGATTCTATCATTTGTTCTGAGCATGTGTGAGCCTCTATCAACCCAGTTTTCTTATTAAAATAAGGATGTCACTAACTGTACCTGGATTGTAGGGCTGCCATTTGGATGAGAATCTCACTTCTCTGAGACACTATCTCTAAGTGTCAGAAATAATGTCAGCTTCTCTAGAAAAGTTGGCGGGATTATGCTTTCTCTAAGTCAAAGGGCCATGCCATTCCTAACAGGTCTTCTTCTCCTGCTCACGGCCAGCCTCCTTTCACCACAGACATTTGTATATCAGTATATATAACTATATAAAACAGGCACATAAATTAGATATTTGCTGGTAATAAAATTATAAGGAAATTTACTTTAAACACAAAATTTTTAAAAGCTGCATAATTTCAGATGGGGCTTTGACACAGATTAAGAAACTGGACTTTAGAACAGTGATTTTCAACCTTTTACCTCTGCAAACCAATTCCAGTCTGTGCATTGTCTCAAAAACAGTGACTTAAAAGATTCTTTGCACTAAGAGCGGCATCATTTTCTGGCCTGGTGGCTCCTATTCCTGTTACTTCTTTACCCACCAATTTTATAAAACTTTAATTCAGTAGAGATAATAATACTTAGATGACAGGACTGTGGGCTGGAGTAAAACCATATGTTTGCATATACACTATTCCAGGCACATAGTAAATGTTCAGTAAATTCTAGCTAACTTGCTATTGGTATTAATTAGCACCAAGTACCATCACTTGTGCTTGCATTTATTTGGCCTTCTGAAGAGAAACATGATCTCTCTCAGGGCTTGGGGTATATGCTGAAACTACAGACACACTCTCTCTGTCTTGCGATGATTAATATGGTCACGAAGATGTTGTTTGTGGGGGAGAAGCAGTTCTCTCCCCTAGTTCCTGGCCACTTTGAACAAGTCACTCATCCTGAATCTTTAGTTTCCTCATCTTCTACCTGGCAGCTTTGCTGGAACCATCTCAGTAGAGAGAAGCGTAGATGCAGTTCAGTGCCTTGCCAGAATGTTGGTTCCAGGACTGTGTGTTAACTCTGTATTGCTCTCACTGCCGTTCACATGGTTCACAGTTTCAACTGTCGTATTTTTTTCCCCACTCCAGCCAAGTGAGTCGCGTTTGCTGTCCTGAACTCTACAGAGGGCAACAACCTTGTGCCACTTATTCAAAATCCATGTGTATTGTGTGCCAGACTTGTTTCAAGGTGTTGTACTGCAAGAGGAAATTGGAGATAAGCTTGCCTTGGTAGTGTTTATATTCTAATAAGGAAAAAAAGAGAAAGTCACCCCTCAGTAGATATATAACAGTGATATGATCTCTGAGCCCCTATAAAATGAGGTAAGGAAATTGTTGGAAATGCATGTTAGGTTTTCATATTCGAGCAAAGCATTCACATCATTTACACACACCTGTGCCTTCCCCCAGATTCCAGTAAAGACCATAGAAAGAGAAGAGTTTGGGTCATGGAAGTCTTTGGTTTGTTTGTTTCTTTGTTTTGGCTTGTAAGGTCTACTCCTGGGTCCTTGCTCAGGAGTAATTCCCAGCAGTGCTCAGGGGACCATGCACCGCTAGGGGTTGAGCCTGGGGTTATCCCTTAAATACCAAACACTCTAGCTCAATGAGGATTCTCCCTGGTCCTCTTGTGAATTCTGTATGTAAATTAGTTTTGAATTCTTGTGTCATGGTGAGGCTGAATTCATGTCATTGTCCTGACTACACTGGGCCTAGAAAGGTTGTGTGTTCCAGGTACCCAAGTGAATTGCCTGGAGAGAACAACTGTTTTGCTATTTTCTATAGAAATACAAACCGTTTTCAGAAATCCTGCCCAGGATCCCAAATGTACCTGTTAGCCTTAGCTACTTCAAACCTTCCAATCAGTTCATGAGGACTTTGCCTTTGGAGGCTTCTCTCAGACATTTTTCAAATTTGCAGTTTTTTAGAAGTTGGTTTTTATCTGCCTACATTCCCTGGGCCTTGCTTAAGTATGAACATACTTCTTTCTTTCTAAGCACATTCACACACACACACACACACACACACACACACACACACACACACACACACACACACACACGTCTATGCCTGATAATCCCTGGTTCTGTGTAGTGAGTCTGGGTTTTGGAATTTGGGAGTCTTCATGCTGTCCTGTTCCTCCTATTAGCCCTGGAATGTGCTGGGTCTCAGCCACAGATGAGTTGCTACTCCTTGGAAGTCCTTGGAGAGTTGTTAAAAATCCTGTGTCCAGACATTGCCACAAAACCAGTGAGACCAGAGTCTCCCTCTCCCTGAAAAAGCTCCATGGGCCATGTCATCGTGAGGCCTACATGGACCAATGCTATGGCATGGGGAGGCTGGGGCCCCAGGGCAGCTTCCTTCAAAGGTGCTTTTCCAGTGCATCAGAACTGCCTGGAAACTTAGCAAAAGAGCTACCACCCACAGACTTGGATGCTCTAAAACTTGGCAGGCCTGAATATTATTGATATTGTATGTGATTCTGACATGGGCAATGAGGCAATCCCACTATGATTGTTTCTTGGCCTCGGCCTCTGAGATGATTCCAAAGGTATTGAGACAAGACTGAAATCCATGGAGCACCGAAGTACAAGGCCACCCCAAGCCCACACACACAGCCAGTTTGCATGCAAATCTGAACCCACAGCTTGTGTTGTGTGCACCTGAAGCACAGGTATTTCTGCTACCAAACCTGTCTCTGCCACATTAATATTTGTAATTATGTAATTTCACTAACTGTTGCATAAGTTGATGAAAGATGATCATGGAAATTAAGAGCTGTCATCTTTACACAAGCCTAGTATATAGTCTTAGATTCAGTAAGGGAAAATACTTTAAAATAATTGCTCCTTTCTTGTGCTTCTGGGGACCAAATCCAGGGCCTTATACATGTTGTAAAAAAAATGTTTTCTGTTAATTCAACATTCCTAATATGTAGGTATCACTTTTCATTTTTGTCTGCTTTAAAGTGTTCTGTTGGCTGATTCTTAATGTTGAATAAAAACAGTGAGCAATGAATGTCTGAAGGAGCTATGATAAGCCATTAACATAGCATTAATTTTCTACCTACTTATTTAAACAGTACATAATTTAATGAACTTTCCATCCTCCACCTCCACCCCTACACACACACACAACAAAGTACCTCTAATTTAAATGAAACCTGAAAGTGAAATGAATCATGGACCTTGTTGCTAAATCTAACAACTGAGCTAAAATATTGACCTTTAAAATGGTCTTTCTCTGAGGTTTTTAGTTGCCATCTTGAGGATCAGTACTGGTCCACAGAATGGAAAGGTTAAGAAGTACCAATCTGTCTCCTGCTAACCACCCAGATTACTTTTAATACCACTGCTGTCCACATGTGCCAGTTGGTACCCGGTTGTTCTTTATAATTCAGGAGTTAATCTCATCCTTAATACATCTCAACACTCCAAATCAGGGCTTGGAAAAGCCTCCAGTTCCACGCCACACAATGTCACCTGTTTTCATACAATCCAGGAGCCAAGCACAGTTTTACATTTCTAATTGTGTGAGCTGTGTAATCACAAAATGGCCAACGGCACTGTATCTCTCCTGCTGCCTGCGTTCAGTAGGCTCTCCCACCCTGGGGAGGTCGATGGCGATGGGCAGGCAAAGGAAGGAATGGGAGCCAGGATGGTTGGTCTCAATTGCCATTTAATCCAATCTCATCTCCATTCATCTCTCTCTCTCTCTCTCTCTCTCTCTCTCTCTCTCTCTCTCTCTCTCCTCTCCCTCTCCCTCTCCCTCTCCCTCTCCCTCTCTCTCCCTCTCCCTCTCCCTCTCCCTCTCCCTCTCCCTCTCCCTCTCCCTCTCCCTCTCCCTCTCCCTCTCCCTCTCCCTCTCCCTCTCCCTCTCCCTCTCCCTCTCCCTCTCCCTCTCCCTCTCCCTCTCCCTCTCCCTCTCCCTCTCCCTCTCCCTCTCCCTCTCCCTCTCCCTCTCCCTCTCCCTCTCCCTCTCCCTCTCCCTCTCCCTCTCCCTCTCCCTCTCCCTCTCCCTCTCTCCCTCTCCCCAAGAGGGGTTGGGGCTTACACATAAGTATCATCATACAATCAGCGGATGTAAGGTCCTTCCCTCAGGGGAAGCTACTTCCAGGACAGATTCTTATACAGCAAGACGACTGGCCTAAAGGCAAATATGGGTGTGTTTCTCCTCTCCTTAGTCTAACAAACATATAAACATTCATAACGTTAGTAATTTTGTATGGATGCAGTAAGAGATACACTAAGCTTATAGAATTGCTCTCCTGGGGCCATCTCAATCTCAGATTACAGTGCTCAGGCCAGATTAGTCTTTCCTATCCCTTGCAGGGTCCTAGTCTCGTTCCTTTTGGATCATGACAGTATTTGTTCATGATCAAGCTCTTAACTTATAGTTAAGAATTGTGGCGCTTTGGTCTGGCCCATTTCGATGCTAGGGTAGCTCACACCTTGCCCTGGGTCAATTCAGTTCCTCGTCGGGACCCTGCTTTTGGGGAGCTAGGAACTAAGGGCAACTGAGGCTTAAATAGAGAAAGCAGATGCCTGGGAATGAATAATTTTCAAAGCCAACTAAGTCCCAAGTTACAAAAGCATAATATTAACTGTCTTCCTGTGTCTATACAAAAAGGGCATTGCTTTAAAGTAAACTATTCAAAAGACATAAAAGAGAGGAGAAAAGTACTATCTCACTCATACATATAAAATCATAGATTTCTGAGGAATCTGACCTTACAAGTTAACAGGGTCTGATTAGGGGTAAAGGTGATAGACTGATTGGGGAAAAGAGCATAGAGAAGACATTACAGATAAACACAGTGGAATGGAATCCACTCAGGAGCACTGTAATTAACCTGAGCTCCCTGTGGCAAGGGGAACAGGACAACCAACATTATCCTAAAATGTTAAGAGCTACATTCCAGTAAACACAGAGGAATGGAGGTGCTTCAGGAGCACTGTGATGGGTATCACCCGAAAAACCTAAGTTCTCTGTAGCAAGGGAGGAAGGACAAATCAACATTATTGTGCAGTGAGCCAAGTGAGGTTTTACATTTTTAAGTACTTTAAAACAAATGGAAAGAAGGCTGGGACATGTGAAAATTACATAAAATCTGCATTTCAGGGCCCCAGAAAGTTTCTTTGAACTGTGTTCAGCCCATTGGCTCACTACCATCCAGGAATGCTCTCTCCTACATAAGCAGCTGAGTAGTTGGAATAGACGTTATGGTCCACAAAACTTAAAATGTGTGCTGTCTAGCTCCTCTTTCATTATTTTTTTCAATAAGGGCTACACTCAGGGGTTACACCCAAAGCTACATTATGGGAGACAGTTGAGTGCTTTAGCCCAGTGTACATAGAGGATCACGGGGTTTGGAGGATCAAACTCAGGGTATCACACTTCCTAGACATATGCTCTACCCCTTGAGTCCAACCCTATGTTTTTAAAATGTTAAATTAGCATGCAAGGGTAGAAGGGAGGGTAAAGGGAAGAGGTGGAGACTAAGATCATTTGAGGCTACTTATAATTCAAGGAAATGAGGTTAGAAAAGCAATGATGGGAAGAAGCCCATAATGGCTGCCCAAGACACAGCCTGGGGCCACCCAGAGCCTGGAAGAAGATGGAGCACAGAGATGCCCCATCTCCCTCTGTGGCTTGGTGCATGCTGCCTAGTGTGTTTGCAGCACAGTGCTATTACTGATTCTCCACATTACTTATCTACCAAGAAATGTTGTGTAGGAGCACAGTAACTTATTTGCTCCCTTGCCGTCATTCCTTACTTTCATGGATGAGTCAGTTCACGTCAGAGAAGCACACTCTTTAGCTGAGCTGCCCGTTCCTTACCCTCTCCTGTCTTACAATTCTCCAGATAACGTTGGGTATTAGGCCACAATATGGATGGGAGACTATAAATCCCAATAACTCACTGGCCAAAAAAAGAATAGGTGTCAAATGATGTTAATAATTCAGGTCAACTTTTATTGTCAAGACAGCAAGTATACATGCACTAGGTATTAAACTCAGAGAGTGGGGAACAAAGGGGTGGGAAGAATGTCATCAATCACTTTATCCTTCTTGTGCATGTGATGCCCCTTGTGTCTGGTTCCCAATTTAGGAAGCTCTGAGCTGCTAAGTGAGTGGCATGTTCGCTTCAGATTGGGCATCCTTCTATTCTTATGTACTCAGGCTGCATGGAGATGAGACAGCAATATTGTTTTCAATGTGCTGCCAGTTAAGTCTCAAAGATCAGGCTCTGTATATAGTTGAATAACTTTTCAGTTGCACTCTAAGGTTGGGTATTTATAAGTATATATCAATACATGAATCTGATTGGCCACAAGAAAAATGAAAAGTAATTGATAAAGCACTAGAAAAGAATGATAAGGAAGAGGAGGGATATTAAGCATTCTTAGGAATGAAAAAATATAGAAATTGACTTTGGTAAATACTTGTTAAAAGGCAAGCACATCTAGCATCTTTTACTAAGGGTGTATAAAATGAGGTCATATTCTCCTTAAAAGGTGGAAAAATTATGTAACAGCTGAGCTACAGCAATGTCTCTTGGAAGGTAAAATAAGGTGTGAGTAGCACCTTTTTAGCAGCTAAAATCACATCACAGTAAGCGCCAGAATAGTTTAGTGTGATGACAGAAATCCTTAAAAGGGCATCAGAACAAATTTTTGAGGCAAAGTAAAATAATGAGTTATTTTTACATGTGAAAAATAAGCTTGTGACTGGACTGTGGAGAATTAGTTAAGAGTTGTTAGGGTATGAGCAGTTGTCAGGGACAAAATACAAAATGTCTGAACAAACTACTGATGGAAAATGCAGAAGGGGAGAATGACCTCAGGTGTTCGAAGCAGCACTGTTCAAACAAGTGACATATATAAACGGTTGGTGTGAAAGTCTCTCCAAATCAGAATGCTGTAGTGACTATTAGATTGTGCACACTCTAAAACAGGAATTTCTCAAATAAATTTGGAGAGTTTTTTTATTCTCATTTAAGCCATAGAGAGTTTTTGGCTGGAGATAGCTCAGTGGGTGGGAGCACATGCTTCACAGGCTGGAGACCTGGACTCGACCCCTGCCCCACATGGTCACCTATGTTATGACTGATTGGAGTAGCTCCTGAGCACTGAGCACTGGGTGTGGCCAAGATAAAAAATCAAATATAATATTCATGACATGTTTCTATCATGTGACTTACTAGGATAAGTTATAGGATAACATTGTTTGTCCTTTCTCCCTGGCCACAAAGGAGCTTAGGTTTATTGGTTTACACCCATCACAGTGCTCCCGAGGCAGTCCCATTCCTCTGTGTTTATCTTTAACCTCTTCTCTGTGCTCTGCTTTCCCAACCGGTTAATCACTTTTATCCCCAAAACAGTGCATGTTACTTGTAAAGTCAAATTCCTCAGAAATCTCTCGATTTGCATTTGTAAGTGAAATATTGCTTTTCTCTTTTCCTTTTGTCCTTTGCATCATTTACTTTAGAGCAATGTCCTTTTTATATAGACACAGGAAGACAGTTAATGCTATGCTTTTGTAACTTGGGAGTTAACGGACTCTGAATAATATTCACTCCTGGGCCTGTTTTCTTGACTTAAGCCTCAGTTGACCTTACTTCCTAGCATCCCAAAGCAGGGTCCCAGTGAAGGGACTGAATGGACCCAGGGCATGCTGTGAGCTACCCTGGCATCAAAATAGGCCAGGCCAAGTGCATGGGAGATAGGAGGAGACAGGAATGAGGGGCAGTGTGAGACTGGAATGGGGCACTTGGTGAGACTGGACCAGACATGTGGGGAGAATGGAATAATCAGCAACTGGTCACCAGCCAGCCTTGCAACCTTGTCTTCTCCTTCATGTGTCTGTTGGCGGCAGCTGTAAACCTGGGTGGGGAAGCAGCTCATGGCCACCTAATGCACATGGTGGGCAAGAAGACCCCACTGCCATTGCTCACTCATTTATTTTGTGATCACACAGACAACCTTAGCTAAGTTTCTGTTATTTTTGTGGACCTCAGTTTGTCCATCTGTATGTTGAACAGTATCCTTTTCTCCTTAAGTGGTTCTGAGAATGAACTGATGTGCTGCGTAGAAAGCTGCAGCACAGAGCTAAGAGGTGAACGCCCAGGGGTACCACCACCACTAATGTGTCTGTATCATCACCACTAAAAGCCCATTCAGTGTCTTGCAAGCTCTTGCCTCATGACACCCCAGCTGGAATAAGAAAGAGGAATAACACTCATTCTTATGCCCTGGTCTCAAACAGCACAGGCATGGTGTTTAGTGAAGGGGAGCAAGAAGCAGCAGGGATGTTGGGCAAAAGCAGCCATTTCACAGCATGAAGAGTGGGGTACAAATATGCATGTGAAGCACCAGAGTCAGAAGTAAACCAAGTCTGTGAATGGCACTTCCATTGGATGACAGTTGGGGAATCAAGATACTGGCCACGTACAGCAGCAGTGCCAGTGAGCAGACATTTAGAGACCCCAAACTCACCAGCTAGATTTCACAGTGAGCAGAGCCTTGATTGTAGAAACTTGCATCAAAGTAGAATCAAAGAAAAGCAGAGAACCAAAATGTTAAGTTCTAAATTTTGTTTAGACCTTAACAAGAACTTTAGGGTAGTCTAAATTTTGTTCATAAGTTACAAACTCTTTCCCGAAATTCAAGATCAACCAAAAAAGCATTCTCAGGCTGAGGAGAGAGTGCCACAGGCTGGAATACATGCTCTGTATGCAGGAGTCCCACATTCAGTACATGTACTACAACAGTCTCCCGAGCACCCCGGATACCTGGGTCCCCAAATCAAAAAGAAAAAGAAAAGAAATGGAGTGTCCAGTCCACGTTTGAGTCTTTGAAACTCAGAATGACTATAATCACTTTTTATTAAAGTGTTATATTAGGAATTATCTAATTTAAGACAGTATAGTGAGTCCATGTACCCATCATCCACATTTACCCTTTGTCAGTATGCAGCCACGTGTGCTTCATCATACTCTCTTTAGCCCCAGATTATTGATTCCTACCCAACACATTATTTGAATCCTAAATACATCATGTGCCTCTGAAGTATAAGAACTCTCAATACTTTTAACAATACCAAGTTCACACCTCAGAATAATAATAGCTTCTTAATGTTGAATAAACCGTGAATGTTTAGATTTCTTAGATTTTTATCTTGTATGCTCAGGTTATAAACAAGATCCTCATGTTCTGATTATGTGCTCTTTAAATCTCCTTTGATTTTAAGTTTATTAAAGAAACCAGGTTATTTATTCCATGTAGCTTGCTACTGTCTGAATTTTACTGACTGTAAACTACATGGTGTAGTTTACCATCTTTTTCTAACTATAGTTTCTGAAATTGGCATATATGCCATTTCAGTTTGCTTAAATTCAGGTATGGTATTTTGGGGAGTGGGGGATGGCTAGGCTACTTCCTAGGTAGGGTTAGGCATTAACATCGGGACACACAGCGAGTCTGTGTCTCTCACTTTCCAGCTTCTCCCAGCCATTACAAATCACTGCCCACATCTATTAGTTCATTAGTGCCAGCAGAATAGTGGGATTCTAATTCAGTATCTTTATGAACTCAATTTAAATATACTTGGTGTTTTTCAGTCCATTGCTGTTATTCTTATCGATGTTGTATTGACTTGTAAATTGAGCCTATTTCAATTTCCTAAAAGCTAAGTTTGGGAACATGTGAAAAGTCATCTAAGGAAAGAGACCTGGACAACATCTGTGTGCAGTTGGCACCCTCTGCCTTTCACAGATTTGTTCTTTTTTTAAAGAAAAGCTTTCTCACTACAGCTTTTTTTTTTTTTTAAGTAGAATTAAGCTTCAGCCTCTGTGCTACTTCCATATGCTTTAGCAGCTGAACTATCAGACCTGCTAGCAAAATAGGTTCCCCACTGATTAATTCTTTTTTCCGGATGACCCAGAGGCCTGCAGCCACACACATATGGTATCTAATGGCTTCGTGGGTAACTGAGTTAATGGTGTGTGAAGGTGACCTGAATAAATTTGAAATTCAAGTTAACCTGGAATATGGTGACTGCCGCTACAATAAATGTGAAATATTTGTGCTTTTGCTTAAGTGTGAGTGGTAGGTGACTCTTAGAAGAGAAGCCCTATAACCCTGAACTCAGAAATTCTCTCAAGGACATGGTGGACCGAAGACTTCCTCTTTTGAACCTTTTTAACATGGTGTTCTTACTCTCATTTCCTAGTTCTGCTGGAATTGAAGAGTATTCTGCTCCTTTTCCAAGTATTCTTTCTAAATTGAGAACTGCAAGTGACCAAGACAGACTAGGCCTTGGTCTGTTTCATCATCTTTCCCCAACCCTCTTGCTAGGAAATATAGTTGCCACTGGCCTTGACTGGCTCACTTCATTTTGCTGAGAGAACATGATTATTTATTCCTATGTGTCTCTTGAGGGCTTGGTCTTTGGTTTGTGGATTGTTGCAGCTGTTTAAGTGGAAAAAAAAAATACATGAGCATGACTTTCCAATCCATTAATGTTAATATACTGATAAAAAGCTTAATGCTCTGACATTGGTACTATACAGAGATAATCTGTTTTTTTTTTTTTTTCTTCCATCCCAGTGAATTGTCCCACTTTGGGTTCCACTTCATTAGTTAGATTAGGTACTGCCCAGGGATCCAACAAAGCAGTGAGAATGTCTAAATAAAGCAGAGCCAAAAACAATATTCAGCTTCAATCTTTTCTTTGTTTTGTTTTGTTTTTTGAGCCACACCCAACTGTGCTCAGGGCTTCCTCCTAGTTCTGTGCTCAGAGATCACTCCTGGTGGGCTCAAGGGAATCATATATGATGCCAGAGATCTCGCCTGTGTGCAAAGCAAGTGCCCTACCCACAGTACTATTACTCTGGCCCCTTCAATATGTTTTTAAAATTAGATAATGCAGGGAATTTTGTGATTATTTTCAACATACAAGCTGTATGAATTGTTGAGATTTTATTTCAGTCCACATATCATCATTTATCCCACAATCATCATTTCATATGTAGGACTTCTTTTATTTTTCCTTTCGGTTTTTCACCCTATCATACTCAGGGCTTATTCTTGCTTCATGCTAAGGGGACCTTATGAGGTGCCAGGGTCGGCTACTTGTAAGACAAGTGCCCTACCCAATGTACTATCTCTCTACCCTACCTCAAATGTAGGACTTAATGTCTGTGGAATAGTCCAGATGATCAAGAAAAAATTGAAGTCATATGAGTGTACTCTAGTTTATTAAAATTTAATCGATTAATTATCCCCACATCTAGATAAGAGTGGTCACTGATCTCTGCTGAAATAGGTGCTATAGAATCCCTTTAAAGTATCAGATAATTCAGGCCCACGCCTCCCGTCAGCAAACCGGTCTTTGTAATATGCCAGCTTCACACTGTTACTCTCTGTATTATTCCAGGTCCCAGAGATCTTTGCCCCTTGAACTCTTTAATTTAGCAGATGTTCCTTGTATAATTTCTTATGGTATTGATCCAGACTCATGATCAGCAATGTGAAGGGCTAGACAGAAAAAAAAAAAGTCTTGGAATCGGGAGGAAGGAGACATGTTGATGTCTCAATGATGCCTCAAGTGATAAGGAACTAGGTGAGGAATAGGACTGAGGGGAGGCATTGGGGATTTATTAAATGGAGTGAGGCAAAGAGCAGTAGGGGATTTGGTGGCTTTGTAACCTCTCTGCTTAAGGAGTATCAAATAGGTACCACTTAGACTCCTGAGGGGACAGTTGCATTGGTAAAAAGGAGAACCTCTTCCACGAAGACTGGAGACAGCTGTTAGATAGCTGTCAGCATGACAGAGAGAGGCAAGGCCTGGCTGGCACAAACCACAAGGGCAGGCGGTCCTGAGAAAATTCCTTAACATGGCACAGCTCTGTTTGGTTGGAGCTTATTCATGTCGAGTCTGGGAGCTGTAGATCTCTCTGGAAGAGTACATGGTTGTTTTGACTTCGCTTCTATTTTTGTATGGTTGGAGAGGCCACTCGTGGTGGTGCTCAGGGCTTAGTTCTGGCTCTGTCTCAGGGGGTCACTCCTGGTAGTGTTCAAGGGATCATATGCATGCTGGGGATAGAACTGGAGTCAGCCATGTCCAAGGCAAGTGCTTTAACTGTAGCACTGGAGCACTGTCGTCCCATTGTTCATCAATTTGTTCGAGCAGGCATCAGTAACGTCTCCATTGTGAGACTTGTTGTTACTGTTTTTGGCATATTGAATACACCATGGGTAGCTTGCCAGGCTCTGCCGTGCAGGTGGGATACTCTCGGTAGCTTGCTGGACTCTCTGAGAGGGATGGAGGAATCGAACCTGGGTTGGCCGCTTGCCAGGCTCTCCAAGAGTGATGGAGGATTCAAACCTAGGCCAGCCACGTGCAAGGTAAATGCCTTACCCACTGTGCTATCACTCCAGTCCAAGTGCTTTAACTACCATGCCATAATTTCAGCCTGGATTCATGATTCTCACCTGAAAAATCTAGGTTCAGCAGAGTGAAACCATTGGTCTATCTACTGGCACATGGCCAGTGAATGGCAGAGTCCAGACTGACCCATATCCCCAGAGTCCAAATCTTTTCCCTGATTTCCATACCTCCCTAGGTTAAGATCAGCATTGGTTTGGGACAGCCACTTCAAGACTCTCACAATGCCTGAGATTTGTGAGGAATTGCAAGGAAAGCATTTGATTGAAGGGTTGGAATAGGATATAGATGATGTACAAGAGATTTTCCACAATGATAGACAAGTGTGAGACCTCAGCTTTACTTTTCCAGTGTCTTTGAATCACTTCTGTTTCCAAACTTCTGCTTCTAAATTAGACACTTTAGCTACATTGGCTTTCTAAATATATTTATTTGCAACATTTTAGATTCAAATGTGTGCTAATTAGGCTGATCTCTTTTATTTAGCTCTCTTTATGTTTTCCAAAAATCAGGACTGAAGTGAAGACATTACAGGAGGAATGTGATTTCCTTCAAGGAGAGAGAAGAAGATGGTATTTTTAGCTCCCTCTTCAAGTCAGGCCTTCCTTTAGATCAGTGCTGAGCTGTCCTTTGAAGGGAACTGGCACCGCTGTGCCAAAATCAGAAGCTTCATCCCCCCACTGTGACTTTCTCCAGAAGCTCAGAGAATATGCCTGGAACGGAGAAAGTTTGTTCTGAGTTAGATTGGTGCCAAGGGAGGAGCCCAGGAGAGAACCCCTTGTTTAAAATGGTTTGTTTATCACATGTCAGGTTCCAGCCTCCACAACAAAGATGTGTTGACCCTTGCTGTTCTAAGTGGAGAGAATATGCACCTTACTGCAGACGCATCTGTCTTCATCAGGCCTTGAGAACTAATGCAGATGGCACTGGGCTGAATGCCCTGGTAAACAATGCAGGCAGCCCGGCCTCACACATTAGAGGTCCCCAGACTAATTTGAACTGACACCCCCTTTACAGAAAAAAAAACTACTTAGCACTCCCACCTTTGCAAAGTCTAAAGAAGATCTGTTCTTTAAGCTAATAAAAGTTCCCCTCTCCCCCAACTCTCACCCCAAATTACATCGAAAGCTTCTGCCACTCTCAGGGTCATTCTAGTGTTCTCTGGGGCGTGGTGTTGCTACTTTTGGAAACACTACACTAGAACCTCAAACTAATGTAGGAGAGGAAGGATAGTGTGCCAAAAGCAAGGACATTCATGGCACCCAACAGTGGGCGTCCCTGTGCCCATCCCTATGTCACAGGGTGCCCCATAGCTGGGTAAAGAGTAGGATGCATGCTTGTGTGTGTGTGAGATAGTGAGGTTGGAATGGGGGCCCCTTCAGGTAATAATTTAACAAGCGCGCGCGCGCGCGCGCGCGTGTGTGTGTGTGTGTGTGTGTGTGTGTGTGTGTGTGAGAGAGAGAGAGAGAGAGAGAGACAGAGACAGAGACAGAGACAGAGAGACAGAGAGAGACAGAGAGAGACAGAGAGAGAGAGAGGAGGTTCCTGCGAGAATAATGGCAGTTAAATATTCCCATATTGTGCAGGTAAGAAACTAAAGCTTGGACGCCTGCCCCAGGTGCCAACAGAAGCTAGTCAGAGAGCTGGATTAATAGCCCAGCTGCCTGTTTCATTCTGCCCAAGTGTGAGGACTGCCTGATGCCGAAAGGCTGCTCACAGGCAGAACCAATTCTCCCCTCCCTGGTCTTTGAATAATAAAACAGAGCTGGTGAGAGGTGACCCGGCTCTGCTGTCTCTCCTGGGAGATCTGTATGCCACCTTAGACACACGTTGCCAAACCAACAGGTTTCAGAAGGTGCCCAGAGTGGGAGAGCAGCTCTGCTCACCTGCGCTCAGCCTTCTTCACCGGGAGGGCTTCCTGGCATGTTGAATTCTGTCTCCTTCTCTGTTGCCATCTGTCAGCCTCTTGGGCAGACCATGCGGTCAGGATCTGGGACAGCAGCAGAGAGCACGTGTGTGACCTGCTTGAATTTGTTTGGCCGTCCTCCCATCCCCAAAGAAGTGCTTTGGTTGACTAATTAGGGCACCCATGAGTAGCACCGTTTCAGTTCTGCCACAGAATCATTGTATCCCCTCGCCCACAGTAAATTAGGCAGTCAATGAAATGTCTTCCATTCCAGCCTATGTGCTGCTGTGTTTCTCCAATATATGGTGGCCTGGTCATGGTGTTTTGTAATTCAGAATCAAATTGGCAGGGGAAAGGGCTGAGGGGTGGAGAGCCCTCTTTGCATGCAGGAGAGCATGTCTTGCTGCCTATGAAAGAAGCTTTTGAAATTAACATAACATATCCCTTGACAAATTACAAATAAAGGTGGGTGGACCAGGCGGTTGCTCTGCCCATTAATATAAGTCTGTGAAGAGTGTTTATTGTAATGGAGTCAATGACAGGTCTCTAGAAATTCCAAAACAGAAATGTAATGTTCTATTTGATGACAGAGAGACCCATCCAGAGAAAGGGGGTCAGGGGGGAGGATATATGAAAGCAATCACGAAATTCAGCTGTTTTTTTGAGTGTGTCTATATGGTACTATTTGTTATTGATTCATTGTTGACTTGGTTATAGACAGAACTCAGAAAATGTTCATTGCTTCATTTCTTTTCTGGCCATCTTTGTTACTATGTGTTTGACGTCTTCTTATTACTGAAATTATCGGAGCTAGAGAAGGAGGCTGCTTACATAATGACCCCTGCCGTTTATCAAGGGCTCCCCGTCCTCACAGGCCTTCAGTTAGAGACCAGCTTCAGCCTGATTCTTGGAGAGAGTGGAGGGAGCTGCCCCCCCCCCCCCCCGCTCTGATCAGCCAATGGATCTTTGCAGTGGAAGCCTCTGGGTGGTGAACTCGCATGACAAGGGACTCAGAAGCCACCTGCAACCACTACACCTCCTTCCAGTTGCAGATGGCAGGTGTGGCTCCTGGGAAAGTAGAAAGGGAGGTGCTGTGAGTCAGAAATTAAAAAGTCGAAGTTGAGGCCTCAAAGGGTTTTCAAATTATCCAGCCTGTATTTGACAGTGGAGGAACTTGAAGTTCCCAAAGATAAAATATGCTGTCCAAGCTCCTCCAGGCACTTCTGGAGAAGTGAAACTTGGACCCAGATCTGCAGCCTGTTTCACTCTCCTGTCTGGAATAACCAGCACAGAGACTTTCTTTGCTGACAAGAAATTGATGGGTGGTGGGGGGAGGTCTGGCTGGAGCAACAGATAGGGTATTTGCCTTGCATGCGACCTGCCTGGGGTCGATTCCCAGCATCCTATATTTGAGCATCTCCAGGAGTAATTCCTGAGTGCATGAGCCAGGATTAACCCCTGTGTATCGCCAGGTGTGACCCATAAAGCAAAAAAAAAAAAAAAAAAATTGGCTGGGGAGAAGGGCAGCATGATTCCAGGTTCAGACCTGGAGAAGAACTTCAGAGGTGGTGTTTGCTGAAGATGGCACACTGATAGCTGTGCCCTTGAGAGGGTGGCTTTCCTGCTGGGCACAGGGAGAGACCATCTAGTAGAAATGGCTCGCCACCTTCTTTTCCTTTTGACTGGAACATACCTCATCCGTCTGTCTGTCTTTGCTGCTCTGGACTGTTTTGCCCTGTTTGTGCCTCTTGCCATTCTCCAGTGTTCTAGATCCTTGATATGGACCCCACTGTGAGTGTCCTGGGCTTGCCACAGTGTATTTGGTGAAATAACATGAGGAAGTGACCCTTCCTCATCTCTCAAGTCTTCATCTGCCCTCTGTGTCTCTCTACTACCACACACTGCTTTGAGACCTCAGTTTCCCAGTTAAACACACACTGAGTTGTGACTTTTGCTACAGCCATAATTCACTTGCACTGTTAATTAGGTAATATTTTCATGGACTCACTTTTTTTGTGTTCATGTTATTTTGATTTGGGGCCACATTCCGAAGTGCTCAAGGGCTGTATCCTGACTCTTGCACTCCTGGCAGCCTCAGGGGACCATATAGAATGCCAGGGATGAAACCTGGGTCAGCCATATGCAAGGCAAGTGCCCTATCTGCTGTATCACTCTGGCCCTTACCTCACCTTTTATTTTATCTTATTTTGGGCTTTGTTGAGGGGGGGAGGCTTGGTTACTCCTAGATCTGCAGCAGGAATTACTCCTGGCAGTGCTCAGGGGACCATATGGGATGCCAGGGTGGGGATTGAACTCAGGTCAACTGCGTGCTAGGCAGATGCCCTCCCTGCTGTACTATCGCTCCAGCCCTTGACCTCACTTTTTAAACAATTACTTTGATTCTGTCCTCAGTGATTGATTACCATTAAATCACACAGATCTGTCACTTAGGCTTTTCTGAACCACAAACCTAGAGATTTATAATTATTGAAATTAAAAATATTTACCTCTGGTGCATCTAAAATTGCTTTGACTCAGCTGGGGGTGTGGCTTAGCAGTGGAACATTTGCCTCACAGGTTTAGGGCCTTGTGTTTGATTCCTGGAATCACACCTCCTGCCAAAAAATAAGAAGTAAAGTAAAAACCAAAATAAAAAAAGTAGGACTCCATTGAGTTTAAAAGAGAAAAAAAGATTCACCTTTGAAGTATAGAAATAGTCATTTATACCCCTTTGAATACAATTTGGAGCACAGTGTCCTTAAGCCTCAAATTCTTAGCCAATGTTGTAATTTGGGTATCTGCACTAGTTTCATTGTGTGATTGTAGAACCTGAGCATTCAGGTTCCACTTCTTCCCTCCTGCCTCAGTGCCCTTCCCTGATATTCTGTTGCCAGGTGGGGACATGAGGTCAGTGGGCTTCTTCCCTAACAGGTGCAGTGGTGCCGGGCCCCGGCGATCGGGTGGGGCAGCTCCTGTGGAAGGGGTTTTGCATAAGTGCTATCTGGCTCTGTCAGGGTCCAGCTGCACCTTCTCTCTGGTGGACTGTTGTGGGTCTCCATCCCTGCACCTCCCGGAGTTTGCACACCTGCACTGATGTGTCCCCTTCGTATGGGTAGTCGTGCCTTTGGCCGTTTGTGTGACCCCCTCTCAGTCACTCCTTGTGGCCCTTCATATGGGCCTTTAGACTGACCACTGTTGGGGATGTCGTGCTTACCCGCACCAAGGGCTGTTACCCATTTCCTTGGAACAACCTGACCCTCTGGCTATCCCAGAAACAGGTCCTGCTCCAGACTCTCTCAGCATCTTCCCAGCCCATTTCGGATCGTGAAGTAGTTCAGGACTGCGATCTGGAGCCTGTCTCTGCTCCCAGATGGCCCCAACCCTCCCACACAGTATACTTCTTTGTCTTAGACAGCCTGTTAATTGTTATTTAGCCCCTGGCCCTTCAGGATGTTTGCCCTGCTTTTTCAGGAGTGGATGAGACACTCAGGTCAAGTGCAATTGATCCCAACTCATTGACCCTGCAGATATTCTATTTAAAAAAACCTGCAGCTTCAGTTTGGTCAAGGCAGCCTCTTGGTTCCCCAACCTTCCATTGTGACAGCTTGCTCTTTGTCGCTGGAGAGTCTGTTTTCCATGATTACTGCCCAGATAGATCCATAACAAAGCTCCTGGAAGAGCCTGCTGACACACTTGGGCTGCCCGCTGCCATGTGTTTTCAACCTTTCCTCAGTTTTCTAAACACAGCTGGGGAAGAGGGGGGCAGGAGGTGCTTTGTTGCTTCATACCAGTGGCAGGAGGCCAGGGGAGGAAGGGACATCCATAAATGATGGCATTTGGGTTACCCTCCAACCCCCAAAAAGCCATTTTGACAATTTAAAGACCTTCTTCCCTCCTCAAAGCAGAAAGGAGGTCATGGCCTGGGGCTTCTCATTTTCACAAACAGGCTGATGGTTCCCCAGGTCCTTTAAGAGGCATTTATTAAATAGAAGGAAACTAATGCTGAGATAGAGACACAGCCTGGAACCCAAAACTGTTGGAAATGGGAACCAACTAGGTGAAATGGGAAGATCTGGACAGAGTGTGGGCACTAATGGAGGGGCAGTGAGGTAAAACCCCCAGCTCTCTCACGACCCACTGCCCATGGTCCCAGTTCATGGTTTGGAGCCAGTTTGAGCACCATTTATATTAATATAAGGATAAATGTGTAAGTAGCTTTTCCATACACTTACTGTTCCTAACACAGCCCAGTCCTCCACCAGTAGTACATGTCTAACTGGGAAGTGACATCTTCTTCTTATACAGGAGAAATTTTCCTGCAAGTTGCACAGAACAGGGTTGATGGCTCTTTCTTTCCATTATCCATTTAGTTTCCATTACCCATTTAGCCTGGGAGAATCCCATTTTCATTAGGGTGAGACCCACCCTTCAACTAACCAAGCCATAGAGATAACCATTGTGCTTGGGAATATTCTTCCCCTTTCCTTGCTTCCCAGCCATTCTTTGTCCTCTGTCCTCCAGATCTAAACACTGAGGTTTCCACTCCACTTGAATTTGAGTCAACCTAACCTAGAGCTATTCAGCGTTGTCCTAGAGGACTTATTTATACCAGCAGAGTCTTGCTAAGACTAAGAGTGTCATATGGTGTTTCCGTTTTTATATTTCTAAGGAATCTCCGTAGTGTTACAGAGGGACTGTGCCCATTTCTCTTACACCAGTAGTGTGCAAGCTATCATTTCTCTCCACATCCTCCCCAGCACTGGTTATTTTCAATCTTTTTGATACAGGCTAATCTCATGGGTGTCAAGTGGTAGCTCATTGTGATTTTGATTTGCATTTTTCTGATAATAAATGTTGTTGAACAGTTGTTTATGTGCCTGTGGAGCATTTGTATGTGCTTGGGGAAGTGTCTATTCAGGATTTTTTTTAAATCGAGTTGGTTTTTGTTGTTATTGTCATTAAGTTGCATGAGTTCTTTAAATATTCTTTGGCTATTAACCCTGAGTCAGACATATGATGTGCAAATATCTTTTCCCAGTTGCTAGTCTGCCTTTCTATTTTTATGGAAGTTTCTTTTCCTGTGTAAGAGATTTTTAATTTGATACTCTATTTATTTATTCTTGCTTTTGTTTTTTGCCAATGGACTTGACTCTCTGAATATGATCCAGTAATTCCATGCCTAGGCATTTATCCAAAGGATACAAAAACACTAATTTGAAAGGAGGTTTGCACCTCTATGCTCATAGCAACATCATTCACAATAGCCAAAATATGAAATCAATCTAAGTGCCCACTGACAGATGAATGAATACAGAAGCTAGACTGTATGTGTAAATATAGAATATAGACATAGATATATCTATATTTATAAATATGTAGATATGTATTTGCTCAGTAAATTACTATTTGCTGTTAAAAAGAAGAAATCATTTCTTTTGGGAATAAAATAGATGAAACTCGATATGATTATGCCAAATAAAATAAGGAAGTAAAAAAAGTAACTGTGGTTCCAGTACCATGAAAGAGAGAAGAATCTTTGCACTTTTATTGCTTAGAGCTTGTAGCTAGATCACAGAATAGTCCATGGAGGACTTCCAGAGTATTCTCACCATGATCCTTTCTCTCAGACAGAGGAGAGTTTGGTAGGAGGTCAAGGGTGGACCTTGAATAAAATGCTGCACTGAGTACATAGATAGATAGATAGATAGATAGATAGATAGATAGATAGATAGATAGATAGATAGATAGATAGATAGATAGATTGTGATTATCTTACCTTCCCAGCGTCTTCAGAGTCCAAGAAGCTCAGAGTAGGATACAGCCAGGACCCCCTCACCCCCTCCACACAAACCTGAGCTTCAGAACATGCAAAGACTTTTGTCATGAAAATTGTTTGTGCTTCACTGCTGAAATTCAGTGCTTTTCATGTTAAAACTTAACTCCTGGTCTTGGGATAAAAGATTTCTCAACCCTGTTGAGGGCTAGCATTAGAAGCAGGCACAAGAGGGAGTTCCTCCTTTTTGTCTCTCCCTCCTTCCCTTCTTTTTTAACCTTTCAACTCCCAAGGGAGAGCGAGATTCAATGGAAGGTGAATCAACTGTGAATAATCAGTCCTAACAATGGCAGCCTTCCTGTTACTCTAGTTTGGCTAAAATACACCTTTCAGCAGAGACACAGGCTTAAAGCTAGTTTGCAGGGAGCAGCTTGGTGGTGGGCTGTGGCGCCTCCAGCAGGTGGAAGGCTGCCAGCCCAGGGGAGTCAGCAGGAGCTGCACCCCTCATTGCCCTGAACCTATAAATGCTTTTGTGCTGTGCGTCTGTCTTTCTCATCAGCCAGCTTGTACTGACGCAACTCCTGCTCCTTGCCCGGTATCTGCAGGCGCCCAGGTCTCAGGCTCCTGCTCACATCCTGTTGTCACAGCGCCCTCCCCCGCCACACACAGGATGCTGCTGTTAAACCAGGACCCGTGAAAGAGATTGAGTTTCTCTGTGAGCAAAAATTTATTCTGAGCAGGCAGTGCCAAGCCACAAGTGTTTGCTGACCAGAGCTCTCCGTGGACAGTGGCCAGGAAAACAACTTTTGGATTTGCTTCCAGAGGCCTCCATCCAGGAGCCTCATTGATTAATTGATTTCACGAGGTGAAAGGCATCGAGGGGGTTAACAGCACTCTGCTTCACTGGGGCAAGCCTGAGTGGATGCGGGGCTAGGGGTGCAGGCAGGACGCGTGGGCAGGAGCAGGAGGGTTTGGAAATGAACCTGGAGCCTGAGGTCTGCAGAGGAGGGGAAGAAGCAGAGTGACTTGTAGCCACAGAGAAGATGACCGCCTGTGTGTGGCTGGGGGGACTCCCACTGAGGGTGAGGGACCTCTGAGGCCCTTTCTGCAGAGAACTTCATTCCCTTCCGGAAACTTGTAGTTCTCCGAGAGCAGATGGAAGGGTGAGAGTCTAGTTACTGTGTCTTTGGCCTGGGATTCTAAGGCAAGGACTCACAGGGCTCAGTGTGGGTGGGGCTGGGGGCTGCCTGGGGCAGTGCTGATGAAGGGGAAGGGAGCCGAGGCCCCAGGACTGTGTGATACTGTGATGGAGCTGGGGCTCCCCACACTGGCCGGCAGGCATCCCAGCCTCCCAACACGGTGTGCTGCGCAGAGGAGTCCTGCCTAGAGAGTCTCTCATGGTTGGGTTTACCCTGTTTCCTCCACTTTCCTGCTCCCCTGGCCCCCTGAATGAGCATCCAGACTTGAAGTGGAGGAGATCCTGTCCAGTGTGAGCACCAAAAATGAAGGAGCAAGAAGAGCAGCAGCCAGGAAATTTGGGGATGTTGAGGCCTTTCTTACAAGGACCTCAGCTGAAAGGTGCAGACAGGAGGGGCTGGGAGCAGAGAGCCAGCAAGATCTTCATGGCTCACAAGCCCAGTCTCAGCTGTCCAAGATGACATGACATCTGGTCATAGTAAGGGGCTAGTTAGGAGCAAGGCATGCTTGATGCCCTTGTGTTTATGAAGAAAAATTTGATCCATTGATAGGTGCAGGCTGGAGCGATAGTACAGCGGGTAGGGTGTTTGCCTTGCACGCGGCCGACTTGGGTTCCATTCCCAGTATCCCATATGGTCTCCTGAGCACCGCCAGGAGTAATTCCTGAGAACAGAGCCAGAAGTAAGCCCTGTGCATCTCCGGGTGTGACCCCCCCAAAAAAAAACAAAAGCAAGAAGATCTAAAAAGGGTTCAAACCCTTGGATGGTCCCATGAAGAACCCAGTGCAGAGTTCCTGCCAGATCATTGCAGGCTCTGTGGCCGAAGCCCAGGCTGGCTCGCTAAGCCACAGTGGGAACTAGCTGCTCTGGGAACCCCGGGCAATAGGCAGGTCCCAGGCTGACACATACAGGGTATGAGTTTTCAGTGACTGCAGCCTGACCTCCATGCAGTGGGACCAACGGATGGTGCTGACGTATGTTCACACCTCTTATGTGCTCCCTGGATAGGGGATCTTACATCGTCTCCACAGACTCTTCAGCCCTGGGCAAGGTTGCAAGATCAGTTTACTGAAATAGAACCATACCATACGAGTAGAGTAGAGAGAGGCTTCTAAAATCTCCGGGCTTGGACGAATGGAGACATTACTGAGACCGCTCGAGAAATTCGACAATCAACGGGATGATGATGATGATGATGATGATGATGATGATGATGATGATGATGATGATGATGATGGACGAATGGAGACATTACTGAGACCGCTCGAGAAATTCGACGATCAACGGGATGATGATGATGATGATGATGATGATGAGGAGGAGGAGGAGGAGGAGAACCATACCTGGCCACGCTCAGGAGCTACAATAGTATACTCAGTGGAGCTCAGGGAGCTTTATGGTACAAGGGACCTAACTCGTACCTGCTGTGTGTGTGTTCTACCCCATTTCCCAGCCCCTGAACTATCCATGTTTTTAAAAATAGCAGATCTCTAGGTTAGGGATGTGAGGCCCCAGCTAGGATAACCCGTACTGCATGGCTCCCAGGTCACCCTCCCCAGAACCAAAAGTCTCCCGAAGTAGCCAATGGATGAGGGAAGGTGGAGTCCCAGGGGAGGTTTGAATGTCTCTGCACTGGGATGGCAGGAGTGTTAGTGGGCGAAAGAGTACATACTGTCTGCCCCTGTCAAAGACATCCCCTCCCCTTCATTTACCAGCTGGAATCACTCCCATTCTACCTCTCGCTCTACCTCTCCCCCTGCTGAGGACACATGAGTGTTGCCTGACTGAGTTGTTTTCCTGACGCTCTCCGTTCAAGCTCTGAACATCTGAGAACGTGCTCTGCAAGTGTACCTGCCTCCAGCCACAGCCTAAACACGCCCCGTGACTCCAGTGGCTTGCTCGCTGCCTCCTCCTGTGCTTCTTCCCTTCCCTCCTCCGAATAAGCTTAGGTGGATTTAAATTTTTTTTTCTTTTTGGGTCACACCCGGCAATGCACACTTGGCGGTGCTCAGGGGACCTTATGGGATGCTGGGGTTCGAACCCGGGTTGGCCTCGTGCAAGGCAAACGCCCTACCCACTGTGCTATTGCTCCAGCCCCTAGGTGGATTTAAATTTTAATTAGTCTGATTGGTTGTTTTTAATGGGAATTTAAATTGAACTTGAGATTGCTGGCATCTTGGGGCTGCAAGTTTCTCAGCTGGGACCTCTGTCAAGGTGTTCCTCCTGGCCCTGAGATGGAGTGGGATCCAGGGTGGCCATGTACTAAGGGTGGGTCTCCCATTCAAGCGCCTTTGGATGTATCTTCATAAATGCATCATCACGGGGTCTTGAGGGAAGGTCATTTTCTCGGGCCTTGGTGTGTTAGGTTAGAAAGGGAAAGTTTTCTGAGAAGTCCTCTAGATCTGCGCGGGAACAGCAGGGAAGAACTCAGTAGCCTAGTGGCCCTCTGCTCAAAGTCTTGAGTTGGGAGCCAAGGATGTGCTGGGAAATGTCCTCACCCCTGGGTCCCCCATCCCACTTTAGGCCTTCGCATGGGTTAAGGAGATGCAGTTGGGATATGCTTAAGTTAGAAATCCTAGCGCCCTAGTTCTGAGACACAGAAGACAGCAATACATCTTGAAGGGGGAAAAGGGATCCTGTGAACCGCCTCTACGGCAGAAATGAAGCCTTCCTGTGAGTCAGTGATGCCACTTGGAATACCACAAACTGACTTCTGATTTTTTTCTGGCACGTATGAATATTTTTTCTACTTGAATTATCTAATGTATCATATACATCTGCCACCTAGACTCATATCTGCTCATATTTTACAACTTTATAACAGGGAAATGGTACAAGTATCATTCAAGCCTCATCTTCTTTTTCAAACCTTCTCTCTATATCCAGAAGTTGGTGTCTATTAGTCTCATGCATATTTTTGAACTTAACCACAAATGTCATGATAGAAAAACACTGTCCATAGGCATCACATTGCTTTTGCCTGAGCAAAAAATTATTTGTGACAGTGAGCCATATAAATCTTTGCTGTCAGTCACGACTCCACTTCTTACTTGTGGAACCCTTGAAAAAGATGTATTCCCTCTTCGAGATACAGGGACAGGCACTCAGATGCTGGTTCTCATCTTGGTACCATCCAGATGAGTGAAGCCTGAAAAGGCAACAACGCTGATGGTACAGATGTAGGCTCCACTGGGCCACAACATAATTTGTTGTGTGGGCAGCAGGTGTAAAACTGCTGCAGATATTTGGTTGGGAGCAGGGGACCTTCAGGCTGGTCACTGTGACCAGGATATAGAAGTAGTCATGGAATTCCCTTTTGGTCTATTGAGTTGGGAGTGCTACAGCACTGAAGTGGTCAGAGGTGGGTAGATTTTTGTGTCCAAATCCAGGTCCTGCTTCTGACCTAAGATGCCCCTGTGGGTTTCCTCAGCATCAAGTGGGCCGGAAATTTGGGGCTTGGGAATTAGGACAGCTCCTGGGGTGAAGGGCTTTTCCTGCACCTTTACCAGGTAAAGGTAGCAGGGCTCACCCTCATCACATTCCTGCAGAACTCTGACAAGTGGCAACAAGAGACGTGGGATGGAATCGCCTAATTGTCATGTCAACTTCAAAGGTTAAAGTTGTTTGAAATGTTGGGGATTTTCTCCCCCCTCTAATAACCTGTTTGGATTTTCTTGTTTGGGAGCATATATAAATGCTCTCTGAAGATAATTTCTACTTTGTCTTTGCCCTGCCTTCATGGAAAGATATTCACTGGCTTTATTCGCCTGTGCTTCTACTTGTGTATATCTGCCTGAACTTGCCCTTGTTAGACTTCAGAGTGCCTCAGCCTGCCCTGGGTCGGGTGGATGCTAGTCTGAGGCCCCCACCCCTGTCTCTGCCCTGGGCCTCTCCATCTTGCCTGCGTGCAGGGAAGTCTCTCCAGGACAGCCTCGCAGGATCCTCATTCAGCTTCCCCTCGGTGCTTCCACAGGCTAGTTGTGGCACCTTTGCTCCATCTTCACTCACTGACTGTGCACAAAGAAATACCTGTAGAGAGGGAAGAAGCTGTCCCCATCCCTCCTGCCCGATGTCTGTTAGAGGGCTGGCAAGATGGCTCCCCATGCTGCTTAGGATGATAGAAAACTACCAAGTAACTTAAGAAGTGAGGGCGGGTAGAGAAGAGTTATTATTAAATCTAGAAAGAGCAGGGGTGTAGTACAAGGACAGATGTGGGTGGGTAGAGCCCCGGATCCACTCTGGGCCCTGATTGTCTCCGTCTGTTTCTGCTTGTTTTTCTTACCTTGTCCCATCTCTTCGTGTTCTCTCCTCTTCATCCTCCTCCATTCCTCCTCTTATTCCTCTTTCCCTTCTTACACCCTTTATCCCTCTCTCCCTGCCAGGCCTCCGACTTTCTGATTCCCTCTGATCACCAATGACTGTCTCTGTCTTTCCTCTCCTTTCTCTCAGCTCTTACCTGCTTCTCTTCCTACACCCACTCCCCAAACTGACAGCTGGTTTCCGTGGAACATCTATCTGGCCCATAATTGTCAAGACTCCCACACCGAATGGCCTTTTTTTCTCAGAAGCCCACAGCCATCTGGTGGTAATCTCTTTGTGTGCACAATTCTGAGCTCCAGAAAGGGGGTGTGATGGCACTTCTTTCTGAGTTCGCTGCACTATCCCAGGCCACTGGCAAATCTACAGATAGCCCCTGTCAGTGGTTAAGTAAGGGTCAAAGTTACAGAGCCCCCAGCAACCTCCTGTGGCGGCGGCGGGGGGGCGGGGGGAGGCGGGGAGGGACTGTTGGAAGAGAAAGCATTTGGGCAGGTAGCTGTTACAGGTTATTCACACAAGAATTAAGTCCTATAAGCAACTATTAATATGTAACAGTAGTGACTCTAAATGTAACTCAGGCTAGAAAGGCAAAGTGATGAGGAGAACTTGACTCCCTCAGCCCTCATTGAAGGGGCTCCTGCTCTGAAATTAAGAATGTAGCATTTGCCACCATACCAAACATAGCATGAAATTACACTTTCATTCCGAGTGTTCACTTTGTACACCAAAGCACAGGGATGGATGGGCTTGATTGATTCAGAACAAAAATCACCCTGGTGGTTGCAGTAGAGGCTCTAGCAGGGCTGCTTGTTCTCCCAGGTATGAAGCTTTGGACTCAAAATTTAAAATAAGCTTCCACCAATAGGAGAGGCCTTTGTCAGTCTCTCACTGGGACGTTGAGGGCAGGTGCTGACCACCCCCTGCTTGCATGCTGCTCTTAGAAACAGCTGACCATGTGGAAGTAAGGCCAGCCCCACCCCGGGCAGGTGTCGAGGGCTACTTCCCTCGTTCTCTGCTTCTCAGCCTCCCCCTTTTCTGTGCCTAGTGCCACTGCTCTGCCCCTTGCAATTTTTCAGTCACAACTCTGGTTTCCAGTACATTTTCCTGCGACATGTGAAATGGGCCTAGAATGGTAAAATCCTGTCCTGCTTCCATGCAACCAGAAAACAAGAGAGAACTTGAATCTTTCAGCAACAAAAAAGCCCACAAAGCAGACCACGAAACCCAGCTTGTGGGACTTAGTCCCAGGAAGGGAAGATGGAGGGAAACTGATGGAGCTCTTGCTTAGCAGGTGGATTTGATTTTGTGCTTCCTAAGCCAGCACCTACAAATGACTTTGTTTTGCTTCTAATAAACATGCAACTGCACTGGAATGTTTTGGGAGCTCATGGAAGTTTACATTTAATCTTTTTTCCACTTTTGAATACCTGGTTAGCTTCATTCTTTCTCCAGCTGCCAAATCAGTCCATTTCTATTGTGGGAAACTCTCATCAGCCCATGGTCTGTATTGGGTGGCATTTGGCTCTGACAACACGACTCAGTCATTACTAGGAAGGCTGGCAAGAGCTGAGGATGTTTGTATTCCTCTGGGTACAGCTTAGCAATTCCAGATAAATATTCCAGTCCAATGGCTTGCTCTGGGCTTCCTTTTTCCAAGCTTCCTCCCACCCTCAGGATGAACTATAAGCAAAGTGTTGGGTCCCTGGCAACTTACAAAGTGAGGACAATGCCTCAAATGGTTGACCTAGACTCCTGCTGGTATTCAGTAATAGGTCAGAATCTGCTTTGATCCCTTTTGAACAAAATTTTCCGTTGGGTTGCCAAAGTTTTGCAGTTTTAGAATACCCATCTCTGAGAACTTCAGTCATGATACAGATTATTGTGAGAAAGACAGAAAAAAAACTCTTTCTCCTATTTTTTTTCTCTAGAATAAGAAGATCTACTTGGACATTATTCACACATACATGGAAGTGCATGCCACGGTATATGGCTCTGGCACAAAATATATTCCCAGCTACGTGAAAAACCATGGTATCCTTAGTGGACGGGATCTGCAGTTTCTTCTCCGAGAAACCAAGGTAAACTTTCAGTAATTCTGTAGAAATCCAGTAGTGATATTGTTTACTTGTTTCTTTCTTATGCCTTTACGATGGGAACAGAGTCTTTGTACTGTAGTAGTTCTTGGGGTCAGTTCTCAACTGAATTTTGGCTTAGAAAATTGAAAGTAATGAATTGTTACAGGACCAGAGAGATAGCTCAGCAGGTTGGAGCATATGCTTTCCATGTAGGGAACCCAGGTTTGAGCCCCAGCACCTCATCATCCTCCAGGCACAGTCAAGAGTAACCCCCGAACACCACTGGGTATAGCCCCCAAACCCAAAACAAACCAAAAAAATAAGTGGAGTGTGGCATAAGTTGTTACCATTTAAAACATCAAGAGTGGGGTGGGAAGAGTGTGGTGGCAGGAAAGATAAGGACCATGCTAGAAGACTGGACTTTGTGATTGAACTCCAGCTTTCTCTGGACCACTGTGACTTTGGGTGTATAACTCACTCACCCACTCTACTTCATTCCCACCTCACCCCCAGTCTCTACTGTTCAAGCAGTCGGCCCTTCATGTAGCTTTTCCTCATATATCCTCTTTATGAAAGTCCTTACTGGAACCCAAGAAAGTAAGGACAGGAAAATGCCACTTTGGACTCCCAGAACAGAAAAGGCATTGTGGACGGTGTAAGACAGGAAGGGTGGATGGTTGGATGCACCTAGAATTTGGGACAGGAGTGACATTTGGTTGGCTGAGACACAAGAGGTACACTAACCAACTGAGCTCATTTAAATCATTGGAACATGTAGGGAACCAAATATGATACAGGGCTCAGAAACTGTGCCACAGATATTGACTCCTGACCTTGGGGAAAGGGACCTGGGGGCAGTCTTCATGGAGTCTTGTTTTACTGACACACTGATCATGGGGCCTTCTGCTGTCCTTTCTGTAATTCTGCCGTGGAAGCAACAAATGAAGTTAGGGGATTTATAGATAGATCAAGTTTGGTCTGGAAGGGTTGGCTGGCTGGCATTTTAATGCATTAGCTAAGCTCTCATGTTTATTGGTATGTTCTTATTTATGAGTATTGCAAATGTTTCTTGAGCAGTCTCTTGTGCGCCATTGTGTGACCGATAAAAGAGTGAAGAAAACCAGAGCTTAGTGTTTCAGAAGGCATAAAGGATTAGATTATCAGCAGCCAATTTTTAGCTCTGGTCCCTGATGAACTGTGTTTTCATTTTTGAGATTGTGGAGAGAGGCTGAGTGGATGGACTTCTGTAGTATAATCATGATTCCTAATCATTGTATGACACTTTGCTTTGGGAAAAGTACATTCATATTTTCTGCACTGTGTAGTTCTCAAAGCAGCTCTAAGAGGTAGTCAAGACAAATATTACAATTAAGTTAGTCTTATTTTATTCAGGCCACACCCAGAGGTGCGTTGGGGGGTCAGAGTAGTTGAGGACCAAACCCAAGTCCCTCTCATGCATGGTCTGCACTCCTGCTCACTGAGCCATCTCCGCATCCTAATTAGCTGTATTTTAAATACAGAGAAATGAACTAGAGAGTATGGAATGCACACAGCCCAAATCTTTAAAGTGACTCTAACATTTTCTTTCTGTTTTTATTGCAAATTAAATCTCTGCTCAGGACTTGAGAGATAGGGCAGATCAATGCACTTTCCTTGCACGCAGCCAACCCCATTCAATGTCTGGCATTGCATATGGTCCCTCTAGTTCCACTGATCCCTGAGCACAAAGTAAGATTAAGCCCTGAGTACTGCCAGGTGTGACCCAAAATAATAGCAACAACAAAAAAATTAATGTGGGGCTAGAATGTTTACACATGAATACTCTCTATCATTAACAATATGGTAAGTCATGGTGATTAAATAAAATTTTTAAGATTTTACATATATGAGTAAATCTCTACTGACTCTTTGACATACTCTCCTCATAAATATACACCCAAACTTAAGAGTACACAATGGAGAGAGGTGTCTAGAGAGATAGCACTGGGGTTTAAACATATGCCTTGCATTCACCCTGTTCTGGTTTGATCCCTGATACCACACAGTCCTCTGAGCATCACCAGATGCAGATCTGGAGTCTAGCAGGTACCATCGATGTGACTCAGGTAATCACCGCACCACAGGCCCGAGCAGCACCACATCCATGGACCCTCACATTGACCCTCACTTTTGACCCTTTGCACCCTTGACCTTCTGAGCACCGTTGCTAGATCTTGCCCAAAAAAAGGAATATATGATGGGGGTCAATCTTCAAAATCACATGCAAAAAGAGTCTGTCACAGAGATGTGGCTGAGTGATGGGTCACCCTTTTTGTATGCATGAGGGTTTCATACCTAGAATTGACATGGGCCAAAATAAAATGAGGAATCTTCAACATTCCCAGCCATAAGTTATGTGAGTACCACGGCTAAATATGTAGCTCCTCCAATTGAGCCCTGATGCCTGCACCCAAAGTGTGTGTAAACACCACTACTAAAAAATGGGGCAGTGCCACAACTAGATACATGCATATGCACAAACAGACACACACACACACAAACATACACGCACACACATACACGAACACACACACCTACATTCATTGCAAAATAACAGCAATAAAAGAACGTGTCCTGGACTCTCACTAGACCAGAGCATATGGTGTTTTTTTTTGCCTCCATTCCTCCATATAGAAATGTACTTGATCATTTCTGCATCCAACTCACTTGTGCAATGCTATGAAAAGAAGTCATATCTATTTTTCCTTGGCCAAAGACCTAATTGACTTGACTCTAGATAGTCTTTGCTTTCAAGGCCACAATGTGTGTGTGTGTGTGTGTGTGTGTGTGTGTCAGTAGGCAGGTGTGTACCCTAGTTCACATCCCCTACTTCCCATTCACCTCCCATCTTAGCATAACATTTTAGAATCATTAAGCTGTCCAGGTCTGTTCGTGGCAATGCTATTTTCACCATTTGCCTCCTTTTTCTCTTCTCCACATCAGAAAGTGGGAACAGCTCAAGTGCCTTTAAAATGACATTTGGCAGTGCTGGGTTTCAGCAGCATGTCATTACCGTCTCACACACTTCTATTAACTCAGCCTCGTGAATGTCTTACTCAGCCTGGCCAAGTTTCAAAGAAGCCTTCTTTCCTTACCTATCATCCATTTACACTATCAGAGGGTAAATTTACCCTGTGTTTGGAGGCCTCTGCCAAGTCCCCTGAGGTCCAGGGGTCCTGAAGAGAGTCCCCGAGGCTACAAACTCGGGGATGCTGAGATATTGCATTGTGGATTAGAAATGTGTGGGCCGTATATATTCATCCCTAGGAAATGCAGGCTTTCCTGCGATGTCACGGAGCCCGTTTTTGCATTGCCTACTCACTTGACTAGAATATATTAAGGTAGTCTGGACAGAATGATGGCTGAAACCATTGGCAAATCTGATCCGAATGAGGCAGTGCCTCTCCATGACTCCCCTCACACAGAGCCCAGCAGCAGGCCCTAAAATGAATGAGCCTTGGGTTTTGAAATAATGACACTAAAGACCAGTCGGGCTTTGCATTTATAACTCTTTCTTCCTCTAACTCCTGCCTCTATGTCTCTGTGCAATTTAAAAGTGATTTATTCCAACTCGTGTTAGAAGTGGAGACCCGGGGATGCGGAGACGCTGGCGTCCACAGAATGGATGGTCTGCATGCTCCTCTGACTACTCATCAGAGAGGGAGCAGGGCTCCTTGGCATTTAGAGGCATATTTAAATGATTGATACTTAATCAGCCTCGACTCATTCTTTTCCTTTATGAGCCATCTCTGAATCCCTGAGCTCAGCCAGGAACCCCTCAGCTCAGCCGCATTTTGTCCTGTCACAGCCTTTATAGACCCAGGTGTCATTACCTGACTCTAGTTGCAGACAACCTCTGCAGCCAGGAGGAATGCAATGTAACAGTCTAATTGGGGCTAAAAGAGTGGAGAAGCTGTTGGCTATCATTTTATAATAGACACAGGAATTTGGATGAATGAATTATTTATCTAAAGATGGTGCAAGCCATTCAGTCCAGCCAGCCCCTGGGGTGCAGTAAGGGTTCCTGGGGCAGGTAAGGTAGGGAGTGGGGGGACAGTTTTTATCTTTGTGTGAAATCCCTGTCAGTTTTCTGCATGCCCTCTGCTCCAGTCATCCTGGAAGCTCCCCATTGAAGGCAGCCGTTGCAGTGGGGCACTCTCACCCTGGATTGAAGGTGCACTGGAGTGCACCAGAGGGATTTGTGAGCCCCCCTCAACAGCAAAGGTCGAGAGAGCTAAATCTGGTGGTGAACACCGGGCCAGGGGCTGCCAGGGTCCTGCTGTGGCCACAGCAGCCCTTCTTTGCTCAGATCTCTGCTCATTTCTCCTCCCCTCCCAGGTTGGCTCATGCCCACCCTGTTTGCCTAATTCAGCTCATCCGGTTCCTGGGGGATCCCCCTCAAAACTGAGACAGGATTGTGAGATAGGCCGTGTATTCTCTCCCCCGCTCATACCTGGCCTGCCCTTCCCATGAGCCTAGATGTGTTCCTACATCCTCTCCCAGAATCCTAGGCATGAGCCAGCCCCTGCTGGTGGAACCTAGCCCCCTGCTACTCCATGAAGGCAGGGAGGCTGATCAGTACTGTTGAAAGGTGCACTTGCAGTATCCAGTGCACTGCCTGGCCTGGAGTAAGATCCTCAGATAAAGAAAGGAGCAAAATGAAATCCACATCATCTGGGATCTTTGATGATGGTGCCATAACCCAAATTCCGGTCCTCATGAATGATGCCTCCTGTCCCAAGATCTCTGTCTACCACTTAGTGGCATTGCCCACATCTGCCTCCTCCCCCATCCCGTCAGAGGGAACCCAAGCAGGGCTTTGCCAATGGATCCTACCTCTTCTGTTGTTATTTCATATCCTGAAATATTCACCCTGAGAAAGTCGAGCAGGTTTCATTTAGTGACCTGTCCTACTAACAGTCATTCCTCCCTCTAACTGGATGGAACCCAAAAGCACACAACATGGAATCCTCCTTTCTCTTCCCAACTCAGATGTGCATGGGGAATGAGGAGTGGACAGAGATTTGGTCAGTAAGCTGCCTTTTAAGAACAGAAGCTCAGTCCTGCTAGGCTCAATAGTAGAGTACATGCTATGCATTTGATCCTGGAGGTCTCTGAGGTCCTGAGTTAGACCCCGGCACTATTATCCTAAAGCACTCCCAAAACACCATGTTTTAGGGCTGAGAGAGAGAGAACACAATAGTGGAGTGTCCACTCTGCATGTAAGAAGCCTGAGTTCAATAATCCCAGTATTTCTGGGAGTGACCCTCAAGACTTAGAGCTGCAAGTAGCCCTTATGCACCACCATCTATGGCCCCAAAACAAAAACAATAAAAACAAAATCATTATATCACTGTTACTGTCATCCCATTGTTCATCAATTTACTCGAGCAGGCGCCAGTAACATCTCCATTCGTCCCAGCCCTGAGATTTTAGCAGCCTCTTCTTTCTCATTTTTCCCAATGATTGAAGGCTCTTTTTTAGGACCAGGGGGATGAGACTGTTATTGTTCCTTTATTTTGCATATTGAATGTGCCATGGGGAGCTTGCTAGGCTCTTCCGTGCAGGTGGGATACTCTCAGTAGCTTGCTGGGCTCTCTAAGAGGCATATATATATATACACATATATATGTATATATATTTCCCTTTATGATGATGTGTAAAGGCTTCCCAGCCATGTGGTCCAGGAATATGTTCACTCATGCGTGAGACTCAGCCTGAGCATGTGGAAATCGGCCTGGAGTGTGGCAGCGGTTGGGTAGTGGAGGTGAGCTGCCAAGGCTGGGTCCCTTGGGGCAGGGAGGGCTCTCACGGGCCCCCCTCTGGGGCGCCCCTGGCACAGAGTCTAGTGGCGTGTTTTGGGGGGCCTCATTTTATGCTCCCTTCTGGGAGAAGCAGCCATGAGTTCTGGTGGGTGGCCAATGAGGAGAATATCTGGTGACAGCAGGAGGTAGCTAATGGGTGTGACCCCTGGGTCACCAGAGATTGGGGGAAGCAGGCAGAGGATCTCAGCTCCCGGGTCCCATTGAGCCCAGAGTCCAAGATCACAAAGTTCTGCATTACCTGGGTTCCATAGGACTTTGCTCATGCATGAACAAAATAATTTAATTTTAAAAACACAAATTAGAAAAGAAAAAAGCACATCCTCACATCCAAATATAGATAGAAACTCTCATGCTCTCCTTCACAGAGATACTTGATTGCTGTCACTGCCACTGTTACTGTAACTGTAATCCCAATGCTCATTGGTTGCTTGAGCGGGCACCAATAACATTTCCATTGTGAGACTTCTTGTTACTGTTTTTGGCATATCGAATACACCACGGGTAGCTTGCCAGGCTCTGCCGTGCGGGCAAGATACTCTCAGTAGCTTGCCAGGCTCTCCGAGAGGGAAGATCTAATCTGCTGGTACTTATCCTTTTGTTCACATGGCTGACAAATGCATATTAAGTGCTGGATATATTTTAGGTCTTATTATTAGTATAGTGATGCCTGGATATAAAAATTACTAAGGCAGTTTTGCCCCATTAGGAAGAATGAACAAGTGATACAACAATGGGAAAATTTGGGGTCGGAGCCATAGTACAGTATTTGCCTTACATGCAGCCCAGTCCAAGTACAATCCCTGATACTTCTTATGATCCCCCACCAGGAGTGCTCCCTGAGAGCAGAACTCAATATATATAATAATACATATTGTGATTCTAGCTTAAACCATTACATGATGATATAAGCAGGTCAACAGTTCAGTTATGTGAACTGTTGCTCTGTGCCATGGAAAGCAAAGAAATAACAAGCTGCAGAGTTTCTTGTGGAGGATACAGCAGATTCTCAGTCCTGCTCTGGAATATTTCTCATCCTTGTGTTAGCATAGTGCGTGTGCCCATAAGATTCTACTCCACTTAGAACTGCTCTGCTTAAAAAGTATAGTCGAAATGATATCTGCACTTGTGTATTCATCGCAGCACTATTTACAATAGCAGAATCTGGAAAAAACCCGAGTGCCCTAGAACAGATGACTGGTTGAAGAAACTTTGGTACATCTATACAATGGAATATTATGCAGCTGTTAGAAAAAAAGGAGATCATGAATTTTGCATATAAGTGGATCAGCATGGAAAGTATCATGCTAAGTGAAATGAGTCAGAAAGAAAGAGACAGACATAGAAAGATTGCACTCATCTGTGGAATATAGAATAACAGAGTAGGAGACTAACACCCAAGAATAGTAGAAATAAGTACCAGGAGGTTGACTCCATGGTTTGGAGACTGGTCTCTCATTCTGGGGAGAGGGCAACTCAGAGAGGGATCACCAAGTATAATGTGGTCGGAGGCCATGCGGGAGAAGGGTGATGCGGGCTGAATGTGGGCTAGAGACTGAACACAGTGGCCACTCAACACCTTTATTGCAAACTACCACACCTAATTAGAGAGAGAGAACAGAAGGGAATGCCCTGCCACAGTGGCAGGGTGGGGTGGGGGGAGATGGGATTGGGGAGGGTAGGAGGGATGCTGGGTATACTGGTGGTGAAGAATGGGCACTGGTGAAGGGATGGGTTCTCGAACTTTGTATGAGGGAAACATGAGCACGAAAATGTGTAAACCTATAACTGTACCCTCACGGTGATTCACTAATTAAAAATAAATTAATTAAATTTTTTTTTTAAAACTGCTCTGCTTGCCTCACAAGCACCCAGCTCCTTCCTGAAGCTCTCTCCTCAGCACCAATCCTCAGATTTGACCCCATGAGGACACTTCTTTTGTCATGAGTGTTATTCTACTTTTTTTAAATCACTGAGATACAGTTACAAAGCTTTCATGTTTGAGTTTCAGTCATACAATGATCGAACACCCATCCCTCCATCAGTGTACATTTTCCACCACCAATGTTCCCAGTACCCCCCACCCCACCCCCTGCCTCCAGGGCAGACAATTTCCCCCATACTCTCTACTTTGGGGCATTATGGTTTGCACTACAGATACTAAGAGGCCATCATGTTTGGTCCTTTATCTACTTTCAGCACACATTTTCCATCCCGAATGATCCCTCCAAACATCATTGACTTAGTGATCCCTTCACTATTCCAGCTGCCTTCTCCCCAGCTAATGAGGCAAGTTTCAACCACAGAGCAATGTTTCTGGCCCTTGTCTCTACTGTCCTTGGGTGTCAGTCTCATATTATGTTATTTTATATTCTACAAATGAGTGCAGTCATTCTATATCTGTCTCATTTCACTTAGCATGATACTCTCCATGACCATCCACTTGTAAGCAAATTTTGTGACTTCATCTTTCCTAACAGTTGCATAATATTCCATTATGTAGATGTACTAAAGTTTCTTTAACCAGTTGTCTGTTCTGAAATACTCAGGTTGTTTCCAGATTCTGGCTGTTGTGAACAGTGTTGCAATGAACATACAGGTGCAGTGTTATTTCTACTGTGTTTTTTTGCATGCTATGGATATATTCCCAGAAGTGATATTGTGGGTCATATGGAAGCTCAATTTCTAGTTTTTAAAGGAATGTCCTTAGTGTTTTCTAGGAAGGCTCAGACAGCCAGCATTCCCACCAACAATGAAAAAGAGTCCCTTTCTCCCCACATCCACACCAACACTGGTTGCTTTTGTTCTTTTGAGTGTGAGATGATATCTCATTGTTGTTTTGATTTGCATCTCCCTGATGATTAGCGATGTGGAGAATTTTTCCATGTGCCTTTTGGCCATTTGTATTTCTTTTTTGAGGAAGTTTCTGTTCATTTCTTCTCCCCATTTATTGATGGGGCTGAAGGGTTTTTTTTTTACTGTATAGTTCTACTAATTTCTTGTATATGCTGGATATTAACACCGTATCTGATGGGTATTGGGTAAACAATCTTTCCCATTCTGTGGGCTCTCTCTGTATTTTGGTCACCGTTTCTTTTAAGCTTCTTAGTTTGATGTAGTCCATTTGTTTATGTTTCTTTCCACTTCCTTGGTCAGTGGTGTTTCATCCTTAAAGCTGCCTTTAGCTTCAATGTGCTGGAAAGTTCTGCCTACATTTTCCTCCATGTACCTTATGGACTCAGGTCTTATACTTAGGTTCTTAATCCACTTTGATCTGACTTTTGTACTTGGCAGTAGAGAGAGATCTGAGTTCATTTTTTTTTTTTGCAGGTAGCTGTCCAGTTTTCCCAGCACCACTTGTTGAAGAGACTTTCCTTGTTCCACTTCACATTTCTTGCTCCTTTGTCAAAGATTAAGTGATCATATATTTGAGAATCTGTGACAGAATAGTCAACTCTGTTCCATTGGTCTGCAGGTCTGTTTCTAGTCCAATATCATGCTGTTTTAATAACTACTGCTTTGTAGTACAGTTTGAAGTTGGGGACAGTGATGCCTACTCATCTTCTTTTTTCCAAGGATTGCTTTAGCTATGTGTGGGGGTTATTGTTCCATATGAATTTCAGGAGTGTTTTGTCTATTTCTTTGAAGAATGTCATGGGTATCCTGATAGGGACAGCATTAAATCTGTATAGTGCTTTGGGCAGTATTGCCATTTTGATAATGTTAATCCTCCCTATCCATGAGCAAGGGATGTGTTTCCATTTTCTAGTGCCCTCTTTTATTTCTTGAAGTAGTGTTTTGTAATTTTCTTTGTATAGGTCCTTCACCTCTTTAATTTAGCAGACTCCAAGATATTTGATTTTCTGAGTCAATATTGTGAATGGGATTTTTTTTAATATCCATTTCTCCTCTTTCATTATTTGTATATAAGAAAGACATTTTGGTTGTTGATTTTGTAGACTGCCACTACAAACCTATCATTTCTAGGAGCTATTTTGTAGATTCTTTAGGATTTCTAAGTATAATATGTCATCCACTAATATTGATGGCTTGACCTGTTCCTTTCCTGTCTGATTGCCCTGGACATCTTTTTCTTGCCTAACTGTTATGGCAAGAACTTTCAGTACTATGTTGAATAGCAGTGGCGAGAGCAGGCAACCTTGTCTTGTCCCCAGTCTTCGAGTTTGGGGAAGATTGTTTCTCTCCATTGAGAATGATGCTTGCTGTGGACTTGTGGTAGATGGCTTTGACTATACTGAGGCACGTTCCTTCAATGCCCATTTTGCTAAGAGTTTTCATCATAAAGAGGTGCTGGGTCTTGTCAAATGCTTTTTCTGCATCTATTGATATGATCATATGGTTTTTATCTTTTCTTTTGTTGATATAATCGATTATATTGATTGACTTGCAAATGTTAAACCATCCTTGCACCTGGAATGAATCCTACTTGGTCACAGTGTGTGATCTTTTTGATGAGTCATTGGATTCTGTTTGCTAGGATTTTGTTGAGAGATCTTTGTGTCTGTGCTCATCAGGGATATTGACCTGTAATCTCTTTCTTTGTGGTATCTCTCTCTGCTTTTGGTATCAGAGTGATATTTGCTTCATAGACACTGGAAGTGTTTCTGATTCTTTGATTTCCTGGAAAATCCTGAAAAGGATTGGGAGTAAATTCTCTTTTAATATTTGGAAGAATTCACTAGTGAATCCATCTGGGCCAGGACTTTTGTTTTGGGGGAGACTTTTTATTATCCTTTCAATTTCCTCGGTGGTGATAGGTCTGTTTAGATACTCCAGGTCCTCTTGGTTCAGCCTTGGGAGGCTATGGAAAACCAGGAATTTATCCATTTCCTCAAGGTTTCTTGTTTCATGGCACAAAGATTGTCAGAGTAATCTCTGCTGATCCTTTGAATTTCTGTAGTTTCTGTTGTGATATCCCCCTTTTCATTTCTGATTCTGGTTTTTTGTTTGTTTTTTTTTTCTCTCTCTCTTTCTTTGTGAGTCTTGCTAGAGGTTTATCGATCTTGTTTATTTTCTCAAAGAACCAGTTCTTGGTTTCATTGATCTCTCAGATTGTTTGTTGGGCTTCCACCTTGATAATTTCTGCTCTAAGTTTTATTATTTCCTTCCTTCTTCCTGCGTTGGACTCCTTTTGTTAATCATTCTCCAAGATCTCAAGCTGTTAGTTTAGGTTACTTATATGGGCTCACTCATACTTCCTGAGAAATGCTTGTAGATCTTAAAACTTTCCTCTTAACACAGCTTTTGTTGTTTAAGTTCTGGTAACTTGTGTCTTTATTCTCATTTGTTTCCAGGAATCTTTTTATTTCCTCTTTGATTTCCTTTCTAAACCACTTGTTCAATAGTGAGCTGTTTAATTTCCAGGTGTTTGACTTGATTTGTGTGTGTGTGATTCACTTCTATTTTCAGTGCATCATAGCCCCATTTTCTTATGTATTGGATGTTTTTTCCTTGTAGAGTTCAACCAGTGCCTTATATCTTTGATATTAATCCCTTATCAGGAGAGTATTGGGTGACTATCCTTTCTGATTCCATAGGCTATCTTTGTATCCATGACCAAGGAAAAGAGGGGTTAGGAGGACTGGTCAGTGGTTGGAACTAATCACAAGTGTGTGTGGAACTGAAGGCAGGTAAGATAGAGAAGAGACTGGTATGCCAATAATAACTGGGAATGATAATGCTGGACAAGAACTGAGTGCTAAAAGTAGGTAAAGGGATATTCTTGACAAAACCTTTCAGTACCAATACTGCAAACCACAAAGCCGAGAGAGACAGACAGACAGACAGACAGACAGAGAGAAGCTCCTGACATAGAGGCAGGCAGGAGGTGGGGGGTGATGGGAGAGAAACTGGGGACACTGGTGCTGGGAAATTACACTGGTGGAGGGATGGGTGTTGGAATACTGCATGACAGAAATCCAACCATGAACGGCTGTGTAAAGGTCTATCTCTCAGTGATTCAATAAAAAAGTTTTAAAAAAAAATCTCACGACAGAACAATAGTTCAATGGACTGGAGCACTGAACCATTTATATGCAAGTGGCCTGGATTTAGTCCCCTGCATCATACAGTCACCCAGACCACCAGGAGAAACCCCACGCACTGAGCTGGTAGTTGTCCCTAAGCACCATCAGGGATTACATAAAAGACAAAACAAACAAACAAAAGTGAACCTCAGCGTTCTAAACCACTTAAGGGTTTCACACAATTCAGTTTCTCTGTTCACACCATTATGAAATGCAAGTGGTTTTCCCAAACCATTGTCAGTGTGTGGGAATTCCCTGTGCCATGAGTAAAATCTGTGGTGCTCCAGCTGTTCTCTCTTAATATTAGTTCAAAATTTTAATTTTAGAGCATGTCATCTCTCTGTTTGGAAGTGCTTACTGATAGAGCCAGGGTTGCAGCCATGGAGATGTTCTGTCATCTGGAATAGCCTCATTAAGTTTGGCGCTTCTGAAGGCTCGCTGAAGTATAAATAAAATATGCCCAGTTTCCTTCTGAAGAGTTGGGCTTTTGCACTCAAATGCATTCTTTTGTATCTCTTGCTTCCCTGCTCAGGAAACCTGGAAGAAGGCAGAATGATGTGGGAAGTGAGGGACAAGGGGTAAGTGATGGAGTTTGGATAAGGGTCCAGTATGTGTCAAGGTCCTGAGTACTCAGAAATGTATAGAACTGACAGTGAAGAACTTTTCATCTAACCGCTTGTCATTTAAACCTCAAATCTTCTATTTGACCTTAGTATATGTGCTCCATTATAATGTCACAGGTAATGAGTAAACAGGAAGCGAAAAAAATTGCTTATTGACAGAAATGACAGAAAGACTGTTATTTTGATGTTTCCAAGTAATGCAGTTCCTGCAGTCCTAATTAGTGTGACACGAAAACTCACTGCCAAGAAATTGCCTGGTATTTGCTTAAGCTTTATTCAAAAATTGTAAGGTTTTGGAGAGTTAGCCCAAAGTATTTATTTTATATGTACTGAGATGCTCTGATGCTAGTAGGGCAGAAGAGATGGTGCAAATTGTTATTCAGATATAATTAAACCTAGGTCACATTCAAGTCCATTAAGCAACAGCCTCAAATCCTTTTAATTAATGGGTTCAGATTGGTTGGTCTGAAGAAGCTAATTAAATTTTTTTCCAGGACTTTCTGTTCAAATAGACTTGCCTTATGCTCCTGCATTTTCTTCAGAGTTCCTTGCAGGTTGGAGTTGATGAGCGGTATCAGCACTTTGCAGCAGGCTCTGCTTTCCGGAGGTCAGCTGACAGTGCGAGCTCTGGGTCTTTCCATCTTACATGACCCCAGTCTCCACCTTCTGGCATCTTTCCCCTTATTGTTGGAAGGATCCAGAAAACCTGTGCTCCTGGCCTGACAAATGGCCCGAGAGAGACCATCTTTCCCATTGGACAGATCAGACCCTCCCCCCACTCTGATGGGGAGGAAAGATCAAAAGCATCAGAGGGTAACCCGAATTCTGTCTTTCCTGGAGCTGGGTTGTTCTTTCCCCTGTTTCCTTCCATTTCTTCTGTTGCTCCAGGCATCCCCTCCCTAGAGCCCCTTACTCCTGCCACACCCTGTACACAAAGGTGCTCTCCGACTCCTAACAGCCCATCAATCCTCTCAGGGTTTTCAGGAAAGGAGACATAAACCTTCCAAAGTAATACAGAGGTTAGCTACCTGCTCAGAAAGAAGAGAATTTTACTTCCTCGCCCCTGGGGGCTGCCCATAACTCTCCAGTAAGGCCAGCATGGAGCTGCCCAGCCTCCAGCCCAGGCACTGGCACCCTCCTCCTGCAGCTTCTCTTCCAGTATCTCTCCTCGGTAGGGATCAATCATGAGTCAGCGAAAGGGCCACCTAGGCAGGATTGCTGGGCAGAGGGCCCAAGAGCCACCACGGAGCACCGAGCCTCGCCTGTTCTGAAGAGTCCTTCACTCTCTGGCTGGTGGGGTGTTCCTCATTGCCGTGCTGGAGCAGAGGCTCTGGTATCCTTTGTCACTTGTGCCTCTGGGGCCTGGAACCCAGAGCTCTTGGAATTGCCTCCTTCTGTGCAGGGAGATGTCGCATGGCACCCAGCAGAGACCCTGGGCCTCGGGTACCTCCGGCATGAACGGACCTACAGCCGTCAGGATGCTTTGAGGTTTATGAAACCTCAATGCCTTTGTGGGCCCCAAGCCACAGAGCTGCAGGCAGACCCCTTTGTCACCGGCTCTCAGCTTGCTGGCCGTGAGGCCTGTGGTGCGCTTTTGCTGCCCTCTATCGTTTGCCGAGGGGAAAACATGGGTTTGCTTGCTGGAGAGCAAAGCTGTGAAAAGGCTCTGCAACCTCGCCCCCCAACATGAAAGGGAAAATCAGAACCTGATGTTGATGTCCCCCCAGTGAGAATCCCCCGGTGAAAGCCCACGCCCACCTCTCGCCCATCATGTTCCAGAAGCGCCCCTGGAATGGTAATCAAACCACCAAACCACGGAGGGACCTTTGTGTCCCGCACCAGGCATCCCTGAAAGGGCCTGTTGTTTCTGGGACTCAATGAAGAAACCTTCTGTTTGCTTAAGCAAGTGTTTTTCCAGTCCCGGCTCCTGGTGAGTTACAGAAAGGTTATTGTTGGGCCTTGGGTTTTGTTGTTGTTTTGCTTCTTTTAATACTCCCACCTCCCTCCCTTCAGCTCCCCCACCAACACTTATTTCATAACTTTTTTTTTTCATTTAGCAAAAGAAAACATGAGGACCGGGTGATATTTTCCAGATCCTAATGAAAACTGACTTCACTTAGCCTTTCCCACCAGGGTCCAAGAACCTCCCAGAGTCTGTGTGTGACCTTCACACAGGAAGGCAGTGTGGACTAGCCAGCCCTGTGCAAGCCAGGGACACTCTTGACAGTGTGTTCATATGTTCTGTGCTTCTGTCTTGCAGCTGTTCGTTGGACTTGGGTTTCCCTACGAGGGTCCGGCTCCCCTGGAGGCCATCGCAAATGGATGTGCTTTTCTGAATCCCAAGTTCAGTCCCCCAAAAAGCAGCAAAAATACGGACTTCTTCATTGGCAAGCCAACTCTGAGAGAGGTAAGCATCTCTACACATCATTCTACTTTAGTGAAAGCAATAATGGCTGTGGATGAAGCGCTGGCAGCTCATTTAAGCCTCCTACCCTGCACAGCAGAGATTGATCCACTCCATGCAACACATCTGGGTGGCAGGTGGAACTGGCATGGAGACAAGGAAGGTCACATTTAGCCCCAGAGGGGCAGAGCCATGTGTGGATTTGAATCCATTTCCACCCTTTCACAAAGTGTAGTATGTTTTCAGTCCACCCACGTCTTACCTTCGTTAGAATAGATATTGCTGAACTCCGAATGAGCTGAACTTGAGTTTTGTTGACTGGCTAGCATGTATGGAATAAGGAAATTATTTATTTGATGGGTATTTCTGAAGAACCTACTCTCCAGGACGGGCCGTGGCAACTCTGAGTGGGACTGTGGAGTCCTTAAGTTCAACCTTGAGTCTCATAAGAGACTGCAATGATGAAGCTGCATTTAATCCCCCACTCTGCCACCTCAGCAGGCACCCTCCTGAGAACCCAGCCTGCCAGTGCTCGAACCATTTTCAAAAGCCCTGTTTCAGTGGCTTTCTTGGGTCCTCTTGAATACTGATAATGGTGGACAGTCACTCCAGCAGTTGGATTCAATTTGGATCAATAAACAAAAGCCTTCTAGATGAGTATGTGAGTGCCAAGCCAGGGGGTTCTTTATCTAGTCTGAAACAGGTGGGTGCAAGAAACCGAAGGTTGAGTTTCTCGTTGCTTCAGTGTTGTTCCCAGGTTCCCCAGAGGCTGCTGGGAAGGAGCAGCCTCAAGTGTGTGCGGTTGTAATGCCCGAGCCTGGCAGGCTTGCCGCTGGCAGGCAGCCTTCCTGCAACACGGCAGCCCTGACTCTAATGCCTGCATTTTCAGTTCCACAGCAGTTTTATTAACTGCAGGGTTGGTTGGTTTTCTTCCCCTACATAACACATTCAATGCATTTTTTTTTTCTGATCACTTTTTACTGTTTAGTCAGAGATCTTATAATTAAGACTGCTCTCTTCTGATCCTCTTTGGTGAAATGGAGGAACATGAGAAAGATCACTAGGTTATACTCAAAAAGATGGCTCTGTTGGCCAGATAACAGAGGCAGAGGAGAGAGAGAGAATTACATGTACACCCACATTTACTGATTTTTTTTTTTCCTGCTAGTAGAATAAGTCTGATTTCTTCATTTGGGGGAATAGTTTCATTGTTGGGGGTCATTCCTCAGCAACCCCTGAGACACTAGGACTCAGAGATCAGGAAGGTCCAATCTGACATTGAGGCACTTATTCTTTGAAAAGATTTTAAAGGATGTTCCTGGCAAGTAAGAACATCTCAATTTGGAAATCTCAGCTTTAACATGTAACTGACTCTTTTGAAGCTGACATTTTGGAGAAGTAAATGGGGACTAATAAATTCTTGTCTCTGGATTTTAATTTAGTGTAGAAAATCTCTAAAGTTCTACTTTTGCCCAATTGCACACTTGTTGCAACTTTACTTTTTTGGTGATAGAATATGTAATATATACAATATTTTAACTGTTTTGAAGCCTACAGCTCCCTAGTACTAAGTCAGCCACCAACACTATATATTTCTAGACCTTATTGACCCAAAAAGAAACTGTCCTCATTAAATAATTATTCCTAGGGCCAGAGTGATAGTACAGCAAGTAGGATACTAGCCTTGCTAGCACCAAGGTTCAGTCCCCGGCATCCCATATAGTCCCTTACACACCACCTGGAGCAGTTCCTGAGTGCAGAACCAGTAGTAACCCCTGAGCATCACTGAGTGTAGCCCCAAACCAAAAACTTTTAAAAATTCCCCTTTCCTTCTGTCCATCTTAGAGGTTCCCCTCCCCCGTGCTTCATAACATTGATTTCACTTTCTATCTTTAAAAATCTACCTATTTTAGATACTAGATATAATGGAATCATAATAGTTGTTGTTTCGTCTCTGACTTTATTTCACCTAGCCTATTTTTAAGGTTTTTATATATTATAGCACATGTCAGAATCTCATTCTTTTCTAAGGCTGCATAGGACAGAATTGCCTATTATGTCCCATTTTATTGACCTAGTCTGTTAATGACCTCCTGGACTGTTTCCACTTCTTGTTAGTTTGGTTACTGGTGTTTTCACATGCACAGTGGTTAGTGGTTTACAGACATGAGTCCTTTTAATTCCTTGGCATGTTCTTGAGTCCTTTTAATTCTTTAGCATGTTTACCAACAAGTGGAGCTGTTGGAATTTAATTCTTTTTTTTTTTTTTCTTTTTTGCTTTTTGGGTCTAACCCAGCCATGCACTGGGATTACTCCTGGCTCTGCACTCAGGAATAACTCCTGGCGGTACTTGGGGAATCATATGGGATGCTGGGAATAGAATCCAGGTCAGCCACGTACAAGGCAAACGCCCTACCCACTGTGCTATCTCTCCAGACCCTTAATTCTTATTTTGAATGATTATGGTCTTAACAGATTTTGGCTTCACCCAGCTTCCTATGATGGAGAGTGGTCATATTAAAAAACCTTAATTATCAAAACTAAGAAAATAGTATCGGTACCAGTGGTTTTGAATTGCCGATCCGTTGCTGATTCACTAATATAAAAAGTTTAAAAATTATTCAAAATTATTCATGTAACCTACAACTACAGACTTTTAGTCTTCATTAGTTTTTTGTGGTAATGTTCTTATTTTATTCCAGGATCCAATCCAGAGTTAGCATTATATTTAATTGCCATGTTTCTCTAGTCACCTCCAACATTTCATTGCCACTCATGACCTTGATCCTTCTATTTAAAAAAAAAATTTTTTTATAGGAACCACATCCAGTGGTGCTGTATAGGAGTGGGTCCAGGGCCATTCCCAGAAATAGATGCAGGCTTGATGGTGCTTGGGCATTGGCACAGTGCTCAGGGTCACCAGGGTTACACCCAGTGATGTTTTGGAGGCCACGGGGCCTACACATTCAGGGCATTTGCTACTTGAACTATTTCCCAGGCCTTGAGCTTGACCCTCTTAAAGAATACTGGTCCATGTCTTTGAACACTGTCAATCTGGATTTGAATCACAATTTCTCATGATAGTTTGAGATTACACTATTTGAGCAATAACAAAGTCACAATGATCACCTTCTTAGCATGCCATATTAGAGGGTGCAAGGTGTCAGAGTGTCTTATTAGTTCTTCTCAAACTTCTACTAGTTTATTTTCGCCTGTATCAGTGGCCTTTACCTGCAACAGTTATTACTTTGAGGTTCTTTCTCTTGGTGATTTTCTATTTTCTTCTCCCTGATTTCCTAAAACGAATGAAGAAACCCATTTATTTTTTACTGCAGGTCCTTACAGAAATATTGGGAAATGATTAAACTGAAGTATTCTAGATGACATATTCAACTGCACTTTTTGGGGTTTTTTTGGGTTTTTTTGCTTTTTGGGTCATACCCAGCAGTGCACAGGGGTCACTCCTGGCTCATGCACTCAGGAATCACCCCTGGTGGTGCTCAGGGGACCATATGGGATGCTGAGATTTGAACCCAGGTCGGCCGCGTGCAAGGCAAACGCCCTACCCACTGTGCTATCCTCTAGCCCCTCAACTGCACTTTTTTATTACTGACAATCTTCACCATTTTTAATGACTTTTGACACAATCAATATTTTTTCTTGAAAAACAGAAGAACTGAGTTTACTCTATTTTCCCTGCAAAGTATGTAATGTTACATATAGCAGCTCAGCCACTATGAAGTTGCTGAGAAAACTCTGTGTATTGTATTTTGTCCATTGTCATCGTTTAGTAATTTGGTTTCTCTTGACCCTAGAGGTTTCCATTATGGCATTGGAGCCATTCTTCTAAGATGAGAATCCCCTTCAGGGCTGCCACGAGTGGGCTCCCTATCCCTTCCAATGTGTAAGTGAGACTCTAGTTTAGAATGGCAGTGAGGGGTCCTTTCAACACTTGCTCAGAAATTGACCCCCTGCAGATGACCCTGTCACTCCTGGGCTCTTACAGAAGGGTAGAGATGCAGAAGGTCAGTAGACAGATGTCCAGTGTGTCCCCACAGCATCCCTAGTGTAGTTGCTGTAGGAGGGGAATTTATCAGGCACGTTTCTTTTTTTCCAGGAGCTCGCAATTTTATATGGAAGTGATAAGACTAATAGATAATCAAAGGAAATGCATAAAGAAATAGCTAAGTGGAATAAGGAAGAGGAGTTTACTTGGAGCTGTGCCTGATGTGAAATGTGCTGGGTAGTTGAGAAGGGGGTGCCGAAGGAACAATGCTTTAAGGAAGAGCAGGAGAAAGGGATTCGAATATGAGGGAGGTGAGTGTGGGTGGGAGTGGTGGAGTCCACTGCTTCTTGCCAGAGGGCACGTTTCACCTGAGTTGCATCCTTCGGAGCGAGAGACAGCTCAGAGGGCAGGCTGAGTGCCAGCAGCATCACACAGCTGTGAGGGCTAGTAAACTTGGCCCCGTGGCAAAGGGGACTTCCCATTCTGCTCTAAGCTCATAAATGCCATAATCCCTTTCTAACCAAAAATGTTTTAAATCAGAAAAGAACCATCAATAATTCTAACAGTTCTAAGGCTCAAAAAGCCCTAAACACTTTAACCTACGTTTACATAAATACATTCCTTTTTTTAATTTAAGCAACAACAGAGCCATATAAGTTGTTTTCATATCATGTGCATATGTCCCTTCTTTGCCTTTATTTGAAGAAAAGAATACATCTAGGGGGACCAGGGCAAAGGTATAGCGTGTAGGGTGTTTGTCTTGCACATAGCTGACCCAGGTCCAATCCCTAACACCCCATGCTGAGTCTGCCAAGAGACATCCCCGGATGCAGAGAGAGGAGTAAGTTCTGAGCACTGCCAGGTGTGGTCCAAAAACCAAACAACAAACCAAAAACCCTATATCTCTAAATATAGTTTAATTTTTCTTTATGCATTGAACCAATTTGTACACCAAATATACACACAAAGGGGGAGAAATCCCATAATACCTAAAAGAAATATGGTCATTTCAACTTATGCTTTCAATGTAATACAAATTATATTTTTATCTTTATGTTGGGAAACATATTAATAGGTTCTTGATCATTATGCTGACATTTTATAAGCCATAAAAATTTTCTGGCTTAGGAGTTTTTTTCCACATAAAGAGAACCTGTGTTCTCAGTGGAGTCTTAATCACCACTGTGAAGTAATGTCTCATATTTAATAAGATTTTCGTTACTTTACAAACTCTTCTCTATCAAATTACTGATTGATATACAATGAAGTAGCTCAGATCAGATGGTCCTCAATAAATTAACAAGAAGGAACATAGCATTCAAGGGTGGATAATGAATCACAAACTACCTTTCTCATAAAATTAAGTAACCCCACTAAATGTGGCTGAAGAAAATGATAATGGCTCAGTACTCTGAATTTTCCAAGAGTGTTCAGCAACCTCCTAAATAAGCAGGGTCCTTAAAGAGGGAGAGAAGGGGCACTGCTAATATGTATAAAGCTAAGTGTTGAAATCAATGCCAAGTTTCATGTTTCATTTACCCAGACTTCCACTAGGAGAATTAATTTGTTCTTCAGTCAAAAAAAAAGAAATGATATGACTTTTTTTTCTCATCTTCATAGAAGATCTAATACATAAATTCAATCTGGGTTTTTTTATTTAGTTTTTTTTAGGTTGGAGCATTTTTAAGAAAGTGATTAATTTTTAGTATTTACACAGAACATCATTTGGTCTTTGTTTTAAAAACATTCTTTAAAATTGCCATCCATCCTGGGGATTCAGACAATGGCTGTGGCTTGAAATCCAGCAAGCACAGGATCCTGAGTTCAAACACCCTGCCTGTCCCATGTGTTATGGAGATGCTGATGGCTCCTCTCTTAGGGATGCCCACCAACAAAGGACCTGCAGAATGGCTCAGTGACTTAGGAAGTGCCCAGGCAAATATGAGACCAGGTTCTCCTGGCCAACATGTTTTTGTGGTCCCCATGTAGGACAGAAGAAAGAGAAAACTGTTACCTTTATTTCTCTGTTAAGTAAATAATTTGTTAAAGGAGCTGATTTTGAATTTACTCTCAGACAAGGTGGTCTTGAGGAATGATAAATCCTTCTAAACCTTCCAGTCCCCATTCCTGCACAGGAGACCAGATCAGTCACACATGTGCAGTGATTAGCCCAATCCAGCCGGGGGCTTCATAGAGATGTGATGAATCGAGAATAAGTACTGAGGGGTCTGGGCCATAGTGTAACAGGTAGGGCACTTGCCTTGCATGCAGCTGACCTGGGTTCAATCCCCGGCACCACAGATAGTCTCCCAAGCCCAACAGGAGTGGATCCCTGAGCCTAGAAACAAAAGAAATGGACAAAAGAGGAAGTAAGTGCTGAGAAGAATAAATAATATTTCCTGACCTCTGTGAGCATGGGTGGGGAGCTGGTCTGGCCAGCAAGGGGGCAGGACTGCACAGAGGAAGCCAGAGCAAGATCTCAGTGGAAGTGCATGACCTCCATGTACAGGCTATTGAAGACTTGTAGCTGAGGTCCAGTAACTTAAGTTCTGGGTGGCTGCCCCCAGTAGTGTGTGTACACTATACACCATTGGCACAGTAGGTTAAATAATGGGGTTCAGCACCAGGTGAAGAGGTACCAGTGAAATCATCCAGTCCTCTGAGTGTATTAGACACAAGAAAAAAAAGGGAGATAACCAGCCTCAAATGCAAGGACCACCACCCTCCCAGAAATGGAATTCATAAGTAATGTGCCTTGCCTTATGGGCTGGAGTGATAGCACAGAGGGTAGGGCATTTACCTTGCATGCAGCCGACCCCAGTTTAATTCCTCCATCCCTCTCGGAGAGTCTGGCAAGCTACCGAGAGTATCCCGCCCACACGGCAGAGCCTGGCAAACTACCCGTAGCATATTCGACATACCAAAAACAGTCACAACAAGTCTCACAATGGAGACGTTACTGGTGCCTGCTTGAGCAAATCGATGAACACTGGGATACCAGTGCTACAGTGCAATGCCCTGCCTATAGGAAAGTAGTTTATAATATGTTAAGTTATACTTCAGTATCTGAGTGGTGAAGTGATACTTGACCTCACAGGACACCCAGGAACTCACCAGAAGACATTATGATGCTTCTTACCTCCGCACAAAGAATAAGTGTTTACTTGAGAGGAATAGCAATGCAGCTGAATACAGCCAGCCCTTTTTTTAATAGTTGATAGTACAAAATATAAGCTGAACATGAAAGTGTTTTCATTTACATATATGTATGTATGTATAACATTCATTTGAGATCTAGAGATAGAGCCTGAATGGGGGCTATTGCACTAGAAATATGCTCATATGGGTGGCATTGACTTTGTGCCACAATATTTTTTTCAAAATGGTATCTGCTCATTAGTGAAGTTTCAAATAAAACAGCTCAGACATCTCTTTATTCACCTGCTCCTGGGAATGTCAGTGTACCTCACTGTGGAGAGCAAGAACCTCTGAAGCCATAGAGAAGCAGCCATGATTTGCAGGAGTGGCAAATCAGGAAGCACCTCACAGGCTCAGGGTAGTACCCCTGAAGTCATGTGAGAACCGAAAACACTTCCACAGATATCTGCAATGCTCCCTTTATATCAGGACTTTGGAGAGACACAAGAATAAAGGCAGAGACAAGTTTGCAAGATCATTTTAGCTGTCTTACAGAATGAACTTTTCAGAGTGGAGAACTAGCTGATTTCATATGGGTTTGCTTTGACCAACCTTTTTTTCTTTAAATTAATCCTCCTTAAAAACAAAAATTTTGGGACTGGAGCAATAGCACAGCGGGTAGGGTGTTTGCCTTGCACACAACCAACCCAGGCCAGGTTCGATTCCCATCATTCCATATGTTCCCCCAAGCACCTCCAGGAGTGCATGAATGCATTCCTGAGTGCATGAGCCAGGAGTAACCCCTGTACATCACCAGGTGTGACCCAAAAAGCAAATAAATTAATTGATTAAATAAATACTTTGGTTAAAAAAAAACAAATTTTCAGGCTTGTTTTTTTTTTTTCCGCTCTTTGGGTCACACCCAACATTGCTCAGGGGTTACTCCTGGCTCTGCACTCAGATATTACGCCTGGCAGTGCTTGGGGGACCATGTGGGATGCCAGGGATTGAATCCAGGTCGGCCACGTGCTATCGCTCCAGCCTCCAGGCTTGCTTTTTGAGCCTGTATTCTCCCGTGAACACATACCTCACTTGCTTGTCTCTGTGTTTCTTTGCTTGCCTTTTTCTGGAGAAGACTATGTTCTCTCTCAAACATTTACTTCTCCCTTTCTCTTACCTCTCATCTTTCTTTTTTTTTTTTCTTAATTTTTGGGTCATTCCTGGCTCTGCACTCAGGAATTACTCCTGGCGGTGCTCGGGGGACCGTATGGAATGCTGGGAATCAAACCCAGTTCAGCTGCATGCAAGGCAAACACCCTACCCGCTGTGCTATCGCTCCAGCCCCCCCTCACATCCTTCTAAACAAGTTTCAGTTACAACTTTCTTGATTAACAACAACAACAAAAACCTTCCTTTTCTTTTCCAATTGTAAATTGTTTTTTTACACATATTAGGTCTCCAATGTGATGCTTATGATCATTATTTTGTCCTTACTCCAAAACTCATTTAGATAACATTATGGCCCTTTCTACTATAATTTTATCTCTTCATGTGACTTTAAGGACCCTATTGTGAATTTCCTATGCTTGTCTGTCTATATAGGTACTAGTTTGTAGGGCTGAGATGTGGCCAAGCAAAAGTGCTCATTATTTCTTGTTGGTATTTTTGAAGTCACCTGTTACGCCCCTATGTGATCTATTTATATTTTTATTATTTGTAATCTGCAGGGTGGTTCTTAAGAGGTTTGGATCAAGGAGAAATAAAAATGTCTTGTTACTTGTGCAAGTACAGCTCAGTACCATAAAATGCATAACACTTCCTCCATCACAGAAAGTTTTAATTCAATGCTCAAGAAACTAAGTTGTTCCATTTCTTTCCTTCCCAGCTGACATCCCAGCATCCTTATGCAGAAGTTTTCATCGGCCGGCCACATGTCTGGACTGTTGACCTTAACAATCAGGAGGAAGTAGAAGATGCAGTGAAAGCAATTCTGAGTCAGAAGGTGGTTTCTTTTGTTCCATGTTTCCCAATTTGTAATGTAAACTGGGATATGTAGACAGCATCACAGGCCTTCATTTGAGTGATGAGAGCATTCCCTTCCATCTGAGCTGAACTCTGGAATTAGAAGGTAGCCAAGCTTTGGCTTGGGAATTCCACCCATGTTCTGTGAAATGGAAAACCAGGTGGTATCCAAACATGTGCCCACACTCTAGTCTCTTTTGAGGTGACTCCTGGGCCCCCAACATGCTAATATGGAACTTCAGTTATACTTGCTTCAGTGGCCAAATTATGCAGCTCTCACAAAGGTCAGAAAATATAGGCCTGGCCCCAACAGAGACAGAGCAAGAGGGGAATGGAGAGATCACTTAATAAAATAAAGCTTATGTTTGCTATCACAAAATGAGCTATGAAAGAACACATTAACTAGGGTTAGAAGGGATGAGAGCGATAGCACAGCAGCTAGGGTGTTTGCCTTGCACATAGCCGACCCGGGTTCAGTTCCTCCGTCCCTCTTGGAGAGCCCAGCAAGCTACCGAGAGTATCTCGCCTGCATGGCAGAGCCTGGCAAGCTACCCGTGGGGTATCCGATATGCCAAAAACAGTAACAACAAATCTCACAATGGAGACGTTACTGGTGCCCGCTTGAGCAAATTGATGAACAGCGGAATGACAGTGCTATACAGTGCTATGTTCTTCATGCAGAAGGTCTGTATTCTACCCCAGAATCTCATGGTCCTTACAGCCAGTGGGAATAACCCCTAAGCACTGCAAGTAGGGCCCCAAAACAAAAAATAAGGAAGGAGAATGAAGTATAAAACATAGATTTAAAAAATACAGGGAAATGTTTTTATATAGCATCTATTTTTCTTGTTTCACTGAAACATTTTATAGAATTTTAAGTCGTGTGCACTTCAGAATTCTCCTAAACGATATCTTAGACATTTATTGAGTACCTACTGCATGCAGAGTCCCTTTGAGCCACTTAAGGGGATGTTCATGGTGATCAGCATACTCACGGATGGCTCTGTGCCTGGGCTGACGCTTCTCGGGGAGCAGAGACTGACTTATATGGCCTTGGGCTCTGTCCAGTGCAGCCTGTCTGCCCACTGCAATTTCTACACTCAGTTCCGGCATTGGACGAGAAGCAGTAGAGGCGTGACATGAGGGCAGGCTGAAATCCAACAGCTTGGATCTGGGTTCCAGCTGTTACTCTCACTTACCAGCAGAATCCTCTTAGTCAGTACTGAACCTCCGAGCCTCCACTTTGTCCACTCTGACGTCAGCTGATATTGCCTCCTGTGCACTAGCTGATATCTCCTCCTGAACTCGGTGAGGTTATGGCATGTACATTCTCGGTTCTGGTCTCAGCATTTTAGGTCAGAAGCTCCCAGACCTCTGGTGGTCACTCTAGCGTGGCACCATGAGGATCGCCCTGAAACGCCTGCTGTGCATCGAAAGCGCCACCACCAGAGTCATTGTGTAGAATCACAGGTTTTCTTTCTTCTTGTATCTCCAAGTTTCTTCGATTATTGATTTCCTAAGGCTGCTATAATGAAGAACCAGAAACATGTTGACTTCATCAGGGCAAATTAGCACTCCTCAAAATTTAGAGAATGGGATCCAAAATGGTGATACCGACGGGGCCCTGTGCCCTGTGCTCTGTGCAGCCTCCACTGGGGGATGTTTCCTTGCCTCTACCCACTCCTGGTGGCCCCAGACATCCCTTGACAGTAGCTATAGGCCTTTCATCTCTGGTCACATTCTCTCTGGAGGCACGTGGCTCTCTCACCACTTCACTTACAGACTTCCGTTCACTCTCATTCAAAGTCATGTCATCTTAACTTGATTATATCTGTGAAGACCATATTTCCAAACATGCTAGGGGTTAGGATTTCAGCTTATCTTTGGGGGGAATCATGGAGATACAGTTCAACCCATGGCACTTCAGTAAGTAATCATAAAGAAGAGTGACTTCAAAGAGAAGCCACTTGAAAGCTAATGTAGAGGCAGACAGTCTCGAACCATGAACACCAGTACTTTTTATGTTAAGATCTCTTCTGTCATCAACCAGAAGTCTAATGGAAAAGCCTCAGCCATAATCCCTGACAGCAGGCCCTGGGCTCTGTCTGCTTCCTCCTAGATGGAGCATGATCACTCATCCCTGAATTTAAAACCCTGTACTTCTTCCAGGTTATTCCAAAGACCAGTTAAAGACACCTTTTTTATAAAGTACATAACTATGATGATCATTGACATGTAGACAGAACTTCTTTCTACACATATATAATCTTTCTTAACATCTTTATGAACATTATCTCACTCTGTGGAGTAGAATTTGTTTCTGTTTTGTAGACAAGAAAAAGTTTTAAAGAAATTAACTAAAATTATATCACCATTAAGTGGTAGAACTGGGACTAAAACCAAAGACTATTTGATTAAAGATAATGCAAAATATTTTTCAAACTAGTAGGAAAGACAGGTAAGAGTTGGGAAGTAAGAATTTAAATACGAATTGAGATAGGGGGACCAGAGTGTGGGTAAGGTGCTTGCCTTGCACACAGCTGACTTGATTTCAAACCCGGACACTCCATATGGTGACCTGAGAAGCACCAGGAGTGATCACAGAGCGTGGAGCCTGGAGTAAGTCCTGAGCACTGCCGGGGCTGGGTGTCGCCCAAAAATAAAACAAAAAAGCAAACAACAATGGGGCAGGGCTGGGAGAAGAAATGAGATGGGGGTGGTGATGAAATTAATACTTGAACAATCATCCTTACACTTGTTGCCATGAGTAAGAAAGTTGGCACCAAGTATTTATTTGATTAATTATAAGATTTAAAATTTCATGGCACTAAGTTCTTTCTTTTTAGTAAAAGTGACCCATTGATGAATTCAAACCTAGAGACTTAGTAGATCAAGGAGATAGAAATCAGCTCCTGGTCTTCAGATACAGTCCAGTGAGCACAGCCCTTGCTGTCTGAATCCAGACCACCTCTGCAAGTGGCACCAAGGAGGACTTGGCTCATTCTCTGAGAGTAATTTCCTAGAGCAGCTGTACTCTGACCTGAGCAAAAAGAAAAAAAGAGCAGTTCAGAAGATAGAAGTCCCTCAGGAAAGGATTAGAGAAAGAATAAAATGGAATGTCTCTAAAGCCAGCACAAACTCCACAGTACTGGTCAAAGTGCAACCTGTAGATTGAATCTGACAATTCAAGAGATAATTCTGTTTTCACAAAGCAAGATGGTCAAGAACATTGTTACTCTTCCATATAACTTGCCCCACTTGGGTTTCTGAGTGACTGCATGTGATTTCAGCATTTTCTTTCATTAGTTCCCCCTAGTGGCCTGTACTTCTTCCTGAAGGACTGTCATGTATTTGTTTAGTCACGACTTTTGCCTGTACTCTTTATCCCCAAAGCCACTGGTCTAGGGACAGCTAGTGGAACTAGCAGAGGTAGTTAAGAAAACAATTTTCTTTATTTTCCTTTATAGGAAAGTTGATTGGCGTCATATCCTCTAAAACAGTGAACTGACCACAAAGCAATTAATGAGTCAGCAAGCACTCTTGTGGATAAACTAGTTTTGTTTGGTAAAACAAAGAAGTCCTTTTTCCATATTTATTCATCAAATCTTTGAATTCATTTATTTAAATCTCTAACGACTGCCCTTTAGAATATGTTGTAGGAATGCCCTTTAGAATACAACCTGCATCCCGCTACTGAGCTAAGTCTGTTGGCCTGGTGATGGATGACCGTTTATTTATGACACTCCAGAATTTTACTACCCACCCCTTATTCATGATCCAAATTTCGAGATCTCTGGTAGTTTCTTTTCATTCCTTCTTTTCATTCTTTTCATTCCTTCTATGAACTTTTGGGAGGAGATAAAACTCAAGGACAGTTATAGAAAGCTTCTAGAATCACCCATACGTTGAGTACATAAAAACCTAGAAAAGAATAAAAAGCTGTGTCTGGGTCAGAGAGAGAATAGTGGTGCAACAGCCAGAGTTAACAAAGGCTCCAGTGTGTCTTTGAGCAAGTTTGCACAAGTTTGGAGTTTAGAAATTCTAAAAAGTGTGGAACATAGAAGTTGGTTCTTTAAGTATTTTTAACTCTTCAGAAATAAGGTGTTGAGAAATTGACCTCAACCCTTCAGATAAGCTGTGCCCTGATATTTTATAACTTACAACTCAGTCTCTGCTGGCACTGTCTGAGTTAGAATGTGCAAAGATGATTAAGACACACCTCTGTGATGTGCCATCCAATTGTGCATTTGAAGATAATGATATGAAATTAACAGTCACAGCCAAGGAAGCTTTCATATGTAGTGTGAAAATCAAAGCACAGACAAAAAGGAAAAGAACCCCCCTGAGACCAATTGCTCTGCTGCCTAGAGAAAAACATCTTTTCTACCTATTAACATTTATAATGGTTTCAAGTCATAAATTATTGTTTTGTTTTGTTTGGGGGCCACACCTGGCTATGCTCAGGGATCACTCCTGGTGGAGCTTGGCGGATCATATGGGATGTCAGAGATTGATCCGGTGTCAGCCCCATGCAAGACAAATACCCTACCTGCTGTATTATTGCTCTGACCCCATCAACTCATAAGTGTATTAAATCAAAACAGGCAGATGTAGATTTAAGAAAGTGACAATGAAGATAACCTTCTGACAGGTACTATCAGACTCCTAAAACTAGAATACTCTGGCTTGCTTGTTTTTTCTCCCACATGAAATTTTCATTTCTGCCAATGCTGACTAGACTGCCCCTAAAACCTCAGGTATTGACACAAGCAGATATCATATCTCTATTTCTTCTCCCCCCGCTCCCAGCTGTCACAATATTTGACCTACATTGCCTTCCCCACACCAATAGAGCATCTTCTAATACTTCCTCATACCTTCAGATAAAATCTAGGTTCATGTAGCATAGAAATTTCAACTTTTTTTGTGGATATTCAATAAACCTTGACTTACAGTGTTTCCTGGAGCACCACCCTCATGCCTGTCTTTTCATCCTTGCTTCTCACTCGGCCTGACCAGTTTTCCACATCTTGGCTCCTAGAATCATTAGTTGACCTTAAAAGTCCAGCATGTCAGTAGCCAACTTTGATTTTGTAATATTCTGAAACTATTCTAAAAGACTTTGGGGAAGATTGGAGTCGGGTACACCTGGCAGTTCTTGGGACTTACTATTGGGTCTGCCATATTCAAGGAATAGATGACAGGGGAGTGGATTGTAACTGTTTTGATGCCACAAGCTCTTTTTGGTATACATAAAAGCTTCACCTACTTACACAGACCAATGCATTTGTCATCATCAAGGGTCTTTAAATTGCATTTTATGAGTCTTTCTGAAAGCAGTGAACCTTCATACATTTAGTACATGATTGCTGCATTCCTGTGTGCACCACTACCAGTTTCTCCTGTTAACCCTGCAGTCTTAATTAATACCAATAACACCACAATTATTGGTATTCCCAATTACCTGCTGTGTGCTAGACATGGATCTGAGCACTTTATCCCCCCCATGACCCCGCCATATCACCTTTACAAGCTGAAAAAAGGTAGGCCTTTCTTTCTTCCTCTCTCTTTCTTTCTCTTCCTCTCTCTCTTTCTCTATCTATCTCTCTGTCTCTCTCTTTTTTTTCACTTTCTGTTTTGCTTTTGGGTCATACCTGGCTGTGTTTTAGGACTCCTGGTTCTGTACTCACAGATCATTCTTGGCAGGGTTCAGGAAGCCAAATGGATGCACACAGGTTAGCTGTGTGCAAGACAAGTGCCCTATTCACTATACTAGCTCTCTGACCCCAGGTTTTTTTTTTCTTTTTAGGTTTATTGAATCACCATGAGATAGACCATTACAAAGTTGTTCATGATCAGATTTTAGTCATACAATGCCCCAACACCCATCCCTCCACCAGTGTACATTTTCCACCACCAATGTCCCCAGTTTCCCTCCCACACTACCCCACCCTCCACCCCCAGCTATGGCAGGTACTTTCCTTCTCTCTCTCTCTCTCTCTCTCTCTCTCTCTCTCTCTCTCTCTCTCTCTCTCTCTCTCTCTCTCTCTCTCCACCCCCACTTTTGTGCATTATGGTTTGCAATACAATTAAGATGTCATCATGTTTGTTCCTTTACTACTTTCATCACACGGCTCTAATCCAGAGTGATCACTTTCAACTACCATTGTTAAAGTTCTTCAGCCATTATGAACTGAAATTCAATGATGTGAAATTTAGTCCCTGAACTTGGGACTCTAATCCCTAGAAAGTTTTTTTGTCCTTAAAGCAAAATTGCTATTATAATGTGAGTAAATAGTAATTTGTCTTTTTTCCACTATTATCATTTTACTATGAAGAACCTGAGGTTCAAGGATTGCTCTGGTTACCATAACTAGTTAGGAGAAAGATGAGGTTGTGAACTCAGGTCTGTTGGCTTCCAAGTTCATAGAATTCATCCTTTATGAGGCTGCCTATTGATATTGATAACTTGGTTGTTATGTGCATTATAGAGGACTTCTTAAGGGTTGCATGTCCTGTATCTTTCTCTTTCATGATGCTGTGTTCTGTTCCCACAGATTGAGCCCTATATGCCATATGAATTTACTTGTGAGGGAATGCTACAGAGAATCAATGCTTTTATCGAAAAACAGGTGAGATTCCTTCCTCCAGATCCTCTGTCTCTGCTACGTGTACTTCCTGTATACCTTCAAGGTACCCATAAGCAGTTAAAAGCTCATTGTATCTCTATCATTATTTTCCTGCTTTGGAAGACTCCAGAAGTTGGGTAATGATTCATTAGAATTCCAAAGCATGCATTTCTCATGGTCACCCAAGGGACTCAGTCTGGTGACGATTTTTTTTTTTTTATGGCGGTTTGGTGATGGACAGTCAAACGGAAATTTACAACAGGAAATACTGGATGACCACGATGAAAATCTCCTTGAGAATCAGATCTGTGCCTTGAATGAACCCTCCTAAGCTCTGGGTGCAGATGTAACAGAAACCGTGCTCTGGTTCTACCTGTTCTTCACAAGTGAAACCAGTAGCTTCAAAGCATTTCTTAAACACAAATTCACCACTCGAAAATGCGTTGGAACATTTTGGTGACTTTCAAATAACTTTAATATTTTTCAAAAACCTTTAAATTAACCCCCTTTCAGTGACAACTTTACCTGAAATGTAAGTATGCAAAATAGATAAAAGTAGGACACACGAAGATTCCAAGAGCCCCAGGCCCCTAACAGAGTCTGAAACTATGCCATATGCTTACAGAAGTAAAGGCCAAGAATGCCATTGCTGTCTTTTTATAACATTTATGTTCCTTAGACTTTCAAAAAATATGTAACAAGAGCTAGACAGAACCCCTGTTAGGAGGGCACATGACCTCATGAGCAGAAATAAGCAACTCCTCTCAAACAGCAAAGTAGAGCATCTTAGGGTGACCAGGAGGCCTTTACATTACAAAGGAAGGGGCTTGTGAAGGCCAAAAATAGAAAAGGTGTGTTGATATTTTAAGTAGGTATAGATTGTAGGTCCAAGATCATTTTCAAAAAAATTTGACACAACAGACAGAGGAGGAGAGGACCATCCTGCCTCACTGTTGCAGTGGGGAGACTAACGTGGTGGGAGTGATGGGGGGTTGGTGAGTGGCCAGAGGACAGACTGCACCCAGCCTCTTTGGTTCAACTGCTCTGACTTCCTAGTTATTCAGCTTTGGCATGAACAGCCTCTTGTGCCTTAGTTTCCTTCCCCGGATTACAAGGGGAATAATTGGCTATCATAAAGCTGATGTAAAAATCCATGAGTTAATGTCTGCATCAATGTTAGAGCAGGGCTGGCACAAGGGGCATGAAAAATGCAAACCCATAATAAGGGCCCTCTAGTAACATGGCCTGTGTGTGGTCCAGGGTCAAGTTACCTCAGAGTTCACGAGAAAATAACAAATCCCATCAATGTTGAATGAAACTGACTTCATCTGGGGTCCTGCTTTTGTTATATGCAGCGTTTGCTTCAAGTCACAGTTCCGAAGGAGTTATTCATGATACTGTATAGGACTTTCTGTATAGATGATTAGCTAATATGTTACTATCATGTCAATTACATAACTGTATTGTAGTCTTCTATAAGTATTTAATCATGAGATGATGTATATGCATTCCTCATCATACTTTACCATGAGACTAAACATTTCAATTATCTGGTTCAATCTTGGTCAATATATCCATTTCTGTGCCATTGTCAGATAAACTAAGTCAACATGTGCCAAGTCCATCATAGTGCAGCCCCACTGGGGCCCTGGGAGGTGGTGGTAATAGTCCCACTTTCTGGAGAGAGGGGACAGATCCTCGCCTCATGCAGGGCTTGTGAGTGATGGAATGGAGTTTGGTGGCTGGGTCTGGGTGGGGATGCAGCTGATGTCATGGCTTCAGGGCTCATCTCCCATTCTCCTCTGGCTTAGGGAGCTGCCGCCCTTCCTGATGCTCCAGGCAGGAACCTCAGAGGCCTCCTCTAACCTTGGGGTTTCAGACATCCTGGTTCAGACTGGGGAGGTCACCAGAGAGTTTACTGGGATTTCTCAGGCAGCTTCTGGAACACATTTCTCTTTTCCAGTTCCCACTTCCTCTGAGGAAATATGGTGGGTGACTCACTACCACAATTACAAAAATTCTTAATCAAGTGTAGTTGAGTTTTATGTCTTTCCCCTGCCTAAGACGCTTGAATCCTAGCCAGTCTTTAACAGTTCTCAGTCCTGTTCTCTGTTAATCTATTAAGTTTCCTTTCAAACAAAAAGGTCTCTTTCTCTGAATAGACCTGGCCCCATGCTTGCTACTGTAGGGCAAATCCTAGCCTCTTCCGAACCTTTGTATCTAAAATGTCTAGTCCCCTCCTGGCACACAGATACACGGTAATTCCTGGTGAAGGAATGGATACATGAATGGGAGGCTGACTGAGTGTGTGTGTTTTTAGTCATGCGTATCAGAGACCAGAAAACTTATCTTAGACCTTATGATTTGGAAAACATGTCCCAAAAGTCATCCTCTAGCAAGCATGCTCATAAAATTCCCTTGTAGCTCTGCCTTTTGAGTGTAGACTTTTCTGCAGATTTGAGTCATTTACAGAAATCCAGAGCTGTACTTTGTCTGTTATATAGGTATTCGTGATAAATATTTGTCACTGGAATGTGCTGAGGGCTGTGTTGGAAGTCAGGGATGGAGAAGGAGAGCCAGAGGAGCAGACGTAACCTCAGTTAGCTTCAAGATGGCTGAGAAGTATCTTAAAGCCAAGGTGGGGTCGCTGCACTTCCAGCCTGTGGTGTGATGCTGTAAGGTTGCATATTCAGCCACAACAGAGGACTTAGAGAGAGGAGAGGAGTGAATGTCTCGTATTGCACGAGAGAATTCCCAAGGACAGACTTGGGGGAAAGGGGAGACTGGACACTTGGATGTTCAAAGGCCTGCATTTAAAAAAGAGAGGCCATGACGAATTATTGGAAATTTAACTATGACCAAGGAGAGGGGTAGGTGGCATGGAAAATGAAACTGGAGGAGAAGCTAGAATATAAAAAAAAGTGATGAAGCCTCAGCAAAAGCATGCAGAATGCTCTCAGAATAGGGGGATCTGAGACGCTATGAGATCTGAGGAGTACCAGGACAGGAATCTTGTGTTTACCATGTTTCATACTGACATTCTCCCGGTGCTGCTAAATACGAAGTACAGGGACCATTTTGAGACAAGCCCAGGCCTCTGTGGAGGGCTTTGCTGAAACCATTATGTTCGCCCAACTCCAGCAGAAGGGTAGAAAGCCAGGACCCTGTTGGTTCAAAGATTAGTTCTTCTCCCTCCGCTTCAGGGTCAGTAATTTAAAACTCTCGGTGTTCGTTATTTTTGCAGTGAGATCTTCAAAGAGCAATAAGGCTGGAAAAAGAGCATTTGTGGTCTGAGCAGGAAAGCCTCAAGCTTTGGAGAGGTGATTCAGCTCCAGCTCAGCCCCGTGGAAGAGCAGGAGCGGAGCTGCTCTAATTAGATTGATCTTTGTCTTCATAGTCCTCTGTGTGATGGGGGGGGGGAAGGAGGGAGGCTTTTATCCACAACCTTTCAAAGTTGCATCATGCTCACCTAAGGCTGCTGGAAGCTGAAGAAGCCACTTGACAGCAATTGAGACAGCCCCAGGCTTCAGTGTAAAGTTGAGCAGTTGACAGCAAGAAACCTACGTCATACTCAGCCAGCCCCGGGCATGTGCACCCACGAGAAAGAAGCCTGGCATTAGGAAAGACATCTGCTTTTCCCTTTTCATGGCACACGCCCACTCCTTTCACTATACTAAAAATGTTGGTTTGGGTTGCACAGTTTGAAGTCAGCTCTCTAAGAAAGGTGCTCTCTCTAGCAGCAGGGCTGTCGGTGCCCAGGTGAAATGCCTTGTAATGTACGATCAAGAGTACGTTTCTGCTCCAACCTGAGTGTGTCCAGGCCTGCCTTCCTTGGGGAAGAAGGTATTTGTCTCAGGTCAGAGAGTCGAGCTGGTTTATTTGAAAGTATGATAATGTTCAGATTGGTTTCCAAAAACCTATGCATAGACTTTTGGACCCTATTTCCTGGTTCCTGTAAAGACTCAGTAAATGGGCAGGATGATTTGGCTCATGTCATTTTGCAGCATTGTGTGATGCTTGTACAAAGTTTCTGGAGATATGGAGGAATATTAGTTAACTGAGAGTTGCTGTGCCATCAGCTTCAGCTCCTGGGGAAACTGGCTCTCTGAGCCCATCTTGAGTTGCCTGGGGAGGGTGCTAGGAGCAAGGACCAGCTGGGAGTGACCCAGAGACTCCAGGGTGGGTGGGAATGCTGACATGACAGATTGTAGGGAAAGAGCATAAACAATTGAAAGGGAAGAATGTTGGTACTAATTTAGAGGAATGTTTGGTCTTTTGAAAATCAATGGCTGCTGCTGACCTTGTCATTTCTGACCACTGAGAGACTGGGTGGGTAATGATTAAGCACTTGACCCTGAAGTCTGACTACCTGGGTTCACATCCTGCCTCGCCCTGTGACCTTGGGCAAGTTTCCTACTCTCTATTCCAGTGCATTTTTCTGTGCAATGAGAGTAATAGGATAATAGGATTTGATGGAGGAATCGACAGATTGACACATACTAAGAACAGTTGCTAGGATTGAGTGAACAGGTGCTAACTCTGAAATTGTTTTCTCATTGTTGCTGCAGGGGACCAGAAACCAGCCAGGGTATGATTTGGGGGCAGGGTGGCTTTTTAGTTTTGGGTTTTTTACAGCCTTACCAGCAGTGTGTAGGGACTGTTCCTGGCTCTGTGCTGAGAAGTAACCCCTGACAGAACTCGGAAGACCCTATGTGGTGCTGGGGATTCCAACCTGAGTCAGCAAAACGCAAGGCTTAACCCCTGTAGTCAGCACAGTGTTAAGGGCCCCAGCCCCTGTCCAAGCTCTGTCCCCGAGGCGTGTTTCTTGAACGACTTCATTACAGACTAAAATTCACTCCATGAAAGGTGGCGTTTATTGATAGTCAGGACTTTACCACTACAAAGTCATTTTATAACATTCCCATGTGTCAGAAAGATTGTTTGATTCATCGTGGCTCTCTGGCCTTGCAAAACCAAAAAGCCGTCTGTTATCTTTGCCTGCACCCTTACCTTGGCTGCAGACTTTTGACTTCTTTGATCTAGGCTCAGGTTTTTAAGGATCATCCACCTTGTAGCATTTATCAGTACTTAGAGTATTTTTTAGTACTATCCCATGGTCTGGGTATACCACAGCTTATCTGCTGATGGTTGGCTTGTATTGCTCTGAAACTGGCCTGCATGTGCGTCTGTGACTTGGTTCTCCTGGGTAGTTATGGGAGTACGGGAGGTTTATATTTGCCTTTTTTAAGGTGAATCTTAATGGCTCAGTGACATGCACACGTAGGGACCATCCATGGCGGTCAGGTCCAAAAGCTCAGCCTTACAAGGCCCCTTCTCTGCTGCCCCATGGAAATATACCAACACCCCCTGCTGGTAGTGATGTAGGGGTGCCCCTGGATAGAGGTCCCTTCCTTCTGAAGGCAGCATAGGCTGACTGGTGGGTATCAGTGGGAACAGGAATCATGAGTCCACATTTATGGAACCTGACATGAGAGTGTGCTGAACTCTGGAGTTCTTACAAATAACTGTCTGAACCAGGCCCCAGGCCCAAATTTTCATGACCTGGAATCTACCATCCCCCCCTCTTTTTGGCAAATTCCTTGACCTTCCTTTTAGATCCCACCTACAGAGCTGGCTCTGATCAGGTTTTCATGGCCCACGTGGGAAACGTTTCTGAGTTTCTAAAGAAATGTCTGCAACAGACACAGCATTGTCATGGAACTTTGTTCCTGGTTTGGTCTGGACTGGGTGGGAAACGAGGGCTTATGAAAAAGATCTCGCTGTGCATCACCAGAGAGGAGAGAGCAAGCCAGTCCCTGCCCTGCTGACTGCTGTCCTGAGGTCATCAATGATGACCCCTTGCCACCACCACCTCACCCGCTCACCCCAGGATTTTCTCTCTCTCTTGAGATTTTTGCAAATAACATTGGCCACTGCTTCTCTGCCTTCACCAGTCAGTGTTTTCTCTTCTTTATACCAAGTTGTGTTCATTTGTTCACAGCATTGCTTGTGCTCATAAAGGTAATAAACCAGCTTTTATTTTTACTATTATAGCATGAAAATCTGAGTGTAGTGAAGCAAATTTGGGGAAATAGGCAATTGATTGGATTATTAGAGAATCGCAGATGTTTGGGTTGCCAAGTGGGCTTGTTAACCAGGTTGGAAATGACTGTCTCATTCTAACTGTAGCAGCCTCTCTGGATTAGAATATCATCATTTTCTACTTTTACTACTATGAAAGCCACAGGGTACCAAAAACATTTCAGTCCGCTTAATAGTTCTTTTTGAATACTAATACTATGTATAGGAACATGTTAGTAAGAAGCAACCAACTCCTATTCAGACTACAAAATCCAGTTCAAAAGACCCAATTTTCCTGGAAATCTTTTTGATAGTTAACCTCATCCTTCCCCACAGAGTTATTTCTCTCCTCTTAGTATTCTTTTTTTTTATTAGTCACTGTGATGTACAGTTACAAACTTATGAACTTTTGTGTTTGCATTTCACTCATACAGTGATCGTTTACCCATCCCTCCACCAGTGCCCATTCTCCTCCACCAATGATCCCAGTATCCCTCTCACCACCCCCACCCCATCCCCCACCACCCCACCCTGCCTCTGCGGCAGGGCATTCCCTTTCCTCTTAGTATTCTTGATATTCTGTTTTCACATTTGTTTGGTTACCCTTATGTAATTTTTTTAAATTAAGGGCCCCTCTAAATAATGCTTAGCTCCAATAGGCTATTGCATATACTGTATATAAAATTTCTTTCCTGTTATATTAATAGATTGTATAAGTTATTACATTGCTCTTAAAGAATTATTGGGGGCCAGAGAGGAACATTGTGTGCATGTAGCTGATTCTGGTTTGATCCCTGACATCACTTGGTCCCCTGAGTATCTCCAGGTGTGTCTCTGGCAGCCTCTAACTGCTGCCAGGTGACCCAGATAAACCCTTGTCGTGAGGGCCTGAACAGCGTGGCATTCTTGGGCCCTTGCAGTGAACCATCGGCTCAGTTTGCCAAGAATCACCAGGAGTGGCCCCCAAGCTTCTTGAGCGTCTCTTGGGAAGCTCTCCACGCCAAAATAATCAAACAAAACAGGAAAAGAATTACAAGGAAAGCTGCTTGGCATTGCTCTACCACTTACAATGCTTGCTGGAATTAGTGGACACCACACTACATCAGCACCGAGAGCAGGAAAAACCAAACCAAACCACTCAGAGATTTCCTTTTTTATTGAAGAACAAAAAGTGTGTCTTCCCGCCCATGTACCTGAGGTTACTGCTGCCCTTAAAAGCTGTGCTAGAGCTCTCCAGTCCAAGTTTATTTTAAAACGGATTCTAAGATTTATTGTGACTCCCACACTCAGGCCAGACATGGAAGCAGATGACAGGAAAAGCAACCCCTTTGCCAAGTATTCGTCACCTGCTTGGCTGTGGTGTGCAGCTACACTGGTCTTGCAATGTGACAGCCGTCAGCAAGTCTCCAGCTGCCAGTGGTGGCGGGCCCCGGGCAGTACCAGGTGCCCGTCGTGCATGTACTTGTGCGGCACTGCGCCTTCAGCCACAGCAGCCAGACCAGTCTCTGCGGTCTCAGCCGGTTCACAGGTCACACCAGGCTCAAGATCCTCCTGAGTCCAGGAGTCAGATCAGGGTCTTCCCCAGGGCTGGTGTGTTCCTGAGGGTACCCTGCCTGGCCTACCTCTCTCCACCATCAATCTTCTAATTCCAAAGATTAGGTGGGAACCTGATATATTTAAGCATTCTGGCCTGTTCCTGTTCATCTATGAGTTAAGAGTTGCTTCTAGAATCTTCTGCCTTCAACTGATAAGTCCTAGGTCACTTGACCTTTTGATATGAAGGTTTCTTTTTATTCATCACCGGGTTGCTGGCGGGGGAGGTGGTGTACATTGAGTAAGCCCCGTGCTCACAGAGCCATGTGAAGTGGGGACACACATCTGTGTCTTCCTGTTGGTGACCAGTCCTTCAGTGGAAGGAATTTGGACTCGGTACCAAGTACTGAGAAGTCAGTGTGCATGTTGGGCCGCCTTGGGAAGGAGGGAGAGGGCAGCGGAAATCGAGAAGGCCAGCAGCGTCATTATCATTCTCCTCATCTTTGTGGTTGTGTATTGGTTTCCCCTCTGGTGGCGACTCGTGTGGCACTGCACATTTAGCTGTAGTCACCATGGACCCCTCTTCCCAGTTCCGGTGCACATTCAGCATGATTGCCTGCTGCCTGCAGGGATGACATCTGAGTCACAGAGCTGAGCAGTGAAGGTGCTCGCCCACATCTGGCCACCTGGGGGCCAGAGGTCCTGCGTGATGCCAGAGGTCAAGACTGCCTGGTGCCAGGTGCAGGCCGACACCCAGATGATCAGGCTCTGGGCCTCACACATGTGAGCCAAACACTTGACCCACTGAGCCAGTTTTCAGCTTCCCTGTCGGCATTTTATTTTGAGGCTTCAGAATCCTATGACTCTTGCCCAAAGGTTCACAGCTGGTTAAAGAAAGAAGCAGGGGGTGCCAGCTGCTCCTGGAGCCTGGGGTCCATTTTTTGTCTTCCTTTGATTTCCTGAAGGTAGGAAAAGCACAGGCCCCTCCTCGCACCCCCTAAAAACACCCCTCTATGGTGCAGCCCTGGCCTTCTCTTTGTTTTTTGGGTTTTTGTTTGTTTGATTGTTTTTGTTTTTTATTTCATATTCATAAAAGTAGTTCACAATAAAAGAAAAGTGAAATTTATTAGCTACACAGGCGGGGGGCTAAGGGTGGGGGGTCCAGGGGCGTGGGGGGGTTAGGGGTGTGGGGGTGCGGGGTGGAGCTATACTGGGATTCTTGGTGGTGGAATATGTGCACTGGTGAAGGGATGGGTATTCGAGCATTGTATAACTGAGATTTAAACCTGAAAACTTTGTAACTTTCCACATGGTGACTCAATAAAAAAAATAAAAAATAAAAAATAAATAAATCTCAAAAAAAAAAGTAATTCACAATAGTTCATTACAGATAATATTCAAACACCAATCCCACCACCGAGTGCCCTCCCACCGCAGTAAGAGCTAAGTGTGTGAAGGCTGTTATATTTCATCTGAAGCCATTTAAGCCCAAATATAAGAGAATACAAGCAACTGTGTTAGAAACCAAACAAATGTGTGATACTTTTGATAAATAAGTGAGTAGAGTATAAGAGGCCATGCAGCCACAAATGCACCGTGTGCTCCATGAAATTCTGCAGGGCTCTCTTCCGGGAGCTTTAGTTTATATTTATAGTCTCTGGGTCTTGACCTGGGGCAGTTTGTGGGTGTGGCTGCCAAGCTACTGGAAAACTGGGGATCTGGGAGGAGGAGGCCCAGTCCCAATCCAGGTGGGCTTGGAGAGCTCAGTCAGAGGTTGCCGGGTACCTGGGTTTTCCTGCCAGTCTGCTCTCGGGTGAGGTTCATCCTGTCTTGAGTGAGGCTTGTATCCTCTCAGATGAGGTCGTCCGAGCATGTGGAAGCGTTGACCTGCTCTTTGCAGCCACATTCCCTTTGCTTCTCGGTGCCCAGCAGAGACAGGCTCATACCTTCCAGTGCCTGGGGACTCCTCCAGGCTCAGTGCTCAGGAGAGACTCCCAATGGTACCCAGGGGGTTCCCCTCCTCTCCTGCACAGCACACCTCTCACTCCCTGCATTGGGCGAAGGACCATGACCCCCACGTTGAGGTGGAGGAAGCTGGTGGCCAGAGGGGTAAGCACCCAGCCCACAGCCAAGCTCCCCGCTCTTCACCTTCCTGCTCCCTCTCTGCATGGTGACCCCCATCACAGGGACACCGGCAGCCTGTGCAGGGCCCGTCTTATATCCTCCAACGTGCCTGGGCTGATGGCATCCCTGTCGTTGTCATTACAGGACTTCTGCCATGGGCAGGTGATGTGGCCGCCCCTCAGCGCCCTGCAGGTGCAGCTGGCACAGCCCGGGCAGTCATGCAAGCAGGTGTGCCAGGAGCACCAGCTCATCTGCGAGCCCTCTTTCTTCCAGCACCTCAACAAGGACAAGGACATGCTCAAGTGAGTGCGGGGGCTGTGGGGGGGTAGGCAGGGGAGGTTCCTCTAGTCCATCCGGGCTCAGGATGGGCTGAAGGGGGCTCAGGTGTTCAGAAGTATGGGCTTTGGGGAAACACTGACAGGAAGCAGGTGATAGGTTGGCCTGCCTCCCCTAGAAAATGCCCTATTTTATTTCAATTTCATAAATGCAGGGGTTTTTTTTACTGTTATTGAGATGTAACTGACATACTATATTTATATTCATTTCAGATATACAACCTAAATACGTATTTGTCTTAGGGCAAATGCTCGCCCCGATGAGGCTAGTGTGCATCCACTGTGCATCCATCGGCACACAGAGATATCACACAACTCCTTGGCGACCACAAGAGCAAGATAAGAGTTGCAGGCTGACAGCCTCAGAATCACAGGAGCAAAGGCAGGCAGTGCAAGGCAGTTAGTAGACTACCTGGGAGAAAAGATGGGTGGATGTTTTGTCCCAATATTTGGGACTTTTCCAGAGGCAGCAGGAAAGCTCCAGTGTCCCCCACCCACCCATCCTCTCCCTAAATCATGATAATAGACATAAATTCACACAGAGAAGTGGAGCCCGTTTTGCCTCTGACCAGAGGGTGGTGGAGTGACCACATGATGATTATAATAATAATGACCATAGGGCTGGGAGCTAGCACCGCGGTCAGGGCTGTGTGAGGGAGCATGTGCCCAACCTGGCTTTGCTTCCTGGCACCATGTGGTCTCCCAGGCATCTTTGGGTGCAACCCTGCAAGTGCCCACAACAATGCTGGAGTGGCATGTGTACCCTTAGCACCATACAGTTCGGGCAGCATCACCTGTTCAGTGACCCAGCAGCGTGGCCGACCAGGAATCACCAGTGGGACCCCTGAATCTCCTGAGCACTGCTTGGGAAGATAATAATAATAATAACAACAACAAGAACAACAATATAATAAACAGTTAAGCACTTATCCAGAGCTCAGTTCTGTCATGTTCTCTGAGTATGGATTTAATGACTGTTACACTCACACCAAGTCCATGCCCACTTCACAAAAAAGGAATTGGAGAATAGAAAGGCTGGGACATTTGTACGGGGTCACACAGCTCAAAGAGAAGAAACCAGGACTTCAACCCAGGTCTGACTGACCCTGTCCCAACTGCTTCTCACCTGGCTGGAGCAGCATACTGACATTGATGAGGCCTCATTCTGGGGGAACCTGGCGGGTGGGACTCTCGCTCCCTGGGCACAGCGAGACAAGCGGCAGCTCTTCTTTTGGCGAAGAAACAACACTTCTGGGAACCCGGCCAGGTCATTCTTTTCCCCAGATCGGGGCTGTGTCCTGGGGAAGCAGAAGCCCAGAGACCTCCAGGATGCAGACACAGGCTAGCTGCGGTGAGATGATGACAGAGGTACAGGAGTCCCATTCAGGGCATCTGGAAACCCCTGGTCCCACTGGAGACAAGGAGGTCACTAGGCCCCTCCTACAGAGGGATTGGGGGTGACACCATCCCCACTTTCTTTTTCTTTTTTTTTTCTTTTTGCTTTTTAGGTGCACAGGGATTGCTCCTGGCTCTGCACTCAGGAATTACTCCTGGCAGTGCTCAGGGGATTATATGGGATGCTGGGAATTGAACCCAGGTTGGCCACGTGCAAAGCAAACGCCCTACCCGCTGTGCTACTGCACCAGCTCCAACCATCCCCACTTTCTAACAGCAGACTGGGGACATAGAATGTCTTAAAGCCATGAACTCAGCAGTTAAACATAAAACTCAGTGTTTGCCCCACTCATCCCTCACAGAGAGACACCATAGCAGCTTTGATGTGTAGCCTCACCGTTTTCTGCATGTGCCCATACGCATATACATGCCCCCATCACACATGCATGTGTGTGCCCACACATGTACACACATGTGCTGCCACCCATAAATATATATGTGCCCACACCTATACACATGTATGTGCCTATGCATGTTCACATGAGCCCACACATGTACACACATGCTCACATGTGCATACACATATTCCTGTGCAATTCACATGTATAGCCACAGACACAGCATCCCTGGAGCCCAGCTCTCTCTGTTCATGGTTGTGTGTTTCTCCCTCATTCTGTTCCGAGGGCTGCCTGGATCCCAGAGGCCTGATGTCACCATCTCTTCAACCCACCCCTGTGGGATAAGACTGGAGCCATTTCCATGTTTTCCTCGTTAGGACACGCTTCCCTGCTTCAATGACCATTGGGGCAGGGGTGCCTGGAGGAGGGGGCATGCTGGGGCAGCAAGGCTGCCCTTTCATGTCTGCGTCTCCCGGGAGCTGGGGATGGAGACCTCAGGGATTCTCCAACGAAGGGCCTTTTTCTTCCCCTTCAGGTACAAGGTGAACTGCCAGAGCTCCGAGCTGGCCAAGGACATCCTGGTACCGTCGTACGACCCCAAGAACAAGCACTGTGTGTTTCAAGGAGACCTCCTGCTGTTCAGCTGTGCGGGCGCCCACCCCACACACCAGAGGATCTGCCCGTGTAGGGACTTCCTCAAAGGCCAGGTGGCCCTGTGCAAGGACTGTCTATAGCGGCACCCACTCGGCTGCCAACACTCCGCCCAGGACAGAGGCTCCAGCCCCTCAGGCCAGAGCCAGGGGCTCCGAGTCATCCAGGGACTCTCCCTAGAGCCTGAACTTCTTGGTGGCAGGTGATGTCGCTCCTTCTGTGTCGGAGTCTCTGCTGCGTCAGCTCGGGGGTCTGACTTTTTCCCCTGGCACAACTCCAATTTTACGTTCCCAGGAGCCACGATGGAGGAGACTCTTGGGGCAGCTGCTCCGGGGGTAAGAAAAGAGCCTTGAGATTTATTTCCATACGAAACACGCCCAGAAGAATTGAGTTGATCGGCAAGAACTGTGTATGGGAACATTCCTAGACCCATTAACTTATTTATTTGGGAGGGAGGGAGGGAAAGCAGGGGAGGGCACAGGGGTCAGCCACATCATCCCGTTTCACCTCTACTCTGACATTCCCTTCTGCTCTGATGGGTGCCAAGGGGGTAATGACAGTCTGGAGGATGACCAGGGGGACCTGGCTCCTCGCAGTCCCCTTTCCACCATGCCCCCTGCACCCCGGTGCATACCTGGGCCCTAATTTCTGCTTAGGACCCCTTAGGAAGAAATGGAAGGCTGGAAAGAGCCCTCCCTCACTGACATGTGGAGACCAAGTTTCCCCACAGACGGGGGCGGGGTAGGTGGTGGTCTCATTCCCTTCTAGCCAGTGAGAGGGTGGCCTCAAGCTGGGATTTGGATGGGGTGAAGCTGGACCTTGACAAACCTATGCTGGCACCAAAGTGGGGCTACAGACAAGAGGGCACAGGCTGAGCACCCCCGGTGTCCGTTTGGTGAATGCTGTGTGGACCGAGGGAGCAGGGGCAGGGGAGGAGGGTACCCTGCTATCCTGGTCGCTGGCGGGGTGTGGGTGCAGCTCGCACAGGGTGGTTGTCTGATGCCCACAAACACTCCAGGAACAAATATTCTAAAGGGAAGAGCTGGTTGGCAGGTCGGAGGCGCCTCCAGCCTCTGGCGTCCAGGTGCCTGGATGCACCGCATGAGCCCCTCAGCTCCTCCACACAAGCAAGGCGGCGTGTGGTGTGTCCATGTGTCTGTGAGTCTGGAGTACTCACAGCCTCCCCCGGCTGGTCGCCCTGAGCCCTCTTCCCTTCATGACGTGCCCAGCTCTAGGGCCGCGGACACCCCCGGTGCTTCCCCGCTAAGGTCAAGAGCGGGCCCCAGGGATGTAAGGTTGGAGGAGGAGTGAATTCTGCTGTGCGAGGCCCACGGGAATGTGGAGGGGTTGGCTCTGCCCACTGCTTCTTTCTTCTTCACTGGGCGGAAGTGCCATCAAGGCTGCACCAGCCTTTGCTCTTCAATGCCCCCTGTGCTGATGCGAGCTGTACCTCTGGTCCTAGAGAGTGGAGGGGTCAAGCTTGGCAGCCAGGGCCACCTCGCACCTTAGGTGCCCGGGAGTCACTCCCAGACTGGCCAAGCAGTCTGCCCAGCGCAGCAACAAGTGCCAATCCCAAGGGTGCCAGTGTGAGAGAGAGGACGTGTGCACGTTCGGCGAGGGCGGCTTCTGGTGGGGGAGGACCTGCCTTCCCTGAGGAACTGCTTCCCCTCCCCGGGCTGCAGCCCCGCAGCCAGGCCTGCCACACCTGGGCTGGTGCCACCCTCTCCTGGGCTCTTCTGGCAACTGCCAGAGCTGATGAAAGCAGCGGGAGGCAGAGAGCCAGACCCGAGTCCTCTGACAGGGCCTGGGAGCCCGTGTAGCAGAGCTGTTGAACAAGCACAGAAACTCAGAAGCCAAGGAAGCCGCTGGAATGGTCGGCTGGCTGCCCCGAGCTCAGGGCCTCTGCGCCTTCTCATCCACTTCATGTTGGGGGCCACAGGGCCAGCAGCCCCCTCGCCCCGAGCATTTGTTATCCCACCCCCCACCCCTACTGCTTCCCCCAGTCCAGTATTGGTGGGAAGAGAGCGTACTCCCGATAGGCTGCAAACCAGCCCACACTCCAGTTGCTAGGGGCATTCTTTAGAGGGGCAGACACGTGTAAAGCTGCAAGGCACCCCAGAATCTTGGTTGCAGAGGAAATTGGGGAGGGTGCCCCTGTGTCTGATGCCCAGGGAAAGGCACCTGGGTGGGGGGTAGGGGGTTCTAGCGCTGATCTCAAGAACCCAAAACCTTTTTGATCATCATTCCACAAGAGGGCAGTGAGCAGTGTCTTTCCGTGCAGTGAGTGGTAGCCAATCTGGCATGGGCTTTTACTTTTGTCCTTTTCCTGACTGAAATCTGAATTCCCCCACCTCTCCGTAGCGATCCTAAGTCCTTTTCACACTTGAGAGAAAAAAAGAGTTAACTTATTAAAAGAGAAAATAAGACATGAACACTTTCAGGAGTAAAAACCTGTTTTACCCCTGGGAGGGGGGAACATACATCCTTTAATGCCAGTAAACACCTCATGGGGTTGTGTATGGACTTTGATTTGCACATGTACAAATGGAGCCGCTTTTTTGCATATTTGCTTAGATTGGGTTTGGGGTTTTTATTTTGTTTTGTCACTGCTTCTAGTTTGCTGTGTGTGTGTGTTTGCTCTATGTTTGGAAATACTAAGAGTCCATTCTTTGGTATTTATTTTTCTCTGATGTGCCTTTCCCTTTTCTTTGGGGTTGATTTTTGGGGTGTGAGTGCTGTTGAAAGAGGACAGACTCAAGCTGGAAGACAGAACTGACCCATTGTCACTGCAGACACTCAGGCTGTGTGTCAGCCACACCAGGCACCCAAGGCCACAGCACACAAGCACAGACACCTCCTCCATGCACACACCGCCAAGCCCCGAGGACCCCAGGAGAAAGGCGTTGCCTTCCTCCGGAACCACCCACACCCTTGTCAGCTGCTCACCCAGGCCTCTGAGTCTGTCTGGGACTGTGCCATTGTGTCACCACCCAGGCCCTCGGTGCCATGTGGCTGGGACCTCTCGGGTTGCACTGAAGGGCATCGGGCCCCCAAAAGGCACATTAGAAGCATTGGCCAATGAACACTTGACCTGGTTAGCATCGTGAAGGGGAGATTGCGCAGCCCCCCTCCCCCTTTTTTGTCTGCTTAGCTAAGAGTTTAAGAAAGGCCAATACTTAGCTTCCCCTTTGGAGGCAGAGCCCAGGGCACCTCTCTGGCAGTGCAAGCATGACGGTGCCACGGTGGACTGGACATGCGCAGTCTGTGCTTTAGTTTGTTCTGCCCCATTCTCCTAGGTTGACCTAGTTGGTGCCGGTAACTGAGACATTACTGCCCTCCTGTATGACCTAAAGTTCTCAATTTTTTTAAAAAAAAGCCTATTTTGTTAACGACAGGCTCAGGCATGTGCATTATTCTCCTAAGCCTGGACTGTTGTATTTATTTTTAAATAGTTTAATCCATATTGGCTTCCTTCAAATCCCTTTCACTTCTATGCGAGGTTGCAGAGCATCTTCAAGTAGAACAATGGATGGGCATAAAAAAAAATAGAGTACTGTTTACTGAGAAACCTGGGAATGTGCCTAAAGCTGAGGCTCAATTCCTTTTGCTTTCGTTGGCTTCAACTAAAAGTGGACAGCCAAGGTGTTAGAGCAAATGGCCAAATTAGCTGTAGAATCCTGGGTACAGGCAACACTGCCCTGGCTCTTGTTCTTAGCACTTGGGGGGTCTTAGTGAGGATTCAGTGTTAAGCAAAGTCTGGCCCACAGTAAGCCCTAGTAAATGTTAAATATTGTTATTAGCATTTCACAATTTTTGAGAAATGAGCAGCTGCACTCACTCCCTGTTGGTTCACAAGCAACTTCCACATAAAAATATATTGCAAGCAGACAAAATGTTGTAGGAATGACTGAGGTAGGATATTCAAGTCTGAAGCCCAACTTGCTCTTTGAAACCGTATCTCTCAATGCACTGATTGGTTTGAAAGGTATGCCTGACTTCAGCCCCAGGTGAAACCCAGACGGTAAGAATTTGTCAACTTGAATGAAATGGGTGGCCTGTGGCCAAGTACTGCACCTCGCCCCACTAATATCGGTTAGGAATAAGCAGCGTTTCAAGGTTTTTCTTGATACACTTTGGGCTATGAACTAAGTTCTGACTTACTATACCTGTTCAAATGAAACTTAGCTGTATTCCTCTTAAAAAATAATAGAGACTTTTTCTGTTTGGGTTTTTGTTATTTAAAAAGAAAGGGATGGCTCACTGGACTTACTGACTCCCCCATGCTGTCCCCTGCTGGTCGGGGCGACCCTGACACTGCCCAGTCTGCAGGGGTCAGACTCCCGGGCTGGTGATCTGTCTACATGTTCCCCTCGGTCCTGGTCCCAGAGAAGCGCCAGCTCCCCTAGGCCAACCCAGAGTCTTACCGGGCATTTGCCTCTTAATTTCCTGTCAGAGCAAGTGTGCGCTCTCCTCCCCAGTCACGGCCTGGCTCTGGATGGACTGCAGCTGTGGACTATGGAGTATATAGTCCATTGCTAGTATCTGTGTCCTTCAAGTTCTCTTCCACTGAGATTCTCTTCCGCTGAAATCAGCAATTTTACCCTTCTCTGGACCTGAGAATTTAGTGGAATTTACCTTCTTCTAAGCATCTTTACTCTATCCCAGATTTTGTGGAGCCTTAAAATCCCCAACCCCTTCAGCTGGTGCCACATGGTGAAGGCTGGAATGCGCAGCCGTGTGTGGCCACAGGCAGGTCTGCGTCTCTGTCTGTGGAGGGAGGGCTGGTCGTGGCTCAGAGCTGGAGGTCCAGACGCCTCTGTGGGATTAGCACCGGCTGCCACCTCCGCCAAAGCCAAGATGGAGAGAACTTGGGAAGCATTTTGCTCGCCGTCCTGCCCCAGTATTAACAGGACCAGAGCAGAGCAATCGATGCCAAAGGAGATGGTGACTTCCTTTCTACTGTAGTTGCTGTCACAACCTTGATGTCTTTAAGCTAATGACCGTTTGCGTCTGTGTCTTCAAACAGCTTCTGGTAAAAACAAAATAAAATGTTTTCTACTGTTCACTTCTGGGGTTAAGTAGTGCAGGTTTCTGCAAATATGGTGTCGCTGTCCAAATGTACTGTACTGGCCTAGAAAGCACTGCTTTGTTTTCCACTGTTGTAGAGAAAACTAGGGAGAACTTTATTTTTCAATAAACCTTTCTTGTGTGACCAGTGGAAGTGATTTGGACGGGGAGGTGCTGGTTGGGTGTGGGAATGCATGCAGAATGAAGCTCAGCTGCTGTCCAGCTGTGTCCCCCAGTCCTGGGACCCACTGGCCACATTTCATCACTGGCAAACACCGCTGATGGGAAGGTGAGTTTAAGAAGCCCTCCCTGTGCCTGTATCTGGGGTGAAGGTTGTAACTGTGTGCTATGTCAGATCATTTAAAACCTTGGGAGGATGTGCTTGTCAGACAGCCCTGAAGATGCTATCTGGGAGGGCCTACTGGAACCTAAACCCCCTCCCAAAGAGCACTTCTTGACTGGGGGCACGGTCCATAGCATGTGGGTAGAGAGAATGTTCTGGAGGACTTGAAGGCTGGCCCTGGCCTGTAGGAGGTGCTGGAGCCCACCATTGGGCAGCCCTGTGACCAGTGGTTCTCCTGCCCCCTGTGGAGACCCTATGATCACTGTGGTGTATTTAGGGTTGGGGACACACAAATCTCAAAAATGGTACCATGAAAAACCTGAGTGCTTACTCCTGGTGGCTGCTTCTTGGTAATGTCCCCTCCCCGAGTTGCCACATGTATATTAAATACAATGAGAAACAGAGAAACAGAAGAGAGTCCCGCTGATATTACACTTCCAAGACCCTTTGCCCGGGTAGCTTGAGTGATCTGTAGAATGCTCAGATGCTGCTGGAGGATCCCACGGATGCTGAAAGCATCAGAGAGAACCAAGGTCAGTGACCTCCTTAGAGCCAACACCTTCCTGAAGTCAGCCTGAACGATTGGGGGGGGAGAGGGGAGTGGCCATCCCTTAATCCCTCCCATGGCACCTAATCCCTACTTGAGAGCAGCTGCTGAGTCTTCCCGCAGAGGCCTCAATGCCCATGGAGACAGCTTGGAGTCTCCCTTTACCCCCCAGCCCAAGTGACCACTTCCATGTCACTCTTCAGCAACATACACAGAAAACTTGCCCACCATGGCAGCAATCCTCAAAGAGAAGCTTAACATACCATACAAAACAGGTAAAGGTGTTTATTGGTCAGACACTTGCCAGGACAAGCCCACAGTGCCAGAGGTACGTTGCGTGTTGGGGGAACGTTTTATGGAGTCTATACCTACAACATGACAGAAATGGAAACATTCCTTACAGAGTGAGCCACCTCTAACAGACTGTAATGTACCATTACCACATAGTACAGCATATAGATATATGCATATATGAATAGATTATATAATTATTTATTACAAATAAAGTGTAGTTTCACATCTCTCAAAAATGGATCCTGTTTTATGTGTGTGTTCAGGTTCTTGGTGTACAAGAAAGGGCCGTGTGCTTAACTTCATTCATGCAAAGCTCCTACATAGATCACTAAGCACTTGAAAAATAGAATGGTCTCGTTTGGGACAAATCAGTTTAGATTTAGAATTAGTAAAACAGTATGAAACAAATGAAATACATTGGTAGAAATTAGGAGGTGATATATACTGATGATTCTGAGTATGGAAAGGGGGGGTCCCAGGGACACAAGGGTGACCTGCCATGGCGGTGGGTCTGGACAGTGTCCATCAGTCTCAGCCGAGAGTAGCAGAGAACAGTGCTCTCACTCACCCCGTGGGAATCCAGACTCTCCCAAAAACCAAGACATCACTTCCGTCAGGGGACAGGAAACGAGTCTTCCCTGCTGTTCACTGTTCTAATGTGTCTGATGGGAGTGAGGGGGGAGCCGTGCAGACCCACCTGCTGGGTACACCTCGTGCCCAGGAGCATAAACCGCCCCCCCCACAAAAATAAAACAAAAAGCTGAATGTTGAATTAAACATTGGCACCATCTGCCTGTGTGGGAGCCTCCTGCCATCCTGACGGGGTCCACGCGACGCCCAGCTGCTCACTCAAACATCTCGTAGTGGCGCGTCTGCCTCACCCTGGGCACCATGTCCATGAGGAGTCTGCAAAGAGGAAACAGGTCACCCAAATGCATTCCTAGGGCAGCTCTGGGGCCTGACAGGAGCACGTGCATCATCATTCCCATACTGTGAAGTTCCCCTGTGGGGAGTGTCTTTTGTTGGCTCAAAGACGACCACACAGTCCTCACCACCATCTACTTCCACAAAAGTAGACTAACCAGCTGTCACTCCCACTTTCCTCAGCCACTACTTGCAGTCTCTATGGAAGACAGAGACTCTTTCCACTCTCCCACTGCCTAGTCCGGCATTGCCCATAAAGGGGGGCACTCCGTGAGTGCCCTTTTATGCCCGGCTTCATGGTATACTTTTTGAGGCTCACCCGTGCTGTGAAACCAATGAGTACTCAATCCTCCTTCTGACTAAATGATGCTCTACCTCAGCGCCAGGCCATGTCATATGTATCCTTTCCTCAGCTGATTGGTATAAGGGACCCACAAGTCTATCATTTTACAGTGACTGCAATATTTTACACCCCCACCACAACATGAGGTTTCTATTTTTCATCCCATCCTCATGTGCCTTTTTTTCTTTTTTTAATAACCATCCTGGTGGAGACAGGAAGCATCTTAAGAGTTAGAAATGGGCCTCTCAAAGGTGCCAGCTCAGGCGGGGTTGTTGTCAGTCATGCCTTCAAGGCACTACCTGGGTAAGGATCAAGGACAAGGTGGGTGGTTCCTCAGTGACCCTTCTGTGCTGATAATTCCCTTTGGAAGGGGTGGCAGAGAAAAGTTTGGGTCACACTTAGGGGCTACTTCTGGCTCTGTGCTCAGGGGTTGCCCCAGTAGTGCTTGGGGACCATGTGAGGGCCATACCTTTCCACATTCAAGGAAGGCACCTAAACCCCTGCACTACTCTGCCCTAAGAAATCCTTTCAGAAAAACGTGAAAACAAAATCCTGAAACATGAGAATCCATCAGTCAGCTGCTCCCCACAGGACCTACAGTGGCCAGCAGAGCTTTCCCCCAGAAGAGCTAAACCCGGGCTCATCCAGAATATCATTACAACCCCAACGAGAAAGAAGACGTAGGGGGCATCTTCAGGGAGGGAGATGGCAGAGTGCTCTGACGTCTCTGCAGAAGCAGAAGAGGTCTCTTGGGACTAAAAGCCCAGGTTTGCTGCCCAAGTGAGAGCCCACCTCATTCGTGTGCTCGCTGCTGAACAGCCAAGCCCTGTGGGGACTTGGGCGGGTCACCAGGAGGAAAGGTGACCTGCAGGGAGGGAAAATGCTCTCTCCTGGCTGCAGGGGAGGGGAACTTACTTGACCCCGTAGGCGAATATGGTGAGGCCAATGAGCACGCCGATGCTTCCATCCAGGTACCAGACCGACGCATTATGCTTGAACACCTCCGCGCTCAGGAGAATGGAGAAGCCCATGACACCACCTACAAGGGAGTTAAACCCTGCAAAAAGAAGCCAAAGTTGGAGGCTGAAGCAACATTACTGCAGAAAGAGGACTTTGCCTTACAACGCAGCCCCCCAGGTTCAATCCCTGGCACCCAATATGGTCTCCCGAGACCCACCAGGAGACATCCCTGAGAACTGTTGAAAAACTAAAAAGAGCAAAGGGAAGGAGAGGGGAGAAGCTAAGCCCAGGGAAGAGGGTGGCAGCTTTCTCGGGGGCTGTGTTGCAGAGCATGTGCTGGCAGGAACACTGTTCTCCTGAGCGACAGCCACTACCACTGTGGCTATGTGGCTTGTCCAGACTCCAGTGGTCACCAGAGCCTCAGAGAGATACACCAGTCAGTGCCACTAGCAATCCAGTCTCCTGACAGGCACTATGCCCACGTGACACAGAGGCAAGTGGTCCTCTGGCTTTCTTTTTTGCTTTTTGGGTCACACCTGGCGATGCACAGGGGTTACTCCTGCCTCTGCACTCAGGAATTACTCCTGACGGTGCTCAGGGGACCACATGGGATGCTGGGAATCAAACCTGGGTTGGCCGCGTGTGAGGCAAATGCTGTTGCTCCAGCCCTGGTCCTGTCGCTTTTCCTTGCCCACTGGCCACCCAGCTCTCCTGGAGAGCAGTGAGCACTCTCTGGGAGAGTGCCCAACTTGGCACATAGGAGCCCATCAAACAGTGGGGACTCAAATCCATGGGTTATCCACTAGGGCAAGGATCAAGCTAGAATCTTCTTGCTCCCATGAAGTCAAATTATTCCACACATTTGCCAGTGAGAAAATGAGGTGAAGCAGTGAGGCCCAATAAAAGGACTGAGGCTGCAGGGCTGCCATTCTCCCTCCGGGACTCACAGTCTCCCCTTAGAGCCTCCTCAGCCACATGAAAATTTCTGCTCTCTGGAAAGAGAAGTGTCAAGTCCAGCACCGGCTTCATGGTCATGAAACGGCAACGACAACGTCACTGGAGCTCAGGAATGTGGGCCACCCTCTTCTTTCATCAGTGTCACACCATTTCATCCTCATACTTAGCCACCCCCATTTCACCATACTAGTGAGTCACACCCAAGGCCACACAGGTGGGTCTCAGAGCCACTCTGGGGGTATCACTGCGTGGACCTCACCTGCCGCAGTAGAATGGGGTGTGGGACCCAGAGAGAAGCTCCAGGCCCACACATGCCCTCCTTGGCCTGCAGGGTGGCTAGTCTCTTGCTCCCAGGATTACACGTGTGACACCCCAACTGGAACACAGGGATCAAACAACCAGAAGGCATTCCCTAAGGGCACAGAGGAGAGAGAGAGGGACAGATGTGATCTGAGCCAACCCCAGGAGCCCCTTCCTTCTCAGGGTCTCCACAGACCTTAACAGGGGGTAGGCTCCAAGGACAGGAACAAGATGGAGCTAGGGGCATCCGGACATCTCAGCACTGGCCGTGATGCTGACCAAGCAGCCCACCCACTCCAGCTGTCAGAGGTGCAGCCAGGAGCCCCTCGACGTTCCAACAGCAGTCCATCACCATCCACGTGTCACCTCCCACCTCCCCCAGCCAGCTGCTGCTCCAGGTTCCTCTGCTGAGGGCCAGGGCCACCTCCTCACACTGGCTCTCCACTGACTGGAAACTCTCTCTTCCCCCTGGTTCATGCTCACTGGGACCAGCCTTACCGTCTCCACTTCCAACTCCTCGAGCCCTTGTGCTAGCCCCAAGCTGGCTACACATCCGCACCTCCTGTTCCTTCTTGTCCCTCTGCCTCCCCGGGATGCCCCTCGGGGGTCCTGGCTGACTCCAGGCTGCCCGGGTTGACTGCTGTGCTGAGCTCGTACCTCCAAAAAACTCTTCCATTTCCTAGGACTGCAACCTACCAGTTTCCTCTTTCCCTCACGATTCCACTCAGCCTCCTTTTCTGTCCTCCCCCCCCACACACACCCCTGAGTGCCAGGCTCAGTCTTTAGCATACTCCTCTGCCAGCATCCAGCGGCCTCCATCCCCACCAGGCAAAGCTGCCGACCCTTCCCTTTAGGGACAGGTCACACTCGGTGCTGCTGCCTGGAGCAGCCAGATGGTGGTGCCCCACACTTCTGGGGTTTCTTTGCGGAAAAGACTTCTCAGGACTGGAGGCACTATGGGGGGTGGGTGCTTGCCTTGGGTGTGGTCAACCTAGCTGGGTCCTTGGCACTGCATATGGTCTTGTTCAACACAGAGAACAATGGGCACTGCATTGCCACCCCCTTAACTCCCCATAACCCCAGCCAGCTGCTGAGGCCAAATCCCTAGGGGCCACCCCTGCTTTTCTCACACCCTGAATCTCTGCAACCCGCAGAGTAATTCTTGCTGATACTCACCTCCAAACTCTGCCTCTCACCACCCCCCACCCCCACAAAGCCCCTGTGCTGAGTGCCTCTCGCTGGCTTCCACCCCTCCCTCACCCGCTCCCTTCCCTCATGACGCCAGAGGCTCCAACAGGACAGCAGTGCGAATGCTCTTGGGCCTCTTTGAGCTTGACTGGCTCTCAGGTGGCAAGCTTCACCTACCTCTCCTCATTCTCAGAGCTTCTGCCACCTGGCTGCTGTCGGAAACCACCCACCTGCTACCTCCACAGGGCCTGGCCTCCTCCTGGGCTCTCCCAAGGCTGCTCTGACCGCCTCCCCAGCCACCGCCACAATCTGTCTCCAGATGCCTCACTTCACAACACGCTGCTGCGTCCATCTTCCTTCTCACCGACACCGCTCTTCCCCGCGAGGAAGGCAAGCCCGGGCCAGGGCTGTCCCCTCTGTCTTGGCAGGGGTCCAGTCCGGGAACAGGCTGGTGCTTCCTGGGGCACCACCTGAGAGCTGCACTGCTGACCCGGTGAAGTAAGAGGAACAGCAGGATGGAGCATGGCCCTGCAGGGACAAGCTCCACCGCAGCAGGCTCAGTCTCCTTGCAGAGAGGGGTCACCCTCCACCCCCAGGACCTGGGGCCCCGCTCCTGCTGTGGGAGCTAAGGCTCCCTGGGGAGTGAGTGCCTGCTCCCTCCGGGGCTCTGGAAAATTCCAGCCCCACTGCGCCCAATAAAGGTGAGGTGCATGGGCACGGCAGACCCTGGCCACCCCACAAGCCCCCCCAAGAATGTTCTGAGGCAAAGGTTGCTGGGAGGCTGGTGCCAGGAGGACTGGTCCTCTGCCCCCAAGCAGAGCCTGCCCACACACGGTGGCACCTCCACTGGCACTGCCAGGGCCGCCTGGGGGCCTGGGGGGCATGTGGATTCAGGAGTGGGCGTGGTGACTTCAGCCACCATGAGCCCCACAGCAGCTCTCCCACTAACCCAGGAGGTAAGGGGCCACAGCCCAGAGCCCCAGGGCTTAGATCCCCTGGTTCCTTCATGCTCACTCAACTTGGACGTGAAGAAACAGCTCAGCATCCTTCCTGTCCCCCTTCTTCATGCTCCTCATACAGAAGACTCCTGAATCAGTGCTCTTCAACTCCAGCCATGAAAAGCTAAAAAGCTATGGCCCTGGTCCCTTGCTCCCTCCCTCCCTCCCTTCCTTCTTTTCTCCCTCCCTCCCTCCCTCCCTCCCTCCCTCCCTTCCTTCCTTCCTTCCTTCCTTCCTTCCTTCCTTCCTTCCTTCCTTCATTTCTTCCTTCCTTCCTTCATTTCTTCCTTCCTTCCTGCCTGCCTGCCTGCCTGCCTGGCGCTGCTCAGGACAAGGACCAAAACCAGGTCAGGCTGGTACAAGGGAAACACCTGACCTGCCCCAGGCCCTTTGTTTTTAACAGCACAAGTGCCCACCTGAAACCATCTGCTGCCACAGCTAGCAGCTTCATTCCGGCTGAGTCCATCCTAGCCCCTTGCAGGCAGAGCCACGAGCACGACCCCATTCCACCCGTGCTGGTCTCCGCACACCTCTCGGGGGTCCTGCTTGCGTGCCTCTTCGTGGCAGGCCCGCCCCAGCCCCCTCTTCCGAGTCCCCGGAGTCTGACCTCCCGGTGCAAAGCCGCGGCTGCCTCCTGCCCCTGGCCGGGCTCCCGGGTGCCCTGAGCGGGCCGGAGGAGACGGTCCTTTCAAGAAAGCCCCCGCGCGCCTTCCTCGGAGGCTGCAAGAGCAGCAGCGGCCCCGGGACTGCCCTGGCCTGGGCCGACAGTTTGCCCCTTGGGCATCCTCAAAGTCGGAGGGGACTTTTCCTCCCAGTGGCCCGAGGAAAGGGTCGCCGTCCTCCCTCCCTCTCTGCATCTTGGTCGAGCGCGCCCGGGCGCAGCCCGAGACGGCCGCTAGATGTCCTCTCCGCTCCATCAGGCTCCGGCCGGCCCGCCGTGCCCACGCACGCGCCCTCCGTGCCCCTGCCTCGCTCGGGACTGCAGCGCGCCCTCGCCTGGCTCCCGCGCACCTTCTAGAAGGCCCCGGGCTCCAGCTCACCTCCCACCCCCTTCTCATTAGGCCAGAGCCGCGCTCACCTCACCAGTCCAGTTCTCTCGTGGGAAGGGCCCACACCCAGACCCTGCCTTGTTCCATCAGCCCGTGACTCTCCTGCCCACCCACCAGGGCCCACCAATTCAAGTCACAAAGCTGTTAAAAAATGAAATGCTGTTATTAAGGAATGGGCACAATATGATGCTCAATGCTGGATGAAAGGCTCCACCAGTGCCGTCTAATTACTAGGTAAGCATCTATGTGATGAAGCACATTTATTTCGTGCAGAAAGTTCTGATTTGAAAAATGTCTCATGTGCTGAAATTGTTACATCATCTTGTTGCTTTAGTAAGAATTGCAAAGGAGTGAGGGAAGGGTGACTCCAGAGCCCTGGGTGTAGAGAAATGGTCCCCTACACCCTACAGCCCAGCACCAGCCTCTGGGTGAGGATTCCCCCGGGTTGCTCTCCATGATTTTTCTTTTCTTTTTTTTTTGGGGGGGGGGGGTGTCATACCCAGTGATGCACAGAGGTTAGTCCTGGCTCATGCACTCAGGAATTACTCCTGGCAGTGCTCGGGGGACCATATGGGATGCTGGGAATCGAACCCGGGTCAGCCGCGTGCAAGGCACTACCCACTGTGCTATCACTCCAGCCCCTCAAGCATGATTTTTTTCAGGGATGGAGGCCTTCCCAGGCCAGTGTTCAGGGAACCAGATGGTACTGGAATCAAATCCAGGGCTTCTGCATGCAAAGCATGTGCCCCAGCCTTTGAGCCGCTTCCCTGATCCCCATCTTCTTATCTGATTTATAGTTTTCACTTGCTGTACAAAATCATCTGTTCCCAGAGCCGGAGAGATAGTACAGCACATAAGGCACTTGCCTTTCACGTGGCAAATCCAGGTTCAGCCTCCAGCACAACATATGATCTCCTGAGCCCCACCAGGAGTGATTCCTGAGCACAGAGCCAGGAGTAAGTTCTGAGCATTGCCAGGTGTAGCCCCCAAACAAAACAAACCCATCTGACCCCAGGGCTGGGTGTAGCTGGGTGGGGAAACACGTGCCTCCCAGGTGTCTATGCTCTAGCACATTTTGCCTTAAATAATACAAAGCCAGCTTCAGCCTACTCCTAATGTTGATGAAATACCAAAACCACAAAACCACATTAGACAAGATTCACTGAGACTGACTGCACCAGGCGGAAAGCCTGCCACTTACCCCCTCGCTGCTGTCCCTTCCCCAGACAGCTTCCTGGCTGTAGATCACAACCCAGGGAACAGCACACCATGGCTCAGCCCAAACCAGTGCACATGCAGCTCCATTGCAGGAAGCCCACCCCCCTTCCCTACACGAGCAGCACTCAGTTTCCTTTGTAGAAACAAAGTGCTTAGCTTGTGTGTGCCTTAACCCCCCACATCATTAGGCTGCATTTCCGGGGACAGTCAAACAGCATGTGCTGCGATGTCAGGATGTCCCAAGGCAGTCAAGGCTCCCAGACTCTCCACAACCTCCCAACTCAAGGGAGGAACTGAGAGGAGATAATTACAGATTGTTTCCGAGCTCTGCTAATCAATCAATGAATGAGTAAAACCAGAATCCCAGATGATACCATTAGCAGGAGGTGGTAATTATTCCCGTCCATTCTGCCGGCATGCCCACCAGGATCAGAGCAGTTATCAGAGCAGTTAGAGAGGATGCACGGGGCCAGTGCGCTGCCCACTGTCCCTCTTTCTTCTCTTCCTGTGTCTCCTTCTCTCCCATCCCCCACGTACCACCCTCACCTCCATTTCTTCTTCTTCCTCCTCCTCCTCCTCGTGGCCAGTTTATCCCTGTTCCCTGCCACTTGACAAATAGTGCTGGGATGGCCTCAAACACCACTCCGTGTCTCCACCCCCTCTGCCCTGTTTAAGCCACCACTACTCCCAGTTCCCCGGAGTCCTTTCCCTTCCTCAGCGCATTCCTGCCTCCCCTCCACTCTTCTGCATGATCCCTGGCAGGGTCTATTTCATTATGTCACTATTGAGGGTGCAGGGAGCCATTTTTCCTGCAATGACTGGAGGCCAATCAGGGTCATACCCTGCAGCATGCAGGCAACGAACTCTCTACCTATTTGGATATTTAGTAAAACATCCCAAACTTTCATTTGTTCCAAAATGTCCTGCAAATCTGCCCTTGCCCATACAGGGGAACTCTCTCCACTAAACTCCTTCTGTACATGACCCCTCTTTCCTTATGGGGTCCCCTCTGCCAGAGGGACAGCCTTCCCAACTCACTAGCACCTGTCTGGGAAACATTTTCACCCTAACAACTCACTTCTCTTTGTAAACCCCCTTCCACAGAAATCATGCCTGCGTGTGTGGAAGCCACAAAGTCAGACATGGTTTCTCTTGGGAGGACACACAGGATCTTCTCTTCTACCATGTTAAAGGAAAGAACAGCACAGTAGGATCAGCAAGCAGAGAGCTAATACCTGGCAGCCCTGTGCTTAGCATGACAGCAGTCGAGTCTGGAGGGGCCCTGGCATAGAGGGAGCGAAGGAGGACATGGCCTCTGAGCTGTGGACAGGTCTGAGATATGTCCATACTCAGCCTTCAGCAGAGCGGGTGTCCTGAGTAATTCCTGGAAGAGAGAAAAATCCGCTCTGCGGGCCAGAGATAGGAGCTTACTCAGAGGACTGAGCACCTGATTCTCATGCTGGAGTGACAGTACAGTTGAGAGGGCGTTTGCCTTGCATGTGGCCTGCCAGGGTTTGATCCTGGCATCCCATATGGTGCCCCAAGCACTGCCATGAGTAATTCCTGAGTGCAGAGCCAGGATTAACCCCTGAGCATTGCTAGATGTTACCCAGAAAGCAAAAAAAAAAAAAAAAAAAAGGAAGAAGGAAGGAAGGAAGGAAGAAGGAAGGAAAGGAAGAAGGAAGGAAGGAAGAAGGAAGAAGAAGAGAAAGAAAGGAAAGAAAGAAAGGAAGGAAAGAAGAAAGAAAGAAAGAAAGAAAGAAAGAAAGAAAGAAAGAAAGGAAAGAAAGAAAGAAAGAAAGAAAGAAAGAAAGAAAGAAAGAAAGAAGGGAGGGAGGGAGGGGAGGGAGGGAGGGAGGAGGGAGGGAAGGAAGAAAGGAAGGAAGGAAGGAAGGAAGGAAGGAAGGAAGGAAGGAAGGAAGGAAGGAAGGAAGAAGGAAGAAAGAAAGAAAGAAAGAAAGAAAGAAAGAAAGAAAGAAAGAGAAAGAAAGAAAGAAAGAAAGAAAGAAAGAAAGAAAGAAAGGAAGGAAGGAAGGAAGGAAGGAAGGAAGGAAGGAAGGAAGGAAGGAAGGAAGGAAGGAAGGAAGGAAGGAGGGAGGAAGGAAGGAAGGAAGGAGGGAGGGGAAGAAGGAAGAGAAAGGAAGAAAGGAAGAGAGAAGAAAGAAAGAAAAAGAAAGAAAGAAAAAGAAGGAAGGAAGGAAGGAAGGAAGGAAGGAAGGAAGGAAGGAAGGAAGGAAGGAAGGAAGGAAGGAAGGAAGGAAGGAAGGAAGGAAAGAGAAAGAAGGAGAGAAGAGAAGAAATGTGCTGACCCATACACAGAATCTTTTCTGCATGGTTTAGGTTCTAAGTGTAGAGTGAGCATTGCCCTTGACCACCCAGTCCCCACCACCACCAGCCTGGCAGTCGCAAGTTGAACACCACAGTGAGAGTCTCCCAAGCGTGAGAGATGTGAGCGCGGAGAAGCACAGAGGGAACGTTGATCTAGGCCCCTTAAAGGCACTGATTTGGGGGGCTGAAGAAATCCCCAACCAGGAGGGCACTTGCCTTGCACACGGCTGACCCAGTTCAATCCCCATCACCCCATTTGATCCCCTCAGGAGTAAGCCCTGAGCACAGAAAGGTGTGACCCCAAAACAAAGCAAACAAAAAGGCTCTAACACTTTGGAACAAGGCACATGAAATCCAAGACTCTGGGGAGCCTCATGTGCTTCATGATTCAGAACTGCGGTCTTATAAGGTCAAGGGAGGCGATAAAGTAAGCAGAGCTGATTGACTTCCAGGGCTCAAGACATCTGCTCTGATGTGTGAGCCTTGACAATGACAGCAAGGGGAGAACAGTGAAGAATGGATCCCAAATTTTGAACTCTTCTGCAACAGAAGACACTGTTGAGGGGCTCAGGCCCCAGAGATGAGCCCAGTGGCCCTACTCACCATCCGTGATGAGTGCTCTGCTGTCAGAACCTTCCCGAGCATGAACTTCAGCACAGCGAGGACACTGCACAGGATCCCACTTAGAATGGAAACGCTGAACAGGAAATCATCCTAGAAAAAAGGGCCAGAGTTCAACTTCCTGCAGCTAGCAAACATTACCCGCAAACCACTTGCCTTCGGGATCAGCTTTGATCGTGGAGCAAACCGCCAGGTACACTGCCACAAGGTGGGGTATGCTACTCGTATTCTGTGTTCAGTTATCTGTGCTGCTGGGAATTAGAGAGTCGCCAAAACCAGATCATCCAGATTGATGTTTATTTAGAAAGCCACTAATTAGTCCTTTTCCTGTAGGAGATTCCCCTTCCCCCATCTGCCCAAATGGTTGGCAATCAGTGATCAATAACAGAGCTATCAGAATAGCTTCTTGGTACAGTTTACCACAAACAATGCACAATGCAGATTGGGAATGTTGATTTTTCATTTGATTTTTTTTTGGCTTTTTGGGTCACATCTGATGATGCTCTGGATCTGCACTCAGGAATTACTCCTGGCAGTACTCAGAGGACCAAATGGGATGGCGGAGATCAAAACCAGGTTGGCCGCACGCAAGGCAAATGTCCTACTCGCTGTACTATCACTCCAGCCCCTGAATTGGGAATTTTGGAACATGTAAGTACACTACTGACCTGAGATCACTTCTCCTTGAGCTAGCTGAATTTGTTACAAGGTCAATTATGGCTGGAGCTACTTTTAACCAAATTTATCCCTTAAACTCATATAACTCAATCGGAAGTTCAAATATAGCCTTGAAGGTGGGGAAAAAGCATCTAAAAATACATTCTGCAATTGACATCATCTTAACACTTCGTTTAAGTTGTCACCGTACCTTTGCAAGCAAGCCAGTGAGTCACACATTTAAAAGTGAGCACTGCTACCTCATGACTGGACCCCAGCAGCAAGCCATGTGTCACCCTCAGGAGTTGGGTCTCCAGAAGCTTCCACATTAAAATGCAGCTGTCAGCAGAAATCTAATAAAGCACCACCTAGACACAAAGGAAGGGCCTCCTTAAGCAGTTTATTATTCAGATTCACTAACCTAGTGACAGAAAGCTAGATGAATGAAGACAGCCTGTCTCCCAGGATTCAAAACTGTATAGAGTCACTGAAACACCATGTATCTGGTAACAGGACACCCATGTAGCATGAAAGCAGCCATGCCCAAAGGCGGATCAGGAGCAGTGGCATTTGTAACATCCTTCCACCAATTCTCTGCTACTCCTTCCTCTAGGAGGTTCGCAGAGAGGGGCAGGACATACCTTGTGACTTGGCCCTCACAAATAGGGTTGGAAAAAGGAGAAGGAGAAAATCGCAGTGGAAAAATCCATCAGACCTTAGCCAAGAGAGCATGGTGAGCTGAGTCGTGGCTAATAAAGTTCACATGCACACTGGAGGCCTCATGATAGGGTGTGTGAGGAGAAGCCTCTGTGGGGTGGTAATAAAAATCTGCAATCACAGCTGAGTCATGAAAGGAAACACCAAATAAACCTCAAGGAGAGGGGGTGGTCTATGAAAGACCCCGGCACAACATGACAAGAGACAAGTCAAGGCCACAGAAAATGAGGAGCAACCAAGGTGGTCCCAGATCAGAGACCAAAGTGGCAGGATAACTAAATAGTGTCCCGATTACATCCTGGAATGGTGAAATTATGGGGAGATAGCTCTGGACTCAGGGGCTCATGCCTTATACACAAATGGACTTGAGATTGGTTCCTGGCCTCATTTGCCTGGACCCAATCACTAAACCACCTGGCCAGTTGGCTGAGTATCACTGGGAGCTTATTTCCTGGAAAGAGTGTGAAGAGCATGATGAAGTGTAAAGGAACTGAAGAGAAGTGATGCTGGGGCCCCACAGGGTATCAAGAGGGAGAAACTGTTTGAGACCTGCCTTTCACCTTAGAGATTTCATCTCAGAGATGCTCTCCATCGTGTGAGTCCCCTTGGGTTCTGAGTTCCATGTCCAGGACAAACAGATAAGATTGGCTATGTAACGGAGTTGGAACAGAAACAGAGTTGGAAGAGAATAGCTTTCTATAGTCCTTAGAACACCAAAGCAGAAGCTTTACTTAACCACTGCAATTAAGGAAGACTTCTCCACTCTCGGGACTGTTCCTGTCAAACAGTGTGTGTTCCAGAGCTCAGCCCACCTTCCCACAGTGTGGTGGAACAGAAATCCTGAGAGTCTAGAAGCATCACAGCTAGTTTTGTTTATAATCACTGGGAAAATAAGGAAATAAACCTAAGAAGAATCTCTGGTGACATGGGCTGACCAAAATATGCCAAATTTCCTTCTCTAAAGCCACTTTCAACCCCAAAGTCCTCTGGGTCTTCCCTGCCAGAGCCTGTCAGACTGTTCTTCCACACGGCTACCCCATCTATCACTACCACAAGCACAATGTCCTAGAGAGAACCCAGCTGCTGACACATCCCTGGTAGGGAGCAAATATTTACCCGTCCTCTCCCAAATACCTATATTGAAGCCATTCCCATCTGTATATTTTTTAGAGGTGGGAGAAAACAGGTTTAGATTAGGTCATGGTGAGGTCATGAGGATGGGGCCCTGGTGAGAGAATTAGTGCCCTCATATGAAGGAGAAGAGATTTCCCTCTCTTCTGCCACACGCTGAGGAAAGGCTGGGTGAGGCAGAAGAGAGCGACCCTCAGTGAACCAAGGAGAGAGTCCTCACTAGATGCCAACCCTGCTGGTGCCCTGATCTGGGAGTTCCAGTTTCCAAAACTGCAAAAAGAATCCCTGTTACTTAAACCATCCAGTCTGTGCTGTTTTGTTGTGATAGCCTGGTTGACTGAGACCATTAAATAAAAAAAGGAACTTCTGAGGGGATTTCTTTGGGAGAGACAGACAGAAAGCCAGAGCAGACATGGCCAATGAAGAGAAGTTTGCAACCTGTGTAGGTCTGGGTTTCTCTCAAGGTATGGTCACCTTTGTGACCGCCTTTGTGTCTCCCTGACATCCTCTCTCACATCCCAGCAGAGCAGAGCAGAGCTGTGACAGACACTGAGGCAGGTACACAGAGGCTACGTGATTTGCTCGACATCACCAGCCAGTACCAGTAGCTGGGTTTGTCCCCAGCTATAACTGTACCAGATGTGTCATCAATAGCCTTATCTCTCCTATCACTGACCAATAGACTGAGGGAAGCTATTTCCTTGTCAGCAGTAACAGAACCCAATGACATCTCAAAGATGATCTTTAGTCTTTCCATCAGTTTTGGAACACATCTGGCTTTGCTCAGGAGGTGCCCCTGGCTCTGTGCTCATGGATCACTCCTTTGAGGCTCAGGAAGCCATATGGGGTGCCAGAGATCGAGCCTGGGTTGGCCATATGTAAGGTAAGTGCCTACCTTCTCTACTCTAGCGCCACACAAATGAATCTTTGCTGAATGGAAAAAAGGTTCAGGCAGAGAGATTATGAAAACCAACAGAAGCCAAAGACCCCTCAGAAGCCAAAGATCAATTATGCTGCAGGTCAAATATTGTCCCTGGATATGTGAAAAATCATTTTATTATAATGTTGAATTTAACCAAAACTCCCTATCAGCACTAAACAGAAAGATACTATTTAAGGGACTGTGTTCATTGCTTACACTTTTGATAAATGTAACAACCACTTTTTTTGGGGGGGCGTGGCAGTTTTTGAGTCATACCTGGTGATGATCAGGGGTTACTCTTGGCTCTGCACTCAAGATTTACTCCTGGTGGTGCTCAATGGACCATATGGGATGCCGGGGATCAAACCTGGGCTGGTCACATGAAAGACAAATACCCTACCCACTGTACTATTGCTCTGGCCCCATAAAAAATTTTTTTGAGAACCTACTGAAGATATTAAATGAGAACTTATCACATATAGACACATGCTATGTAATTTATGTCCATTTTGGCAAACTCCTTTATGACATGGTAATGTGGTCTTTTAGAACTATCTCAAAGCCATAACCATGAATATATATTTTGGGGAGGTCACCCTCAGTGGTGGCTTACTCCTGGCTCTGTGCTCAGGAATTACCCCTGGCAGGCTCTGGGGACCACATGGGGTGAAGGGGATCAAATTCATGTCAGCTGCCTGCAAGGCAAACACTCTACCTCTGTACTATAGCTCCAGCATCAAATGAATATATTTGATTAGATAAAATTTAAAATACATAAAGATAGAATTTATACAAATGCAAACTAGAGAAATTATCACAAATGGTTAATCACTTTAATATATAAGAAATGTATAAGAAAAAGACATAAGTTAATAAGAAATGGAAAAAACTATATCCCTGGGGAAAATATAAATTTTAAAAGTAAAATAAAAGTAAAATAGGGACAGGGTCAAGGGAAGAATTCAACAGGGTGTCGCCATAGCCATGCCACCAGACCCGTGCCAGGCTTTTTCACTGGGGAGGGGGCAGAGGGAGGCGGATGAGAACCCTCCCCACCCCAAGGGATCCAGTCTTGGCAGTCAAAAACCTCCACACCCCCACCGCCGCCATGCTCAGCCTCATGCTTGAGTGAACCTATTCCTGGATTGTGCAGCTGCATGCGTGGCCACATTTTCGGCCGCTCGACACATCTTAAGACACTCCCTACCATTCAAGAGTACCACACCACATTTGATAGAGTTCAAATAGTAGGGAATCAATCATAGAGGGAAATGTATATGTACATATATATATTCAGATAAATATATATGAAAGTTCACATCACTCAATCTTTAACAACATGTTAGTGATATCCTGAAGAAGGTCTTAATGACCCCTGCCAAAACAGAACAATCTATTTTCTAAATAGAACAAAATAGAACACTATTTCCTCTATGGATACTTTTCTGTAGCATATTCAGCGGTTTTTCATAACAAACAATACAAAATAAATTATTTTGGTTGTGCTTTGGGACAGGGATTGGGGTTTGGGATGGAAACATCCCACATATGGCGGTGGGAACGTATAATGGTGGTGGGATTGGTGTTTGACTATTAAATGCAATCAAATATTGTGAACTACCCTATGAAATAAAAAAATTTTAAAAAAAACTCACAAATGTGAGTACTCACTCACATTGCATGAGGGAGACCTGGCTTCAATTCCCAGCACCACATGGTCCCTGAAGCACCACCAAGAGCAACCTCCATGCACCAAGCTGGGAGTAACCCCCCAAACTGCCAGGTGTGGTCCAAAAACCCAAAAGGGGGGCAGGGGTAGACTAGGGGCTTAAAACAAGATTTCTTAAACAGTTTCTACTCAAAACTCTTTTTTACGTGAGAAATTTTTGTGTGGTGCCAGGTATAGAAATACACAAAACAAATGTGAAAATGAAACATTTGTGAGCAATGAGTAATACAGGAATTGCCTTTCAAACACATTTTTTTAAAGTTCAAATTTAAAAGGGTAGGGCTCAGAGCTCACCTTGCAGGTGTAAGGCCATGAGTTTTATCCCTGGTGCCATTGTTAAATGTGGTCCAGGGGGCTGCTGTCTGCAACCCTGTGGGCAGTTTGGAACTGCACCACAGCCAGCTGTGTGTAAGCACTACAACAAAAGGGGTGTAAGCACTTGGCCAGGAACTCTGACCCTGATGAGCACAAGAAGCAAAATGTGTGTGCAAGTACTGCAACTAACAGCATGTGATCCCCAGTGAGCACAAGACCAAAAATCGTATGAGCTCCACAGTCAGGACTGGGATGAGCCCTGATCACTGTAATAACAAAGGAAGGAGATGCGGGGAGATGAAGTAAAATGGATTTAAAATATATAAAAAATGCTCTAAATCTCTCATAAAAGAAATAAAACCCTGAATTAAAATCCTGAAGCCCCATTTTCTCTGAACCAAAATCATTGTTTTAAATGTGCTCCTCAAAAGAAAGACACATCTGCAAAATTAAGGAAAAACATACACTGAGAGAAATATTTACAAAACATACTTAATAAAGGACTTATATCCTGAGGATATCATTAAAGCACTGATCTGAAAAGAAATATGCACTTATGATCACCTCAGCACTATTTACAATAGTCAGGATCTGAAAACAACTCAATGACAGATTAGTGGATCATGTAGTTGTATATAAACACAATGGAATACTGCTCAGGTCTAAGAGAGTAAGAAATCTTGCTCTGTTACGTGTGGATGGAACTGGAGAAAATTATGCTGAGTAAAGTAAGTCAGCAGAAGACAAATGCCAGATGATCTCTCTCATGTCCTGTAAAGAAACAAAGCAAGGAAACATTTATTTTATCTAATAAAAATAAATCCTTATAATGATGGAACAGACTACCAAGGGGAGGAGTGGATCAAAAGGGTGGCGGCAGTTCAATGGTGTGTGGGAAAAGGATACTGACACTTTGGTGGTAGATATAATGTGGTAAGATTGTTCCCCCAAAACACAAAGTCTTGTAAACCAAAGTCAAATAATTCATTCATTAAAATTAATAAATAATAAATATCTTTAAAATTTTGTAAACATTTTAAACAAAAATAAAATAAAATAATAGAAACTCTGGAGGTTAATAAGCAAGGATTAAGAAACTGTCCCTCTTTGCAGTTATATCTGGTTTGATCCCTGGCACAACATATAACCCTTAGTGATGCCAAGAGTGATCCCTGAGCACAAAAATAGGAGTAGCTTCAGCTCACCGCCAGGTATGCCCAAGCTCCTCATCCCACCCTTGTCCCCAAATTTAGCAGACTGAATACTAAGAAAACTTAAAGTATCTCAATTTGAAAAATGGACATAATATTTGAACAACCATTTCACTAGAGTGATGACTAATAAGCTTATGGATAGGTAGTCAAGAGGAAAATGTACATGGAAACAAATATAAGAAATGACTACCTACCCATCTGAATCAGCAAAATTAAAAAGATAATACCAAGTATGGTGAGGACGTAGTGACTGAAGAGCCCACGTAGCCCTGGAAAGAGTGTGACATATGCATCACTTTGCAAAACAGATTGGCCATTCATTATAAAATTTAATACAGAATTACTACAGCAAGCTTTAGTCATCACTACTTACCTAAGAGAAATAAAAACATATGACCATGCAAAAATCTGAACGCCAGTGTTATTAAGTGCTCTTTTCATAGTAGTCAAATAACTGGAAACAAATGTCTGACAACTTGTGACTAGCTAAACAAACTGCAGTTTATCATACAATGGGATGCTACTTGGCAACAAAAAAGAATAACCGGCTTATTCAGCAAGAGCATGGCAACATCTCAAAAGCACCACGCTCAGTGAAAAAAGACAGACATAAGTACAAAATGCTTCACGTTTTCATTCAGATAATATTATCAGAGATGAAAATTGTGCTGACAGAATATAGACAGTAATTGGAGATAGGGAGTTCATGAATGACTACAAGGTGAACCAAGGTGGTTCCAGATCAGAAACTAAGGTGACATTAGAACTAAATGGTATCATGATTGAACTTTTTGTGGTGAAATCCTCCTTCTCAATATTGTGCTAGTAGTTCTGTGACATCTATCAAAACTCATCAAACTATATATACTTTAAAAGGCTGAATTTTACTGTATGTAATTATATCTCAAAACTAATTTTAAAGCAATTAATTCCAGATATCCTTAGGTAAATAGTTCTAATAGTTACTAATAATTCAGTCAATGCACATTATCATAATGTGAGGTATAAGAAAGCTCAGTCACTAGAAAGATGAAATCATAGACTTATGGAGGTCAAAGGTAGAACACAGATCCAGATGGACAGACATGCAGCCTCATGGATTTCCTGACTGATATGTTTCCACTGTCTGGGTGGATCAGCACTGCTTTTTTGCGGGGGTGATAGAGGCAAGGGTTTAGGTCACACCCAAGAGTACCAAGTGCTTATTTCTGGCTCTGCACTAATGGGTCACTCCTGGCTGTGTTCAGGACACCACATGTAGTGTCAGGGATCAAACCTGGGTCAAAGCAAACACCCAACCTGCTGTACAATCACTCTAGTCCCAACACTTCTTTTCATAGACTTACCTCGAGGGTTTCCTCCCTGATCAGCTGACACCTCTATGCCATGCCCCACTAGGTCCTCTTCCCACAGATCCTATGACACATCTTAGCACTTTTTCCATCATCATCTCCGTTCTATGAGCTTACTGTGAGAAGCCCTCATTCCTCAACTCAGTACCCACCCCACTACAACAAAAAAATTGTCTTCAATGCCAACAATGACAGTGCATGGATGGATATTAAGGTGATGGTCAATAGTCCTTTACAAGAAGTTTTATGGAATAGAAAGAAAGCTGCATCTCCAAGAGCCATCACCTCGAACTTCAGAGAAAGTCAGGAGCTTACGGGTGAAGACCAACCTCCGTAAAGGTGTTCCTGAGAGAGCAGGGCAGTGAGAAGACAGCTAAGGTGACTGGTGTCCAGTGATCACAGTGGACACTGGAACACATGTTGGAATAGGAAGAAACTGGGCCCAGGGATGGTCTTCTTCAGTACCATCTGCTCTTAGCTTTTAGAGGGCAGCAAGTCAGTGCTGAGGGCAAGGCTGAGATTCTGGTAATACCAAAGGGAGCTAGTTGAACACAACTTCAGGTCCCTTATGCTCCCCAAGATTCCAGGCATCAGCTGGGTTTTGAATATTTCTTTGCTCCCTGCCAGCCAGTGAAAACACGGCAGTCTGAGTACTAGCCCATGGCTCCCAATCAAGCTTCTAGCTCCACCTGCTCTCAGTATGACCCCCACCTTGCACGTGGACAATTCATCTGAGAAGAGTGTTTTCTGCCTTCTAGATATGGTTCAACTTCACCCCAAACATGAAAACAGACCCAGTTCATTGGGACAAATTGCTTACCAAGGTTTTAAGAATCCAACAGAACATACGCCTGGGGTAGAAAAAGCTTTCCAACTCTGCTTTGGCAAGACTAGTCCTATCTTATCGAATAGATTAAGTCATGGAGACATACTTGCTGACTTATCGCCAAAGAGTAGTTTCTGTCATTGTTTCATTTCATAGACAGAGAACTATTCACTAGGCATAGCTTGGTCTGGCTTCTTTGGTTGATTGTCTGTGCTTGAGAATCCCGTGTCTTGTTACAGGTATCAGCAGTATATCCTGTTCTATTGAGTCTTATTCTATCAATGTCATAGTCCTCCCAATGAAATGCTTTTTACAGTTCAATCTAAGAATTTCCTATCGAAACCAGGCTTTAAAAAATATTATATTCCCAATGGAGAGAGATAGTTATTGATAGAAGGAATAGTTGGAAAAACAGGAAGGGAGAGGCTAGGGAACTAGTCTTTTGCCTTCATAGAAGACCATCTAGAATCATGAAATCTAAACCTCTGGATCAAAATATCAGGAAGAAATGAACCCACATAAAGGATATGCTAGGACCACATATCTTTCAACCAGTACCAACGAATAGGCTCTAATCAAGCCAATCTAATCACAGAATTACTGAGATAGACCATTACAAAGCTGTTCATGATTGGGTTCCAGTCATACAATATTCCAACAGCCATCCCCCCATCTCTCCACTGGTGTACATTTCCCAGTACCAGTGTCACCAGTTTCCCTCCCATTACCCCTCAACTCCTCACCCCCACCCCAGCCTGCATCTATGGCAGGTACCCCTCCTTTCTCCCTCCCCCCTACCCCCCATTTTAGGCATCATGGTTTGCAGTACAGGGTATTGGGTATTTTAATGCAACTTGTTCAACTCCTTCATGCTGCTACCTAAATATGAACCCAATCCACTCAGGATGATATAGGTGCATAGGTATGCATCCTTACACACACACACACACACACACACACACACACACATCTCATATGATGAAACCCTAGTCCCTAATGTGTCCTTAGTACTCAGAGGTACTCAGAGGTACCTTCAGACTACTAAGTTGGTCTTGTGGGTGGAGCTCCTATGATGTGATCTGTGCCTTTATAAGATAAGACACATAAGACACTCCTTGCTTGCAAGAACACAGTGACTATCTCACAGTGATAAAATAAAATAAAATAAAAAATAAATTTAAAAAAAAGAACACAGCAAGAAAGTGGCTTGCTGCACGCAGGGAAAAGGTACCACATCTGCTGACACTTTGATCTCAGGCTTCCCAATTCCAGGATTGTGAGAGATAAACATGCTTCACACCTGTGGGTGAATCCACAGACTAGGACATTTTGTTATTGCATCTACAATAAGATACTCTCAAAACTCCCACCAACATCCCAGACACCAGCATAGAGGTAGAGATTCTTCCACACCTGTAGGTCAAATTCCTCCTCTGAATGAGACACAGCAGTACACAGAAGACCCTTGTTTCTGGCTAGTGATTGGCAGCAGCAATTTTGAACATGGTGATGCTGAGTTTCTCCGTCCTCCCTGTCAGCACCCCCACTTTTCCATAGAGACTCATCTCGAAGCATATTTATTCATGGTGCTACTCGAAGGAAACCTTTTCACAGAAATGAATGGGCTTTTCTTCTGCAGAAACACCACTTGTCAACTCCTGCTGGAGAAGTACATCAGCAATTGTAATTCAAGTCCCTGTTCATGGCTGGCACTGCCATCAGCAGAGTCTGCATCTGAAATCCTTCCTGCTCCTTCCCCCAAAGACCAGCCCTTTCCCTTTACATGAGATGCGTGACAGCCCATGGGGGGAGTATGGAGGCTCACTTGCTTATGCCTGCAAAAAAGAGGCATCCTTTGCTTTCCTAATGAGGACAAATTTCAAACCATTCTGACATACATGTGTTACAGAATTACCCAGGGAAATGCTGGTGCTAGCTGAATAATAAACGCCCATCGATTTACAGCCCCAGGTGAAATGAAAAGTCACTCTCATTCTCAGAGTTTTCTGTCACCTCTCCTCCCTCTGCCCCCGCCAGGCAAAGGAGAAAAGTGGGCAGGTGGAGAGGAAATTACACCAAGCTTGAGCCCTCAATTTCCCCCAGTTATTGAATTATGCTGATGAGTTGCTATGGATTCACATGAAACAGCATCACCATTTTAATTAATTAATTTTATCAAATCACTGTGAGATAAAGCATTACAAACCTGTTCCTGACTGGGTTTTAGTCATGCAATGTTTCAATACCCATCCCTCCACCAGTGTAATTTCTCAGCACCAGTGTCCCCAGTTTCCCTCCCAACCCCCCAAGCCACCCAGCCTGCCTCAATGGCAGATACCTCTCCTCTCTCTGTTTCTGTCTGTCTGTCTGTCTGTCTCTCTCTCTTTCTCTCTTTGATTTTAGGCATTATGATTTGTAATACAAATGCTTAGAGGTTTTCATGTATATTCCTTTATCTACTTTCAACACTCAGTTATTGGCCAGAGTGATCATTTCCAATTAATGTTGTTATAATGAACCCTCCTCTATCTTAACTACCCTCCACCTCCACAAACCACTGACCAGTCCTTCTGGCCCATTTTCCCTGGCCTTCGATAATAGTTTCCTACTTTTTTTCATATACCACAAATAAATGCAGTCATTCTATATTGGTCTCTCTCCTTCTGACTCATGTCACTCAGCATGGTACTCTCCATGTCCATCCATTTATAGGCAAATTTTATGACTTCATTTTTCCTAACAGCTGTGTAGTATTCCATTGTGTAAATATACCATAGTTTCTTTATCCAGTCATCTGTTCTTGGCCACTTGGGTTGTTTCCAGATTCTGGCTATTGTGAATAGAGCTGCAATGAACATAGAAGTGCAAATGATGTTTCTGTTTTGTTGTCTTTGGACCAACAAGAGATATTCACAGAAGTGGTATTGTTGAGTCAAACAGGAGCTCAATTTCTAGTTTTTTGAGGAATGTCCATATTGTTTTCCATAAAGGCTAGACCAGACGGCATTCCCACCAGCAATGAATAAGGGTCCCTTTCTCCCCCAAATCCATGCCAGCACTGGTTGTTCTTGTTCACTTGGATGTGTGCCAAAACTCTGTTGTGTGAGATGATATCTCATTGTTGTTTTCAACGTAACCATTTTTGAATCAGCAGCGGAACATTATGATGCCAGGAGGGTCAGAGGTTGGTGATCAGATATTTAGCTTTGGGTGATGTGGCAGCTGCAAGATTTACAGACAGATGGGGAGTTGTGGTCCCCATTACTCCGGGCTGCACAGGCCAACCCAAGTGTGGATGCTGGGCCATGTCATGTGCAGGAAGCAGGCACCCAGCGTCTTGGGCACCTGAGTAAGTCAGCAGGGACACTGGGTCAGAGGAAGGCACAGAGGGACCACTGAGGCACTCGGCCTGCCTTAGCAAGCACAGGACCAATGAGTGCAGTCTGCATGCTGGCTGCCTCGCCGCGGTGCAGATGCAGCCTGGCTTCTGTTCAGTGTTTGGACTCTGGCCACTGTTTTCTGATGCAAAGCAGGAAGGTAACCTCACTTGGGGCTAAGTGCGCTAATCACTGAACATGGCCTTGGACCCCTGAGACAAGCCCACCTGGCCAGGAGGAAGGGAACTCCTCCTTCCTCTAGTCACCACCAGGCATTTCAAAGATCCTCCAGGGTTCCCTAAAGCTGGGATGGAGCCTGATATGGCCTGAGCTGAACCCTCTGACACGAAGCACTGCCAGCCGTAAGAAATACTCTCAGCCGCAGGCTGCCTGCTCTTGCTACTGAAGTTGGTGGGATTTAGTATCTGCACAGGTGTGGATCAGAGGTTCCCTTAGCAGTCCAAATCATACAGCAGATACTGCTCATTAATGTACCTTTGAGACAAGGTGCTTTCCTAAAGGAATGGACAGCATCATTTTATTTTAAAAAGGTAACTGAATATAGATTCCTGCCAGGTGAAACTATGAGCTTCAACAGAGAGGGTAAGTAATTTCTGCCCTGCCCCAGGCTCATGTCACATAGCGAGTCAGTGATGTTGAAGACCCCATCTGTCTGACCCCTAATCAGCCTCCACCCTCAAACCTTAGGACAGGCTGGGGAGATAGCTCACAGGACATGTCAAAGACCTGGGTTTGGCTTCCCCATATTGAATGGATCCACTGGGCACCTCTAGGAGTGATCCTTAAGGCAGAGCAATCACTGTGTACCACCAGGTGTGCCCCCCAAACCAACAATATTTTTAAAAACACAGGGCCATCTTTCCTGCAATGTTGCCTACTGGCCCTGAATTTCAATTTTTCCTAATAAAAGACAAAAAGCAATTCACAATGCTTAAAACTTCACATAGTCCAGAATGCCTTAAAAATCAGAAGGGGTGGGCTAGAGTGATAGCATAGGAGGTAGGGCGTTTGCCTTGCACATGGCCGACCCAGGTTCAATTCCCAGCATCCTATATGGTCCCCTGAGCACTGCCAGGAGTAATTCCTGAGTGCAGAGCCGGGAGTAACCCCTGTTCATTGCCGGGTGTGATGATCCCAAAAGCAAAAAAAAAAAAAAAAAAAAAATATATATATATATATATATATATATATATATATATATATCAGAAGTAGGCCTGAGACATAATAGGGAGGTAAGACATTTACCTTTTCTGTGGTGGACTCTGGTTCCCCCACATCACATACAGTTTCCCAAACACCAATGGAGTGGCCCCTGGGCATAGCATCAAGAGTAAGCCCAAAGTACCACCTGGTGTGACCCCCATACAAAACACTAGGAAGGATTCCAGGCTGGAGCTATGCATTATGGTCAGGGACTTCCCCTTTGTAGTGTGTGAAGTCCCAGTTTCAATTCCCAGCACCTCACACACACATAGATTCCAATTCAAAATGTGGGGTAATGACACACATGTAAGCATTTATAAACCCAATGGCAATTATATGGACTTCTTTTTAAAGGGATGAACCTGTAAGAACCAAGAAAACAGGAGAACGACAACCACAAACCTATGACCCGGGGCAGGGGAGGGAAGTGCTGGCTGCTTTCAGGGGATGGATAAGTATAAGAGGCAGCAAAGATGCCAGGCCTCAGGGATCAGAAGCAAACCCTTTAGAAACTCGTGGAGAAAAAGACGAGACTCAAAAAATTCCCAAGTGAAGTCCTTATAAGGCCCCGCACATTCTCCACTGCCCAGCATCCTGACTGCAGTTCCCAGCAGAAGAGAAATCACACTCATCACACACGGCTAAACTCTGCATTGCAGGTGCAGCCTTGCTCAAGGCCAGAGAGGAGCTTGGGAAACAGTGTAAGGGAAACTGCAAAACTGACTAGCCCAGAGAAAGCCACTGCAAGTGCAAGAACACAATGTATGCAGACTTGGGCCAGAGTGGAAGTACAATGGATAGGGCACCTGCCTCGCACACAGCTGAGCTGGGTTCAATCCCCACCACCCCATGTGGTCCTCCCAGCACAGGGGCGATCCCTGAGTGCCGAGCCAGGAGTAAGCCCTGAGCACTGCCAGAGGTGGCCTCCAAAACAAAGTATAGAGACTTATAAAGGAACATAAAGAATGCAGTTATATTAGAAGACATTTCATAAAACTGCAACGTGTGATTCACAAACTGCAACACCACAAGATTCTCTGATTTCAGGGAAACAACCTTCCCAGCTTCCCTTGATGTAACCATGATTATAATTCTTTATTTTATAATCTTCTTGCTGTACTGGACCCCCAACATCATTTCTGTCTTTGGTGCCAATGACTATACTGTCTCTCTCATGCTAGATAAGAAATCACATTTTTTAATTGAAATTGAAATTCAGGGCTCAAATGCTCTATATAGATGTGCTTGGATGCTGTGATCCCCAGGCCAATAGCTTTAGTGCTTTGTCTAACTGTAGTCTCCTGGCCGAGCCAACCGGTATAAATAAAGTCATCCTTGTTTTCCCATCAAGTCTCTGTCTTGATGTACTTGATAAGCGAACTCCAGTTGTAACAAAACTTTATGTATTAATAAAGGCTTCCAAATTTATGGAACAGAAAAATCAAACAGCCAATCTTCTATGTGTTTAAAGTTGATATAATAACCAATAATAGATTTCAGTCAATATGGGTCTTAGATTAAATTATCGTTTTTATTGATGACAGATCCACCAATGATGTAGTAGGAGTAGGACTGTCAGCAGGACGAAGCCCTCCCGGGGATGGCCACAAGAGGGCAGGCTTCCACTCATTCCTGGTGCGGGAGCTGTGGTTGGCCACAGGCAGAATTTCTTGCTCAAGCTCAGCTCTGCTCTCTGGTTTTTAGGCACTGTGCCCAGGGGCTACACCCTGGCTGGGTGCTCAAGGGCTGTACCCTGCAGAGGGCTTGGAGGACCGTGCATTTCAGGGATGCAGAGCTTGCCTGCTAGCCCTCTGCTCTGTCTCCATGGCTGAGCCATCAGCTCTGCCACATTATCATGCCAATGGCCTATAATCAACTGATGATGATAATGATGATAATCACACCTTCGAAACTCCAACTCAAGAGATTTAAGTCTGATGACTAGCTGCAGACTACAGCTTCCAGGAAGACAGGATGTGGTTCATCTCCTGGGGGAGCACATTGCTATCATCATGGGCTGCTCCAGGTGCTACCCCAGGAGAACTCCCAGGTAAGTGAGTGTCTCACAGTAACACATATCTCACTCCCACTGAGGGTCCTATTGTTATGTGCAGGAGAGCGGGAGTGTAAAGGGGCCCTGGGGTACTGATGCAGCCACTCGTTACAGAGAAGACTGCTCATCTCTCAAAGTACAAAGACAGAAGTAATCAATGCATTCAAATGCCCAAATCAGAAACCAAAAAGAAAAAACAAACATAGGACTCACTTATCTGCCCTCTTAATATGAGTGTGGACAATACACGAGGAACTTTAAAGCTGCAAAGTTTATGAGCCAGAAAGCAAATACACTTGATCAATAGAATCAGATGGTTTATAAAAGTGATGATTAGGACAAACTTTGGGCAAGCTAGCTTAATCAACCATATTAGCAAAAAACTTGTTCATAGTACAGAAGGAGTAGAGGTTGTAAAAATCATAGAAGAGAGGGCCAGAAAGAGAGTAAAGCTATGGGTAGGGCACTTGCCTTGCACGCAGTTGATCCGGGTCCAATCCCGGTACCCCATATAGACCCCTAAGCATGCCAGGAGTCACCCCTGAGCACTGAGTCAGGAATAAACCATGCACACCACCAGATGTGCCCTGCCCCAATTTTTTTTAGTGATATAAGAGTTACACAAGCAACTTCAATAGAATAGTTTGAAATCCTGAGTAAGTTGGCAGTTTTCTAGAAGATAAAAAATTTAGTAGTCCCAAAAGCATACCTAGAAAAAGATTTGAAACAGCAAGAGAAAAATTCTTAATAGCCACAATAATGATGCAGATAATTATAGAAATAGCCAACACCTATTACAGCACTATGTACTGGACATTTTATTTTTTTTGGTTTTGGGGTCACACCCAGCGATGCACAGGAGTTACTCCTGGCTCATGCATTCAGGAATTACTCCTGGCTGTGCCCGGAGGACCATATGGGATGCTGGGATTCAAACCCAGGTCGGCCGCATGCAAGGCAAATGCCCTACCCGCTGTGCTATTGCTCTAGCCCCTGTACTGGACACTTCTTATTATTTATTTATTTTGCTTTTTGGGTCACACCCGGCGATGCACAGGGGTCACTCCTGGCTCTGCACTCAGGAATTACCCCTGTCGGTGCTCAGGGGACCATATGGGATGCTGGGAATCAAACCCAGGTCGACCTCGTGCAAAGCAAACACCCAACCCGCTGTGCTATCACTCCAGCCCTTGTACTTGACACTTTTTAAAAACTGTTTCCCATGTGTATTGAAGGGAGTAACTCTTAAAACTCCATAGAGTAGGGACTAATGTTGTATTCCTTTGGCATAGGAGAAAACTGAGTCACTGTGGTGCCTGTCCATGTTCCCACAGTCAATTTGGTTGCATAATTGGGCAGCTGGTTCCCAATTCTCTATTTTTATCCTCAAAGCAAAAGGCCCACTTAGTTTTACAGGTATATTTTACTGAAATGTAAAGAAACAAGAAACTCCTACACTAATCCCACTTCTCCCAAGCAGAGGAAAAGCAACGTCAAGCTGAACACTCACATAAAGACAGGGGCTTAGCCCAATGATACTTACAACAAAAGTCCTGCCTGAGGATCTGAGAGATCGCACAGGAGGTAGGTGCTGGCCTCTCAGGCCTTCCACAGCCTTGCCATCCCCAGCACTACATATGTTTCCCCGCCAGGGGGCTCTCCTAAGCACAGAGCCAGGAATAGCCTTCCTGAGGACCACCCAGTGTGGCCCCCAAATCAAAGAAAAAAGACAAAAACCCTAAATGAAACACAAAGTAGAAACCAGCAACAGGTTAAAAGAATAATATATTGTGGCCACAGACAATTTATTCCAAAAATCTTAGAATTTAATTAATTAATCAAAATCATGATAGAGAAAAAAAACTCAGGATCTAGAAAAATACCCAAAACCTGACATCTATATGTGATGTAAAAACAAATCAGAGAATACTCCAAAACAATATACACCACACTTAGTGATGAAACTTTAGAAGGACTTCTGTTACATTAATAACCAACACAAACATAATCACAAAGAACAAAAACAACCAGTTGTTGGCAGTGATGTGGGAGAAAAGAGAGCCTCATTCACTGCTGGTGGGAACGTTGACTGGTCCAGCCTTTTGGGAAGACAATGTGGACCTTCCTCAAAAAGCTAGGAATTGAACTTCCATATGATCCAGCAATTATGCTTCTAGGCTTCCACTCCAAGAGCCCAAAAACTCTATTCAGAAAAGACATGTGAACCCCTATGTTCACTACAGGACTGTCCACAAAAGCTAAAATCTGGAAACAACACATGTCCAAGAACAGATGACTGGATAAACTGTGGTACACAGACATAATGGGATACCACTCAACTATGAGGTGAAATCATGTAATTTGCAGCAATATTGATGGATCTGGAGAGTATTATGCTGAGTGAAATACGTCATAAGGAGAGGAACAGACCCAGAATGATCTCTCTCATATGTGGGATATAAAGAAACAGAGGGGAATAAGAATGTCCAAAGACAACAGAAACTGAGAACTGGTCTTGAGTAGGAAGTGCAGGAGATGGAGGGAGAGGGGACCACTGGGAAGAGGACACTCTGTGGAGGGTGTGGTGCTAAATGTTTTAAGCATGAAACCCTACCATTAATAGTTTAGTAGACCACGGTGCCTAAAATTAAAATTAAAAACCAAAAAAGGATCAACATAAGGAGGCACAGCTTCAGCCTGCCCATTCCACGGCACAACAAAGGCTGGAGGCCAGAGAGAAAATACAGGGGTTAGGCACTTTCCTTGCACGGGGCTGTCTGGGACCCCATATGGCCCCCACACCTACTAGGAGTGATCCTGTGTCCAGAGCCCAAGAGCAAGGCCTGAGTGCAGACCAATGGGGCTCAAATACGAAAAGCAAAACAATTGTCTAATCAATGAGAAGTGGTGGGGGGAGGGGAGGAAAGGGTAGAAAGACAAAGGAGGGATAAACGGATAAACGATTGTTAAGTAAACACTATGACTAAATAATAAAGTGGCGAACAAAACAGCACTACAAGCACCAAAGAGCAGAAGGAACAGAATTCGAGCCGCTGAGTGTGGCACACTGTTAGTGAGAGTTAGCTTCAGCGTTTCCCAGAGCGAAGCGTCCACAGAAAGGGCAGGCAGCCTTGGCCCCAGCTCCCTTGACAGAGAGGCTGTACCAGGTCACACTCAGGCAAGCGCTGCACAAATCGACTTCCTGGTACTGTCAATGACCTCCTGTCTATAGGACATAGTTGCTGGGTTCCTACAACACGCCAGGCCCCTCCCAGTGCTAGGAGCTTAGTGAGGCTAAGTGCACAGAGTGTTCTGCAGTGTACAGGGGCCTGGGACCAGAAAAAAGGCACTTGTTTAGAATGCGGTCAACCCAGGTTCCACTACATGGTCCCCAGAGCACCACTAGGGGTCATTCCTGAGCACCAAGCCAGGTCATGTCAGGGTGTGCTCTGTACCCCCACCCCTCAAAAATACCGTCTATACAGGAGTAGCACTGCACTGTAGCACTGTCATCCTGCTGTTCATTGATTTGCTCGAGCGGGGTCCAGTAACGTCTCAATTGTGAGACTTGTTGTTCCTGTTTTTGGCATATCGAATACGCCACAGGTAGCTTGCCAGACTGCTGTGTGGGCGGGATACTCTCGGTAGCTTGCCGGGCTCTCTGAGAGGGACAGAGGAATCGAACCCAGGTCAGTCTCATGCAAGGCAAACGCCCTACCCGCTGTGCTAACGCTCCAGTACAGACAGGGAGTAGGAGACTGAAAAAATGACACCCTTATTGGGACTGGGTGGAATTTGGGGATTCCAAGTAAAGGCTGATGGGTGAACTAGAACAGCAGAGAGAGGGTCAAGGGTCGAAGACAGAGCCCTCTCACAACCCCCCGTCTCGTAGCATAACCCTGCCCTGTATCTGCAGCAGCCGCTACACAGATGGCCTCCTTGTCCTCACGGCCTCTCCAGCAAGGCTCTGCACAGAAGCCGGCCTGTGAGTCTATTTTAACTGGGACATTTAAGAGTGAATTTTGTTTTGTCTTACCCAATGCCCCAAAAATGCTTCGAGAGAAGGGGCAAATGTTTTCCTAACACCTCAGTGACATTTGTGACTTTGTCACCACTCACATTTTGATCCCAGGCTGACAATTCCAAAGTGCTGCTCAAAGGACAGGAGGCCAAAGCATCACACACAGGAGACAGATGCTCTCAGGACAGGGAACTTCTGCCCCTTGCCTTGGTGGTACTGCAGTGTTTTGTATCAGATCTCCAGGGAAATTTTAGTCATAACTTGGGAAGTAAAAAGCCACTCAGTGTGAATTTTCCCGTTAGCCAAACACTAAACAACAAAACCCACAGAGAAATGTTATGAGACCTGATCATATAATACTTAGGAAAATGAACCAAACCTAACATTGTTAAGTAAACATCTTTTGGAGTTTTTTTTTTCTTTCTTCCCAAATGAAAGTGCTTTCTAAACCTCACAGAATGAAATGTTGTTCAGAGGTGCTAAATTATCACATTTCAGAAGGATACACAAGTTCCAAGAGATTAAATAAATTTTTCAAGGTCAAGTAGAATGAATTTGAATAGGGAAGAACTCATCCTTGATCCAGCAATGCCTGACTGATAAACGCGGGCATCCTTAAATGCACAGATGCCCTGGAGTGGGAAGGAAGAAGAGATCTCCCTCTCTCCTTTGTTCCTTCCTGTCTTGTGATCCTCACCTGGCAGTCCCTGAAGGAGGGCTTTCTTAGCACTCCATCTTGCTGAAATGTTCAAGAACCCCAGGAAGGGGTGGGGGGGAACGCTGGGACAGAGTTCACCCCGTGAAATAGGGCACAAGAAGACTGTAGGCTTGCAGTGCATTCAAACCCTCAGTGAGATGGAGTCCTCAGAACCTGTTTTCTCAATCAGGAATCTGAATCAGCTGTAAATAGCTTTCTTGAAATCTGACTTGATATTGTGGTACTTCAGGAGGCAATTAACAAAACACAAAGAATCAAGAGGTGTGTGAGTGTGTGTGGTGTATCTTACACTAATATTACAAAGTCTAGAGAAAGTCATTTAAATTCTTTATTTAAGAATCTGCTTTCTTGTGGTAAATGGCAATGGGGTAGTGCCTCTACTTACCCCCTTGGAAAACACAGTGAAGGACTAATGAAATGAAAGCTAAAAAGCCCTTTTCTCAGTTGGAAAATGCAGAGGCACAATACACAGAATAGAGCAGCATGGCAGACGGCTCCTAGCAGAGAATATTCTGATGAAAATCCAAGGCTAACCCAGCAAGGGTAACAGAACCAATGAAGATCTCATATGGCCATTGCCTAGGTAACATCTGAACACTCTGCACAAGAGACTCAGCAGATCAACTGCCCATACATCCCAGTTTACAATGCTTAATGGCCCAAGAGTCGAGGCCCCAGAAGATACTATAGGTGTTTTTGGCAAACTTCCTGAGATCCGCCATATTTCAATGACACCTCTCTTATTTTGTACTGCTGATGACAGCTCTTATATTTAGGTTACTACTGACACTATTCCCTGTCACACATACACTTTGTCTTCATATTACAGCTTACTTAGAATATAACTTCCAACAATGCTGTCAACACCTAGGTCCTAAATGTATGGGTTACAGTCAGGAAAACAAAACCTTACTTCATAGCAAATTAAAACATTTCTCCTCTCTGGATCTGAGCAGAATTCCTATCCTGACAAGGTAAGATTGTGAGTAAGTACAGTGCCCAGAGGTATTTGGACTACATATACTTAAAGTGTACAACTTGCTCACATGTAACATAGTTTGTGCCTGTGAAATTATCACCAATATGAAGCAAGTATTCACACTATACTTAAAAGTTTTCTTGTTAGGAGGATGGTTTAACATCCAGAAATCATTCAACATAATCTATCACATCAACAAAAGAAAAGATAAAAACCACATGATATATCAATAGATGCAGAGAAAGTACCAATTTATGGTAAAAACTCTTGCCAAAATGGGTATAGAAGGGACTTTCCTAATGTAGTCAAAGCCATCTACCACAAGCCTATGGCAAGCTTCATCTTCAATGGGGAAAAACTAAAAGCCTTCCCTCTAAGATCAGGGATGAGACAAGGATGCCCACTATCACCTATTCTGTTCAATATAGTACTGGAAGTACTTGCAATAGCAGTTAGGCAAGAAAAAAATATTAAGGGCATTCAGATAGGAAAGGAAGAAATCAAGTTCTCACTATTCGAAGATGATATGATACTATATTAGAGAACCCAAAAACCTCTACCAAGAAACTCCTAGAAACAATAGACTTATATAGTAAAGTTGCAGGCTATAAAATCAATACCCCAAAGTCCATGGCTTTCCTACACACAAATAATGAGAGAGAAGAAAGCGACATGAAAAAAGCAATCCCATTCACAATCGTGCCTCAAAAAATCAAGTACCTCAGAATCAGCTTAACTAAGGAGGTAAAGGATTTGTACAAAGAAAGCTGAAAAACACTACTTCAGGAAATAAAAGAGGACACGAGGAAGTGGAAAGATATCCCCTGCTCATGGATTGGGAGAATTAACATTGTCAAAAGGCAAGGCTTCCCAAAGCATTGTACAAATTCAATGCGATCCCTATAAGGATACCCATGACATTCTTCAAAGAAATGGAGCAAACACTCCTGAAATTTATATGGAACAATAAGCCCCCACGAATAGCTAAAGCAATTCTTGGGGAAAAGAAAATGAGAGGAATCAACCTCCCCAACCTCAAACTCTACTACAAAGCGATAATAATTAAAACAGCATGGTACTGGAACAAAGGCCAAGCCGCAGACCAAAGGAACAGGGTTGAATATTCTGACCACCCCAAATATATGATCATCTAATCATATAAGGGAGCAATAAATGTGAAGTGGAGCAAGGAAAGAGCCTCTTTAACAAATTGTGCTGGCAAAACTGGACAGCTACATGCAAAAAAATGGGCTCAGATCTCTACCTAACACCATGTATAAAAGTCAGATCAAAATGGATTAAAGACCTCAACATCAAACCAGAATCCATAAGGTATATTGAAGACAAGGTTGGCAAAACCCTCCACAACGTTGAAGCTAACGTTATCTTTAAAGATGATACGCCAGTGGCTAAGCAAGTGAAAACAGAGATAAACAATGGGACTATCTTAAACTAAGAAGCTTCTGCACCTCAAAAGAAACAGTGAACAAAATACAAAGACAGTCTACAGAATGGGAAAGGATATTCACCCAATACCCATTCAATAAGGGATTGATATCAAGGATATACAAGGCACTGGTTGAACTCCACAAGAAGAAAACATCCAACCCCATCAAAAAATGGGGTGATGAAATGAACAGAATCTTCCTCAAGGAAGAAATCCAAATGGCTAAAAGGCACATGAGAAAATGCTCTACGTCACTAATCATCAGGGAGATGCAGATCAAAACAACAATGAGATATCATCTCACACCACAGAGACTGGCCCACATCCAAAAGAATAAAAGCAACTCATGTTGACGAGAATGTGGGGAAAAAGGGACTCTCCTTCACTGCTGGTGAGAATGATGACCGGTTCAGCCCTTTTGGAAAACAGCAAGGTCAATTCTCAAAAAATTAGAAATTGAGCTCCCATTTGACCCAGCAATACCACTCCTGGAGAGGCAAAAAAGTATAGTAGAAATGACATCTGCACTTGTATGTTCATTGCTGCACTGTTTACAATAGCCAGAATCTGGAAAAAACCCGAGTGCCCAAGAACAGATGACTGGTTAAAGAAACTTTGGTACATCTACACTATGAAATACTATGCAGCTGTTAGAAATGATGAAGTCATGAAATTTGCATATAAGTGGATCAACATGGAAAGTATCATATTAAGTGAAATGAGTCAAAAAGAGAGGTACAGGCATAAAAAGATTGCACTTATCTGTGGAATATAAAGTAACAATGGGAGACTAACATAGTTGAGATAGTTGAGTTGAATAGTTGATAGTTGAGTTGATAGTTGAGTTGAATAGTTGAGATAAGGACCAAGGGGTCTGCTCCAGGGCTTGGAAACCAGCCTCACATGCTGGAGAAAAAGGCAGCTTAGATAGAGAAGGGAACACCAAGTAAAGGATGTTGGGAGGACCCATTTGGGCTGAAACGTGTGCCAAAAGTAGACCATAGACCGAACATGATGGCCACTCAATATCTCTATTGCAAACCACAACACCCAAAAGGAGGGAGGGAGGGAAAGGGAATGCTCCACCACAGAGGTGGGGCAGGGTGATGGTGATGGGATGGGGGTGGTGGGAGGGATGCTGGGACCACTGGTGGTGGAAAATGGGCACTGGTGGAGGGATGGGCACTCGATCATTGTATGACTGAAACACAAGCATGAAAGTTTGTAAGCCTGTAATTGTACCTCACAGTGATTCACTAAAAAAAAAGAAAAGAAAAAAAAGTCCCCTTGTTAGGGGTGCTGGAGAGATAGATAGGCTGCTTCTTGCAAGACACCTAACTCAGATTCGATCCCCAGCACCCCACATGGCCCCCAGTGCATGCCAGGAGTGATTCCTGAGTGCAGAGTCAGGAGAAAGCCCTGAGTAATGCTGGGTGTGGCCCAAAAACAAACAAAACAAACAAATAAAGTTTCCTTGTTACGTTTTAATTTCCCTTCCCCCTCCCTAATGCCATCTTGGTAACTTCTGTCTTCCTGCTATTCCAGTAAATTAGTTGTTATATAAAATGCTAAAGAGATGGAATGTTATAATACTGCATTCTACAACCACTGGTCCTTTGTAGTCAGGTTGAAGCCACTGGTCAGAACAGGTGTGCAAGTATGCAGGACAGGTGGACAAGTGCTAGCCCACCGATATAGAAGGTTGAGGAGGGATTGGAGCAATAATACAGTGGGTAGGGCACTTGCCTTGTACCCCGGTTCAATCCCCAGGAACCAATAGGACCCGGGCACCACCAGGAGTAATTCTTGAGTACAAAGCCAGGAGTAACCCCTGTGCATAGTCAGGTGGGTGATCCAAACCAAAACAAAACCAAATAACAGTTTAAGAGTGCTGAAACAGTATGTATTTCTCTGGCCTTGTTTCTGGCACAAACCTTGATTATTATGAGTCATACATCTTGTTGCTTGGATTAGTAATGCTTTTATTATTGGTCAGTAGTCCACTGTAAGATTATGCCATAATTTATTTATTTATTTATTTTTAAAATGGAATCGGTAGCTTCCAATGTTTGACCTTAGAAATAAAAATGTGATAAACACTTTTATTTATGAGTCTTTGCAGACATACATATTTTTACATCTCTGGGAACAGAATGGTGAGGTCCTAGAGTAAATGAACGTGTTAAATTTGACAGAACCTCTGAAGTGTTTGCCAGGGGTGTTCTTCTCTCACCATAAATGTAACAGAGTTCTAGATGTGCTACCCATTTTTGTTTGACTCACTTTTAATAATAAACACTTCAATATGAAACAGTATCTTACAGTGGTTTTGATTTCTAAGTTCCTGATACCTAATAACCCTGTGCATCAATTTGTGCTTATTTGTCTCACTTGTGAATTATCTGTGTAAGTCTTTTGCCTGTCAACCCACTGGGGTGTTTGTCTTCCATTAGGCTGCCCTTTATACATTATGGATACTAGTTCTTTGTCTGATGTGTGTGTAGTGTGTGCTGTGTGTGCCAGGATAAAATCCAGGGGACTCAGATATGTAAAGTCTACATTCTACTACTAAACCACACCTTTGGCTCTGCCTTTTTTTTAAGGGTAAAAGGGTTACTCAAGGAGTACATAGGATTATTGGGACGGGAGAACATTCCAGCAGTTTTCAGCTAATCAGGCTGGAGTTTCCATGCAGGGTCCCTAAGGAAAGGTGTTGCTGGGGTCTCACAGTGTCAAGGATTACCCAGACCACGCTGGCAGGGCTTAAGGACCTTTAGGCCTGTACTCAGCAGTGCTCAAGGGACCATGGAAGGGACAGAAATAGAAACAGGGTCAGATACAAACAAGGCACGCTCCTTAACTCTTGGCCCATCTTGTTATTTTCTTTTCTTTTTTTTTAATTTTTTAAAAATTAATTTATTCTTTTATTGAATCACCATGTGGAAAGTTACAAAGCTTTCAGGTTTAAGTCTCAGTCATACAATGCTTAAACACCCATCCCTTCACCAGTGTACATATTCCACCACCAAGAATCACAGTATACCTCCCCCCCAACTCCCGAGTCCCCTACCCCGCCTGTGTAACTGATAAATTTCACTTTACTTTCACTTTACTTTGATTACATTCAATATTTCAAAAAAAAACACTATTATTGTTTGGATTTTCTCCCCCCTAAAGTCGGACCTGCTGAAAAGGAAGCATTTGATAATTTGTTTTCCATTGCTGAGAATGAAGAGGCAAACATAGCTCTTTCAATTCCTCATTGGGATACCCGAATAGCGTTCTATTCCTGTTTTCATAGGGCCCAGGTCTCTGAGGCATATGTTAGTGCAGAAAGAATGGTGGAATTGAAAAGATGTGCCCGGAGCTGGAGGTTCTTTGTCCTCTTAACCACTTCTTTGATGCTATTGAAGTTGTTTCACGCTGCTCTCTTCCTCCTGCGCAGTTCTGGTGCCAAGTCATTCCTCATATTGAGTTCTCGACCCAGGTCCATCTTGTTATTTTCTTAATGGCTCTTTGGAAGAGCAAACATCCTTCATTTTGGTGATATTTATTTTTAAATTTTGACTTTTAATTTTCTGGTTCACACTTTTGGTGCCATATCTAAGAAACCTTTACCTGTCTGAAGATAGCAAAGATTTTCCTTTTGGCTTTACTTCACAAATTTTAGAGGTGAGGTCTTACATTGAGGTTTATAGCTCATATTGTGTAAATTTTGTTAAAGCTTTATTCCATTTTTCCCCCATTTGGTTATCCAGCTGCTGCAGCACCATTTGTTGAGGAGACTTTTTCTTTCTTCTATTCAATTGCCCTGTACCTCTGTCCAAAAAATAAATATATGGCCAGAGATGTGTGGGTCTATTTCTGAACTTTTGTTCTCCTTGAACTCACACAGCCAATGGGAATCCATTTTCTTCACCACTTAGCTGCCTTCTGTTTCAAAGCTGGTAGGTCTGTGACTCTAGGATGAATGAAGAGGTCAGCCTTACTGAGATCATGCAGTTATTCTCTTTGAAATAACAAGAATGGGCACCACTGACAGGCTGGCACTACAAACATCTGCCTTCAGGGGACAGTGCAAGGGAGATGCTGGTATGGAGAATGCTGAGGATCTCTCCTATGTGAGATTTTTTTTAAATAAAAAAACCTACTTTTTTATTATGTCAATGCTACTCTCAAGTTAAAATTAGAACAAGGCTGGAGAACTTGACCTACTAGACGATGGATCTCTATGGCGCTGTGCTGGAAGCAGGAGTTATAGGAAGCTATAGCATTTCCCAAGCTCAATAGAGAATAAAAAACATTTCCACAAAGGTTCAATAAGGCCTAAGCTTCCAGAACTTATTGGCTTAAACACTAAAAGGTCCCCCAACTTCTTAGAAGCCTCTTCTCCCTGATCCAACATTAGCTAATACCCATTCAGTAGCTAAATGCTAAACACACTTGCCTACCTTTTTTGTCTGCTTGCTCTGGGCGCCTCCTAAACAGTGCTTAATTAGGTCGCTGGGGGCTACTCCCAGGAACACCTGACAAATTTGGCTGGTGATTCAATGCAAGGGAATGAGGGTGCAGTTCTACTCGCAGACAGTGGTGGCTGCCAGGCCCTGGAACCAAGAGCAACATTGTCTCTTTTCAAAAATGTGGTCACAAATTTTCTATTTAAGTGGATCGGCATGAAAAGTTTCATGCTAAGTGAAATGAGTCAGAAAGAGAGAGACAGACATAGAAAGATTGCACTCATCTATGACATATAGAATAACAGAGTGGGAGACTAACACCCAAGAATTGTAGAAACAACTACCAGGAGGTTGACTCCATGGCTAGGAGGCTGGCCTCACATTCTGGGGAAAGGGCAACTCAGAGAAGGGATCACCAACTATAATGTAGTCGAAGGCCATGTGGGAGAAGGGAGTTGTGGGCTGAATGAGGGCTAGAGACTGAGCACAGTGGCCACTCAACACCTTTATTGCAAACCACAACAGCTAATTAGAGGGAGAGAACAGAAGGGAATGCCCTGCCACAGTGACAGGGTGGGGTGGGGGGAGATGGGATTGGGGAGGATGGGAGGGATGCTGGGTTTACTGGTGGTGGAGTATGGGCACTGGTGAAGGGATGGGTTCCCGAACTTTGTATGGGGGAAGCATAAGCACAGATGTGTATAAATCCGTAACTGTACCCTCATGGTGATTCATTAATTAAAAATAAATAAATTTATTATTAAAAAAAATGTGGTCCTGAGGTCCACATTTCTGCCATTCATCACGGCTTGATCACTATTATGGAGGAGGTGGCATAACATCTGCCCATAGGAAGGAAATATCACTCAGTGAGGAGACATAATTTGCCGGCCATGCTGTTTCCTAGATTTTAGAGTTAGGCTTCTTCTGATAGTGGAGTATGTTCTCGTGTTCTCTGAAAAACTAGCCCAAAGAAGTTGACAGTCACAGGAGTCCCCAAAGAGATGGTCTAAACTGGTTATGACCTGAAATTACTTTGATGAGTGACTCCAACTCCCCCAAATAAAAACAATTAGAGTTGAAGTCATCATGAGGCCGGAGCAATGGTACAGTGGATAGGGTGCTTGCCTTGTATGTGGCTGACCCAGGTTTGATCCCCACCTGGTCTCCTGAGCACTTCCAGCAGTAAAATTCCTGAGTGCAGAGCCAGGAGTAACCCCTGAGAACCTCCAGGGATGACCCCAACACAAAACAACCAAAAATGTTGAAGCCACCAGAGAAGCACTGTCTTGGCCTGTGAACAAGAATCATAACTGGCCACAGAGAACAAGGAAGCACTGTTGCCACCACATTAGGGCCACTGCCCACTCTTCCCCTGACTCTAGAACTTGAGCTCATAGAGGTTCCTGAGGATGCACTTTTGGATTCTTCATTAACAATGAATCAATACTGTGACAGGGCCATGGGCACATTTTCAGGGGGTAGACTTGATGCCATTTGCTCATGAAGTCTTTGTAAGAGGCCATCACAGACACCCATCTGGGGCTCCCTGGAGAGTTGGGTTCCAGCAAAATGCTAAGTAGCAGGCAAACCCACCAAGGTGCCAAAGCAATTACCTTCATGGCTGGGAAATTCCTAACTATGTAGCTTTCTTATTCAGAATGATTCATTCTTGCAATTATCTTCAGTAAGAACCAGGCAGCTGACATGCAAAAGAAAGCTGTCTGGGAGAGAGAAAATGCTGCTTCTCACAGACCCACAGTAACTAGAAAGATGCCATGACAAAAGGCAACCCTGCAGTTGAAGGCAAGAGTAAAGCTGGAACCCACATCTAAATTTGTGGCATCAAGGACCTAAACACTTGTCTCTCCAGTTCTGATGTGACATGGCATGAATAGTCAAGAGACAGCTTCATTTGCTCTGCGTGTAATTATCCACCCACTCCCAATGAAGCTTTTCAAAAACGGTAATTAGTTATCAACTTACTTCAAATTAAGCAGGTTTCACTGTCTCAAAAGTCCGGAATATCTGGATATTGGAGATGGTTCAAAGGGCTGGAACACATGCCTCATGTTAGGTAGCCCTGGATTTGTTCACTCATACCACGTGTTACACTGAGAGTAACCCCTGAGCAGAACTGAGTGTGGCCCCAAATGAGCAAACATACAAAAACAAAACTTGAAATATCTGACAACATGAGTCCACATTCACACACAACACCATAGCCAGGATGGCAGATTCTTGTTCTGAAGGTTGGCATAACTCCTGCTGCCATAGATCTTAACAATTTCTCCTACTTGTGGGAATGACTTCTGTAGTCATCTGACCATGTGGTTTTGGTGGGCGGTGGGTTAGGTTTCCTAAGTAGTACTCAGGAGGCCTTGGGGCCCAGTGATTATCAGTCAACCAGCTGGTTCAAACCAGCTGGATGTGATGCTGCTTGGGTCCTGAGGTACAGATATCTGGACCACCCTGAGGTAATAAGGGTGCTCTGGGGTGCTCAGGGGACAATGTGGTGCTGGGAATAAAATTGAGTCGGGAAGACACTAGGTTTGCACTCTAACCCCTCTACTATCCTCCTGTGGCTCCTAAATTAAGCATTGTGAATGGAAGTTGGGACTCTGGGACTAATTTTTGGGTTCCCCCAAACTGAGAGTAGTGAAAAGAAAGAACTCCAAGGACTTGGGACTGAAACTCTGTGGCAGTACTGATGTGGACCACTCAATGATGTGGCCACTCAGCTGACCAGAAAGCCTCCCCTCGAGGGCTGGGAATATGTGGAACTTGAAGGCATCCTTGTTATCTTTCATTAAATATAGAGGTTGAGTAAAAATGTATGTGATGTTGAAATCTCGTGCCAGAATTCACCAAAGATGCGGTAAGGATGAAATCTCCCAGGAAAAATCATGGAGCTCCTCACCATATCTGAACTCCATCTGGAGTGGGGTCTTAGCCATTTTTCATTGGTGTGGCATTTCAGTCACTGAGCTGTTTCCCTACCAAGAATTTGCATCATAGGATATGGGAGTATTCCCAAATGAAAATGGTTCTGCTATCAAGAGAACAAGGAGGGTCTCTGCAAGAACTCATGAGCACAGTGATGCATTTCATGTCAAGTTAGCCCTGCTGGAAATTAATTTTTAATGCCTAAATAAATGAATGCGTCAACCAGCCTAGTGCTGAGAACTCCCACTAATAAACATTTCTTAGAGTGCAGGCCTGTTTCCATCCTCTGTAAAATGCAGAGATGTTTTATCTGATTGACTTCTTCATTAATCATTCTTATGCCAGTATGTCTAGATTTTACACACAAGTTGGATTCTGACAGAATGCAGCATAGCCTAGCAAATGTGATAGAGAAAAGGGGGACAAAAGTACAGAACCCCAGCACCCCAGGGGAAGATCAGGGTGTAAGAACACAATCACGAGATGAAGAACTCAGAGGGAATGTAACAGTAATGTCAGCTCCACTGCTGAGGAAGGCTGAAAACCTAAAATAGCAGCACTCCTACCCTGATCCATCTTTCCTTCCTGACAATGAGAATCCTCTGCCTGGACAAGAAAGTGATAAATAATAAAGATGTCGGCGAGGTAATAAAGGACTGGTTTAAAGTAGGGAGGTGGGGGCAACTTTTATAATCACTTTCAGGTCTATGCTACATGCTGTATACTTCCCATTCCATTTCCATCATCCATTTGCACACACATACACATACATATGCTTAAACCTCACCCCCCAAAAGGGTTCAAGTGCATCTTTGTAAAAATGAAACCAACAATCTAATACTGTAGAACTTATATAACATGGTGCACCTCATAAGTTCAAATCAGATCATATCCAAAGAGAAGAGCCCACAGTTTTGCATTTAAATCACCATGCAATTCGCAGAAAAGCACTATCATGGCAGAATCTTCATCATCTGGTAAGTGCATCAGCCGCTTTCTATGAAGATCACCTGACAGGAGATTGAAAAACTATTTCTGAGCACTCATAAAGGGTAGGGAGAAAAAAAAATCATCAGGCTTCAGGTAATGGCTCTCTTCCAGAAAACAAAGCAGTCAAAGAAACACTTTAATATGAAGCTGTGTCTTTTGGTTTTGCATCCAAATGTCAGTTGTGCTTTTAGAAAAGCTAAAATAAATAGATTAATGGGCTGAAATGAGGGGCAAAGAAAAAAAAGCTCTTCCTAGAATAATCACTAAATGGACAAAGAACAATGGATGTAAACACTGTGGATTCTATTACTCTGTTGTATAAAAATCACCCCAGTTTTGATATAGTTCAAGTAGCAGATCAGATACCTAACACATGGAAGGTTGAGTTTAATTTCTGGTATCACTAGGCCCCTGGAGCACTGATGGGTATGGCCCTGGCAGCCCTAAGTACACTGGGAATGGTTTTTATTTTTAAAAATGAAACAAACCTTTGAAACATCCTGCTTAAAAAATATTCAGAAGGTCTAAGAAGTGGAATCAACCCAGAACCAGTTCAACTACTTGAAGTCTTCTCACCTGTCTGGTGCTTTTCTCTGCCATTTACATTCTGCAATCAGTTTTCTCATTGGTCCCTCTCCCCCTGTAAGCCTATAATGACAGGTAGTACAGAAGCTGGGACTTTATGAATGGTTGTGAGCAAAGAAAGAATTAAAAACCTTACCACTTCTGGGAGCAGCCTCGTTGAGAGGTCATGGATGGCTTTGACCACTATACATATGGATGACAGAAGGAATATCACCCCCAAGATGACACAGGCTCTGCAAAAACAAAACAAAAAAAAAAACAGTGTGAATCTTAACAGGGAGAACTCCATCCTGCTGGTCACCCAAGAACAAGGACAACATCCCCCGCATTGAGATCCAATCATATTTGCCACACACCCACAACAACTTTCAGGATGGACACAGAGCTATCTCTAAGAGAATGCAGTTCAGAGATTCATCACCAGTTATGGGAAAGAGTCTAACTAGCCTCCATAAACTCACTGGATTCAGATAGTGCTGGAAGGGGAGGGTCTTCAAGGTCATGCAACCCACAAGCCACTCCAGTGCCAAGCTTGGTCTGAAAGCACAAAATTCATTCCTCCTCCAGCTGGAGGACACAGAGTTTAACAGTAAAAAAATGGAAACTTGTCAGGAGGCATCCCAAGCCCTCCCACTGAACTTGATGCATGATAATAGCCAAGCAATTCTTTGTACTATCTTAGACTCTGTCCACTAACCTGTCCAGTAACAGTCACATTTCCTATATGATGGTGAACTGAGAAAATGCATAGAGTATGGAAAGTAACTCACAGATATGGCTCTGTGCTTGTGTGGCATGTCTGCCCCCCACCCAAGTTGGAGTCCCACCTTGCAAGTGTGATTCTGTGTTAACACAAGTACCAAGCCCTGACCCTACAACAGTGATGAAGCAACACAGTATTGGTTCAAAACCAGAGAAATAAAGTCTTTTCTGAAATGACTCTGTATTTTCCGAACAATAAAAAGAATAATGCGTTGTTAATGACAAAGCATGTTTATGGCAAAGAAAAGCTATGAATAAAAAGAAGAAATGAGAGGGGCCAGGGAGCCAATGTCAGGTTTAAGGTACTTACCTTGTATGCAAGCACCCCAGTTCTAATTCCCAGGCACTAAATAAGGCCCCCTGAGCACCGCCAGAGGTCATTTAACCCCTGAGCACAGAGCCACAAATAGTCCGTGAACACTGCCAAGGCTACCGCCAAATGCCCAAAATAAATATAGAAATAAAAACAAATGAAACAGGAAATGCAAGGCAAGGAAGAAAAGATGAGGTCAGCCAAGACACCTAGCACAGGAGACAGAATGGGCTGAGGCCAAGAGTTGAGGCCACATGCCATGCTGGAGTGAGCTGGCAAGGTTGTCAGCTTGGCCTCAGCATACAGAGATTTGCACAATGTACAAAAGAAAAATTGGAAAATAGAAATAAAAAGGTGGAAAACAATGAAGATAATGTTTTTAAATATACATATAAATGCACATAAAGAGAGAAAAAAGAAAACCCACTGAAATGATAATAGTGAAAACAGTCAGCTCCTCATTCCTGATCCACGCTGGTATCTCCACTATTTGCATTCTTGTATTCATTTGTTTATTTACTTACTGATTTTGCTTTGGGGGCCACACCTGGTGGTGCTCAGCGCTTATTCTTGGTGCTGTGCTTGGAGATCACCCCTGGCAGAGCTCAGAGGATCATATGGGTGCCAGGGATTGAACCCAGGTCAACTGTATACAAGGCAGGTGCCCTACATGCTTTTTTGGGGTCACACTGACAAAGCTCAGGGCTTACTCCTGGCTCTACACCAAGGAATTACTCCTGGCGGTGCTCAGGAAACCATATAGAATGCTGGAGACCGAACCCAGGTCAGTCACATGTAAGGCAAACACTCTCCCTGCTATTGCTTTGGCCCCTCTACCCGCTGTTTTATCTCTCTAGCCTTTTCTCCATTATTTGGCAGCTTCATCAGTGCTTCCCCGCCCCCCGGTGATTAAAAAATCAGTTTTCATTAACTGATGACATGGCCCACATTTGCCCACACAACATAGAGTGGCACCCACACAGAACTCTAACAAAATTAGTGGACAGATAAGTTCCCCCAAACTAAGAGGCCAGAAAAGAGCAGATAACTAAAGCTGCTTGTATTCTAATCACACTCAAGCTTTAGGTTTTGTTCTTTGAATCACCCAGGCAGAAAGAAGGGAGGACTGCAGGAAAAGGTTAAGTACAAAAGATCATTGAGATGTAAGAAGAGGAATAAATGTGCTAGGCTCTTTGTACCATCTTGAGCAAATGAAGCCCTGGCCCTATCAACTAAGTAGATGGTTGCCATGGGAGCTACACATCTTCACAGTGTGCTGGGAGGAAAATCTGAACCCAAGAAAGGAAAAATGCTAATTTCAGACATTAAGGAATATGATGCCACACAGGAAGGAGTGAAGAATGCTGGTGTGAAGCATGCAACCAGGGCTGACACCCACAGTTCTGGTTATTGGCACAAAGAACACAGTGACCAAGAAAGGATTTTTGTGCATGAGCAAAGAAGGACACGCATGGGAGGATCCTTCAGTGGGGGGTCTTTAGAAGAGCAGGAGCTCTCAGGGCTTGGAGAAATCATTGCTCTCAAAGCAAGTGACCACTGAGTGCCCAGCATGCTCAGGGAGAAGACGTACATGGGTTAGCCATGACTGGCATTCTAATGACTGATTTCTATCTGCTTGCAAACAGACTTTGGAGGTCTAATTACAGGGGGGTAAAGTCTAATATCAGGATAACCCACTAAGATAAGCTTTGTGCTATGATTTTTGCTTCCTTCAAAAACATTCTTGAGTGACTGGCAGGGATTCATCCTTTCTGAAAAATCCAACTACCTACTTGGTGCCTCTTAGCCCTGTAGCACACTACATTTTTCTGAACCATGGACAGCGCCAGCACCATCCTATCAGGATCTGGGTGATGGGGAGGTGATCTGGGTGATGGGCCTCTCTGTTTGTTGAAAAGCACCTCCAGGTAATGTCCAGGTGCTCAAGGGTTCTGAGTCTGATAGGAAGTACGTACCTCCCTGGGCTAAGGCCAGGAGGGAGAGGCCATCCCAGCTGGTAAGGAAGGAATGGGGTATGGCTCCCTAGGAGACCCTAATGTGTGTCTGCTGAGTCTCTCCTGACATACAAGTGGGGCAGCCACCACAGGGAGCTAGACCCTCGACTAAGCATCCTCACAAGGTTCCATCTCTATTCTCCTCTTGGGGAAAAAGGAGCAAGTGTCTGAGCTTCCTACTGGCCAACAGGGATGCTACAGGAATTTGTCCGCAGAGCACTACAGGCAGGCTGCCAGAAAAATGGATCAAAAGTACATTTTTATCTTTCTAAGTGGAGTTAAATATTAAGAACTAGTTCTACCTATAGCAGAGGTCTCCAACCTTCTTTAGGATACCACCCTTTTCCCCCTGCAAAAAAAATACCACTCAGTGCCCATCCCAACAAAGCTACATTCTTTTTTAAAAAAAATTTTATTGAATCACTGTGAGATAGTTACAAGCTTTCACATTTGGGTTACAATCACACAATGATCAAACACCCTTCTCTCCACCAGTGCACATTCCCCACCACCAATATCCCCGATATAATCTCCCCACCTTTCCCAAAACTACATTTTTTAAGAAAAAGAACAGAAAGTTCCCCCTAATTGTATCCAAGACTAGTACTGCAACCTGGTTCATTCCAGCCTCCTAAGGTGGGGCAGAATTGTTTTTACAGGAAACATTCCTCTACAAAATATCTTGCTCACAAATCTTTAATTAAAATGACATCACAAATGCCTTAAGAGCAAAAACTATACTGGCCCTTCTCAGTGTCCACAGCTATTAGAAGCAGGTGACCCAGGAGCATGTGAGTAGTGGGCAGGGTCATCAGCGGACTAAAGGATGGACCAGTCAGCTTTCTCTGTCTGTCTCTCTGTCTATCTGTCTGTCTGTCTGTCTGTCTGTCTGTCTCTCTCCTCCTACTGCCCCTCCTATCTGAAGGGGCATCAATCTCTGACAAGTGGAGATGGAAGGCGGAGAGTCATTATACTCAAGCCAAGAAAAAAACCTTTCATTAAACCACTAGGGCAAGTTTGTCCAAGAATAGGCAGTGGGGCCTCAGGTCTCCTGATCCTCACTTGAAAGGCCACCTCCCCCAAATAAAAATGAGATAAATTAATAAATAAAAAACTCCACAAACTAAAGAAGCTTCTACAAAGACAAAATATTGATGAGGATATCTGCACATCATCTGTTTGACTAGAGGTTAATACTTAAGTGAAGAACTTACACAACTTAACAAAGAACAATCCAATCAAGAAAAGGGGGAAAAAAACACATCTTCAAAGGAGACACAGAAATGACCCACAAACACATGAATAAATGCTTGACAAAGGGGGCTGCAAATCATAACAACAGTGAGACGTCATCTCACACCTATTAGAATGGCCTAGATAAAACAGATTGAAAACAGCACGTATTGGCAAGGGTGTGAAGAGAAAGGAACCCTGGCACCCTGCTGATGAACTCTATAGGAAACAACACAAGGGTTATTTTTTTTTTAATTTATTTATTTTTAATTAGAGAATCACCGTGAGGGTACAGTTACAGATTTATACACTTTTGTGCTTATACTTCCCTCATACAAAGTTTGGGAACCCATCCCTTCACCAGTGCCCATTGTCCACCACCCGTAAACCCAGTGTCCCTCCCACCCTCCCCAATCCCATCTCCCCCCCACCCCACCCTGCCACTGTGGCAAGGCATTCCCTTCTGTTTTCTCTCTCTAATTAGCTGTTGTGGTTTGCAATAAAGGTGTTGAGTGGCCGCTGTGCTCAGTCTCTAGCCCTCATTCAGCCCGCAACTCCCTTCCCCCACATGGCCTTCGACTACAATGTAGTTGGTGATCGCTTCTCTGAGTTGACCTTTCCCCGGAACGTGAGGCCAGCCTCGAAGCCATGGAGTCAACCTCCTGGTACTTATTTCTACAGTTCTTGGGTGTTAGTCTACCACTCTGTTATTCTATATACCATAGATGAGTGCAATCTTTCTATGTCTGTCTCTCTCTTTCTGACTCATTTCACTCAGCATGAAACTTTTCATGCCCATCCACTTAACTACAAAATTCTTGACCTCCTTTTTTCTAACAGCTGCATAGTATTCCATTGTATAGATGTACCAAAGTTTCCTCAACCAGTCATCCGTTCTGGGGCATTCGGGTTTTTTCCAGATTCTGGCTATTGTAAACAGTGCTGCGATGAACATACATGTGCAGATGTTGTTTCGATTGTACTTTTTTGCCTCTCTGGGATATATTCCCAGCAGTGGTATTGCTGGGTCAAATGGGAATTCAATATCTAATTTTTTGAGAGTCGTCCAAATTGTTTTCCAGAAGGGCTGAACCAGTCGGCATTCCCACCAGCAGTGAAGAAGGGTCCCTTTCTCCCCACATCCTCTCCAACAGCGGTTGCTTTTGTTCTTTTGGATGTGTGCTAGTCTCTGTGGTGTGAGGTGGTATCTCATGGTTGTTTTGATCTGCATCTCTCTGATGATTAGTGATGTAGAGCACTTTTTCATGTGCCTTTTGGCCATTCGTATTTCTTCCTTGGTAAAGTTTCTGTTCATTTCTTTGCCCCATTTTTTGATGGGGTTGGATGTTTTCTTCTTGTAGAGCTCAACCAGTGCTTTATATACCATTGATATCAACCCCTTATCTGATGGGTATTGTGTAAATATCCTTTCCCATTCTGTGGATAGTCTTTGTATTCTGGTCACTGTATCTCTTGCGGTGCAGAAGCTTTTTAGTTTAATGTAGTCCCATTTGTTGATCTCTGTTTTTACTAGATTGCTTAGTTCCGTGTCACCTTTGAAGATACCTTTATCTTCAATATCGTGAAGGGTTTCGCCGACCTTGTCTTCAATGTACCTTATGGTTTGTGGTCTAATGTTGAGGTCTTTAATCCATTTTGATCTGACTTTTGTGCATGGTGTCAGGTCAAGGTCTAAACCCATTTTTTTGCATGTGGTTGTCCAGTTGTGCCAGCACCATTTGTTAAAGAGGCTTTCCTTGCTCCACTTCACATCTCTTGCTCCCTTATCAAAGATTAGATGGTCATACATTTGGGGTTGTGTGTAGGGATATTCCACCCTGTTCCATTGGTCTACGGCTCTGCCTTTGTTCCAGTACCATGCTGTTTTAATTGTTACTGCTTTGTAGTAAAGTTTGAGGTTGGGGATGGTGATGCCTCCCATCATATTTTTCCCAAGAATTGTTTTAGCTATCCTTGGACGTTTGTTATTCCATATGAATTTTAGGATTGCTTGATCCATTTTTTTGAAGAATGTCATGGGTATATTTATAGGGATCGCATTGAATCTGTATAATGCTTTAGGGAGTATTGCCATTTTGACAACATTGATTCTCCCTATCCACGAGCAGGGTATATGTTTCCATTTCCTCATGTCCTCTTTGATTTCATGGAGTAGCGTTATGTAGTTTTCTTTGTAAAGGTCTTTTACTTCCTTGGTTAAGCTGATTCCGAGGTACCTGATTTTCTGGGGCACGATTGTGAATGGGATTGCTTTTTTCATGCCCTTTCCTCTGCCTCATTGTTTGCATATATGAAGGCCATGGATTTTTGGGTATTGATTTTGTAGCCTGCAACTTTACTGTATAAGTCTATTGTTTCTAAGAGTTTCTTAGTAGAGGTTTTAGGCTTCTCTAGATATAGTATCATGTCGTCTGCAAATAGTGAGAGTTTGATTTCTTCCCTTCCTATCTGGATGCCCTTAATCTCTTTTTCTTGTCTAATAGCTATCGCAAGTACTTCCAGTACTATATTGAAGAGGAGTGGTGAGAGTGGGCATCCTTGTCTTGTGCCTGATCTCAGAGGAAAGGCCACAAGGGTTATTTTTTGACACATCCATCAATGCTCTGAGACTACATCCGGCTCAGTGCTCTGGGGTTGCTCCCAGCAGTGCTTGGAGAACCATGTGATCCAGGGGATCAAACCTAGGCTTTGTTCATGCGAGGCATATGTATGCTGCAGCTTTCTGAGCTACTTCCTCAGCCCTGGAGATGCCCCCCTTTTTGATAAAAAGTGAAATACAATTTATCCAGAGAAACATCCTAATTTGAAAAGAATTCTAATTTAAAAGTTTATCTGCACTGCACCCCTTCATCTGCAGCACCATCACTCACAACAGCAACACATGGAATCAATCTACAGGCCCATCAAGGGGATCAGACAAAGAAACTGTAAGACCAGTACTCACTGGAATACATGTTGGCCAAAGGGAAAAAAAAGATGAAATTGTGCCATTGGGGACAAAATGGATGGAGTTCAAAGTGATTAAGCTAAGAGAAACAAGTTAAGAAGTGGAAGAGCATTACCAGATGCTTTCACTAATATATGGAATATTAATAACCGAAGCAAATTGGCAAAATACAACAAAGGTGATGCTTAAAGTTGATGAAACTGTAGTGGTTAGGGAAGAAAAAGGGCAGGGAGGGACAGGAAGGGTATTTAGGCAAGGAGGAGGGAGGACAGCAGAACTAGGATGGTGGGTGTAGGTGTAGTCGGCCCTTATACACAGAGGGGTATTAGCGATGCCCCTGAAATAATAGTGCTAAGTAATGAGAAATAGAATTTCAAGCGGGGAGGATGTTAAGATACTTGAGATAAAAAATAACAAATAAAATGAGCCAATGGATTCTAATTAACAAACTCTCAAAACCTATGGAATAGGTCACATTTAAAAACAGCTTTAGAGTAGAGTGAAAGTCAAAAGAAATCCATGACCTTCTAAAGCAGAAGTGTTACAGAACTATAGTAATCTTTCCTTGCAAATACACCTATGCATATGCTAAAAATGCTTTCTCCAGACCTATTTCCATCCGCCTTTAAACATGTTACAAATTCAAACAGTGCAGTCACCCTTCCTTCAACACTGCCTGGCGCCTGCATGTCAGAGCTGCTCCAACAGCTGCTATTATTAGCAGAGGGTGCAATGCTATTTTCTAACATTTTATTAATAATATATTGTGTTTACCCAGCAGCTTTCTCCTCAGGCACTCAGAGTTCTGCACATCGGCTCATAAATGCCCTGGAGGCTACTGACCAAACCTTAGTCTTTGTGTTTCTGCTATTTTATGGCCAGGGCCAGAGAGAAGTGTGGTTCATAAACACAAGTGGTCAAAATGGAGGAGGGGGAACATGTCCAAGGTCTCTCAAGGAGTGTGAAGTCCCCTGCGCTCCCCCACCCTGAGAAACAGAGCACAGATCTCCTGACTCCCTCCTGACTGTAAGCCCCCTTGTCAGCCACCATAAGGGTGATCACACACACACACACACACACACACACACACACACACACACACACACATACACACAGAGCACCCTGGGACTAAAGTGGTCTCCAGGACATAACATAACCAAGATCTGGTGAGGAGCAAACACTGCAAATCGGAAGCCACTGACACTGCAAGTGCGTGTTCCTGGCAAACAGGAAAAGGTAAGCATTCCCTCTGCATAATTCAGTTGCACTTGAGAGGCTGGCCTGGCTGGCCTGGCATGCCATGGCAGTTACAGGGCAGAGGGACTAGGCACCCTGAGAAACACAGTTTCCTCTTCCTCTTGACAAGCCCCAGAGCACAGCCCCCTGAGCCAAAAACAGACAAGAGAATTACCACCCCTTTCATCTCCTCCCACCCCATGACTCCCACCAAACCCCACTGAAGCTGAAATTAAATCTCTACAAGACCAGAGGCTGTCAAAGGGAGGTTCATAAATCAGCCACATGGAGAGCACCCAGGAGTTTGTTAGAAAAACAAACTGAGGATACAGAGAGACCATAGTTGTGTGGTTAAGCATTTGCCTTGCCTGTGGTAAATCCTAGTGCCAATCTCCAGCACTGTACTTGGTCCTCCAACCACTATCAGGAATGATCCCTGAGCACAGAGCCAAGAGTAATCCCTGATTACAGTTGGGTGTGATGCAAACCTCTCCCACCAAAAAAAAAAAAAAGGAGGACAGAGAGACAGTTCATTGGACTGAGCTGAACACATGTTTTGTCTACATGGCATCTGGGTTTTATCCCCAGAGCACCGGGCCAGGAGTAGCCCCTGAGTAACACCAGGTATAGCCCGAAGAAACAAACAAAAAAAAAGGAAAGAAAAAGAAAAGAAAATAGGTTATTGAAGCTAATCGGGAAATCTGGTGATTGGACCTGGAAATCTGCACTTTTAAAAGTCAGGTAAGTTTGGAAGAAGATTAGTAAAATCTAAAGAAACAGTTAAAACCATCTTTGAGCTGAGCACCCCGGGCTTCCCTCCCCTCCGGACTGCCGGCCGAGTGGCCGGCACGCCGACCCCAAGCGCCTCCACCGTCCTGTCTTCCCGCAAAGGTCTGTGGGAAAGGGGCGTGGCCTAAACACCAGGGGGCGTGGCCTAAGAAAAGTGGGCGTGGCCTCATTGCCGGCGGCCAAAGCTCACGCAGCGGCAAGTAGTTTTCTCAACATCCTATCCAAGACTAACATCCTAGCTATTCGCAAGCAGTAGGACAATAAAACACAAGACTTCACATTAGAACATCTCAGTAGGAGACCAGGTTCTACAACCGGCAAGTAAAAAGCCAACCACTATTAACTGAGCCTATCCACAATCCTTTTTCGCAACGAAAGGAAACAGGGACGCTCATCATCAAGAGCCCTCTTTCATATCACCACAAAACAACATGAAGAAACAGCGAAAATCCCCATTGCAACCAGAGGACGATCAAAGGAGTCCGGAAACCTCAATGGGCGCCTCCTACAAACTTGACCTCCCTGAGAAAGAATTCAGACTTGAAATCCTCAACATGTTCAATCAACTCAATGCAAAGATGGACAACTTCAAGGAAGACCTGGCAGAAACAATACAACAGACAGCCGACAAAATACGGGAAGAAATGAGAGCAGAAATAAAAAACCTTCAAAAAGAAATGAAGGATTCCGTACATGAAATCAAAAACTCTCTGACTGCCCTCAACAATAGGATGACTGCAGCCGAAGACAGAATCAGTATGCTTGAAGATGAGCTGCAAGAGGCCTACAGGCAACATCAAACCATGGCAAGAGACCTCAAAATAGCTCTAGCCAGAATCAGAGTCCTAGGGGATGAATTCAAGAGGAACAACATTAGAATCATTGGACTACCAGAACCACAGGGAACCAACCCCAACGAAAAAGATACAGTCAAACAAATCATTGCGGAAAACTTCCCACAGCTGGACAATGCAGGCATCCAGATTCAAGGCGCCCGAAGAGTGCCAGCTAAAAGAGATCCTAACAGAAAAACCCCAAGACATATCATAGTTACAATGATGGACATCTTCCAGAGAGACACAATACTCCAAGCAGCAAGGTCCAAGAAGGAAATCGCATACAAAGGAGCACCCCTTAGGCTCACAGCAGATCTATCAGAGGAAACCCTCCAAGCTCGAAGGCAATGGTGGGATATAGTGAAAAAACTCAATGAAATCAACGCTTCACCAAGAATACTTTATCCGGCTAAACTCTCATTCAAACTAGAAGGAATCATACACTACTTTGGGGATAAACAACAGCTCAGGAACTTCATAGACTCAAAACCAAACCTAAAAGAAGCACTAAAGGGGCTATTGTAAGACAAGAAGAACCCATACAAGCACAACAAACCCTTGCACAAAGACGGCACAAAATCCCATAACAATAATCTCCCTTAATGTCAATGGTCTGAATTCACCAATTAAGAGACACAGACTGGCAAAATGGATTCAGAGACTCAACCCAACCTTCTGTTGCCTGCAAGAAACACATCTGAATAGCCAGAACAAACACAGACTCAAAGTCAAAGGATGGAAAACAATCCTGCAAGCGAACAACTCCCTCAAGAAAGCCGGAGTGGCTTTACTAGTATCGGACAACATAGACTTCAGGTTGAAAAAGATTAGAAGGGATAGTGAAGGCCACTTTTTATTAATCAAGGGATGTGTACATCAGGAAGAAATCACACTCCTAAATGTCTATGCACCCAATGAGGGGCCAGCTAAATACCTACAACAGCTGCTAAGAGACCTCGAGAAGGACATCTCGAGCAACACAATAGTAGTTGGAGACTTCAACACCGCACTGTCGCCTCTGGACAGATCTAGAAGATTAAAACTCACCAATGAAATACTGGCTTTGAAGGAAGAAATAGAAGAGAGAGGGCTAATAGATCTATACAGGGCTTTATATCCCCAAAAAAAGGAATACACATTCTTTTCCAGTGCACATGGAACATTTTCCAGAATAGACCATGTGCTGGGCCACACAACATACCTCAACAGAATCAACAAGATAGACATTGTACCAGCTATCTTTTCAGACCATGATGCACTGAAGATAAAACTTAACTGTGGACAGATGCAGAAAACCAAATCAAACACCTGGAAATTAAATAGCTCGATATTGAACAATGAGTGGGTCAGGAAGGAAATCAAGGAAGAAATCAAAAGGTACCTAGAAACAAATGAGAATGAAGACACGAGCTACCAGAACCTGTGGGACGCAGCTAAAGCCGTTTTAAGGGGAAAATTTATAGCTCTGCAAGCATATCTCAGGAAGGAAGAAAGGGCCCACATAAATAACTTGACTTCACAGCTCAAGACCTTAGAAAAGGACCAACAAAAGGAGCCAAAACCAGGCAGAAGGAAAGAGATAATAAAACTTAGAGCAGAAATTAATGACATGGAAACCCAAAAGACAATCCGGAAGATCAATGAAACCAAGAGCTGGTTCTTCGAGAAAATAAACAAGATTGATAAACCACTAGCCAGACTCACAAAGAAAGAGAGAGAGAGAACCCTTATAAACCGAATCAGAAATGAAAAGGGGGACATCACAACAGAAACCAATGAAATTCAAAAGATCATCAGAGACTACTTTGAAAATCTCTATGCCACGAAACAAGAGAATCTAGAAGAAATGGATAAATTCCTCGACTCCTATAATCTCCCAAGGCTGAACCAAGAAGACCTGGAGTACCTGAATAGTCCAATTAATATCAAGGAAATTGAAATGGTAATCAAAAGTCTCCCCAAAAACAAAAGCCCAGGTCCAGACGGATTCACTAGTGAGTTCTTCCAAACATTTAAAGAGGACCTTTTGCCAGTCCTTCTCAAGCTCTTCCAGGAAATTGAAGAAACAGAAACCCTCCCTAACAGTTTCTATGAGGCTCATATCTCCCTAATACCAAAAGCAAACAAAGACACCACAAAAAAAGAAAACTACAGGCCAATATCCCTGATGAACACAGATGCAAAAATTCTCAACAAAATATTAGCAAATAGAATTCAACAACTCATCAAAAAGATCATACACCACGACCAAGTGGGATTCATCCCGGGGATGCAAGGATGGTTTAACATCCGGAAATCAATCAACATAATCCACCATATCAACAAAAGAAAAGATAAAAATCATATAATCATATCAATAGATGCAGAGAAAGCATTTGACAAGATCCAGCATCCGTTTATGATGAAAACACTAGCCAAAATAGGTATAGAAGGGACCTTCCTCAATATAGTCAAAGCTGTTTATCACAAGCCTATGGCAAGCATTGTCCTCAATGGGGAAAAACTAAGAGCCTTCCCTCTGAGAACAGGGACGAGACAAGGATGCCCACTCTCTCCACTTCTGTTCAATATAGTACTGGAAGTACTTGCAATAGCGATTAGGCAAGAAAAAGACATTAAGGGCATTCAGGTAGGAAAGGAAGAAATCAAGCTCTCACTATTCGCAGATGATATGATACTATACTTAGAGAACCCTAAAACCTCTACCAAGAAACTCCTAGAAACAATAGACTCGTACAGTAAAGTTGCAGGCTATAGAATCAATACCCAAAAGTCCATGGCTTTCCTATATGCAAATAATGAGAGAGAAGAAAGTGACCTGAGAAAAGCAATCCCATTCACAATTGCGCCTCAAAAAATCAAATACCTCGGAATCAGCTTAACAAAGGAGGTAAAGGACTTGTATAATGAAAACTATAAAACACTACTTCAGGAAATAAAAGAGGACACGAGGAAATGGAAAGACATCCCCTGCTCATGGATTGGAAGAATTAATATTGTCAAAATGGCAATTCTCCCCAAAGCATTGTACAAATTCAATGCGATCCCTATAGGGATACCATTGACATTCTTCAAAGAAATGGAGCAAGCGCTCCTGAAATTCATATGGAACAATAAGCCCCCACGAATAGCTAAAGCAATCCTTGGGAAAAAGAAAATGGGAGGAATCAACCTCCCCAACTTCCAACTCTACTACAAAGCGGTAGTCATTAAAACAGCATGGTACTGGAACAAAGGCAGAACGGCAGACCAATGGAACAGGGTTGAATACTCTGACATACACCCCCAAATATATGATCATCTAATCTTTGATAAGGGAGCAAGAAATGTGAAGTGGAGCAAGGAAAGCATGTTTAACAAATTGTGCTGGCAAAACTGGATGGCTACATGCAAAAAAATGGGCTTAGACCTCCATCTATCACCATGTACAAAAATCAGATCAAACTGGATTAAAGACCTCAACATCAGACCAGAATCCCTAAGGTACATTGAAGATAAGGTCAGCAAAACCCTCCACGACATTGAAGCCAAAGGTATCTTCAAAGCTGACACGCCACTGGCTAAGCTAGTGAAAACAAAGATAAATAAATGGGACTATCTCAAACTAAGAAGCTTCTGCAACTCAAAAGAAACAGTAACCAAAATACAAAGACAGTCTACAGAATGGGAAAGGATATTTATGCAGTACCCATCTGATAAAGGGTTGATAACAAGGATATACAATGCACTGGTTGAACTCCACAAGAAGAAAACTGCCAACCCGATCAAAAAATGGGCTGATGAAATGAACAGAAACTTTTCCAAAGAAGAAATCCGAATGGCTAAGAGGCACATGAGAAAATGTTCAACATCACTAATCATCAGGGAAATGCAGATCAAAACAACAATGAGATATCATTTCACACCACAGAGACTGGCCCACATCCCCCAAAACAAAAGCAACTGGTGTTGGCGTGGATGTGGGGAGAAAGGGACTCTCCTTCACTGCTGGTGGGAATGCCGACTGGTTCAGCCCTTTTGGAAAACAATATGGACAATTCTCAAAAAGTTAGAAATTGAGCTCCCATTTGACCCAGCAATACCACTCCTGGGAATATATCCCGGAGAGGCAAAAAGGTATGGTAGAGATGACATCTGCATTTCCATGTTCATTGCGGCTCTGTTCACAATAGCCACAATATGGAAAAAACCAGAGTGCCCGAAAACAGATGATTGGCTAAAGAAACTCTGGTATATTTACACAATGGAATACTATGTAGCTGTCAGGAAACATGAAGTCATGAAATTTGCATACAAGTGGATCAACATGGAAAGTATCATGTTGAGTGAAATGAGTCAGAAAGAAAGAGACAGACATAGAAAGATTGCACTCATATGTGGAATATAATGTAACTGAGAAGTACAAGTTGGCAACGATGCAACTTCTGGCAGATATCTCTCTGGACTTAGTTACTAAAATACTAAATTACAGAAACCCAAAACTGAGAGGCCGCTAAGTGTGGTCACTCGACCTCACACTTCTTCATCCTCAGCAATGGAAAACAAATTACCTAATGCTTCCTTTTCAGCAGGTCTGACTTTAGGGGAGAGACTCTCCAAACAATAATTGTGAGTTTTGTTGAAATATTGTATGCAATCAAAGTGAAAGTAAAGTGAAATTTATTAGTTACACAGGCGGGGGGGGCTTAGGGTGGGGGGGCTAGGGGCGTGGGGGGGTTTGGGGTGTGAGGGGGCGGGGTGGAGCTATACTGGGATTCTTGGTGGTGGAATATGAGCACTGGTGAAGGGATGGGTATTCGAGCATTGTATAACTGAGATTTAAACCTGAAAACTTTGTAACTTTGTAACTTTCCACAATAAAAAAAAATGTTTTAGTGTCAAAAAAAAAAAACCATCTTTGAAAAATTCAGCTAAAGATTGCAAATTGCTAATTGTGCACAGCATTGTAAATCTATGAATAACCATGCAAGAAGTGTTAATATTTTGCTGCTGATAAAATCATAAGGGCAAAGCAAATTGCCAACATGGTGTTAGGTTGAAAATTTGGTCCCTTGTCAGTTGCAGGCTTAAAGGCTGGTAGTTAATGTGAATATAGCCTGACTCTTCTTACACCAATTCTGTTGTTCTTCAAAGAGTAGCTTCTTCTAATCATCGTTTAATGTATGAGCTATCTAAAGCACAGTCTCCCTGGCAATTAACCAATTCAGTTCACAAGTTTAAGTGTAAATGTTTGATTTATCATCTATCCCCTAGTGTTCAGACCACTTGTAATCAAGGGTATCATTCAAATGTGAAATAAAGAAAACTAAAATACGATCAAATCCTGAGTACAAAGTTCTGGAGCTGTTTTATTCCAACTAAGTCCTCTTTTCCTTCATTTTTCTCCAAGTGTTCTGTCATTTTAAATAAAATGTTATTGAAACAGGATAAAGGCAAGGAGACAGTGAACAATGAAAGGTGATGTACTACCTCTTATTCTCCATATGAACCACACAGTCACCATTTTATTCAAGACTCCTGCCATCCTCACTGTCACCATCAGCCCATGGGTCCTCCGTGCTCTGGTAGGAATGCCCTTTCTTCCTCTTTCAACTCTTAATCATCTTCCCTCCCTCTCTTGACTCCCCTAGACATGTTATTCACCATTCTCTTTCTCCCCAGACTTCCATCTCTCTTCCACCTCAGCCATCTGCTACCTTATTACCAGCCAGGTGAGGAGGAGAGTGACTTGCCCCAGAACTGGGCACAGGTCACAGCTTTCTAAGAAAATGGTTCATACTGTCACCATGGTGATATTCTTTATCTCCTCCATATAGAACTCATAAAGCTCTCCTCTTACTCCACAACTGGCCCTTTATTTATATTTGAAATACACACAATTGACTTGAAGCACCCAAGTGGAATCTCATTTACATAAGCTTCAATTTACTAAACTCATTTACTCCTGGCTTCAATTTTAGTCTTAAAAAATAAACATGAGAATTCAGGAAATAACAGGCTTCTAAAGCAGCATGCCCCATGAGACTTTTGTAGTCACAGAAATTATCTAATCTGTGCAGTACAATATGGTAGCCACTAGACATGAGTGGCTAATGAGCATGTTGAATATGGCTAAAGGAATTAAATTTCTGTTTTAATTACTTTTGACTAGTTAAAATTTAAATGCTCATGTGTGGTTGGGTCTACCCTATAAGAGTGCATAAAAGTTGGGCTAAGAGAGAGGTAGGAGCTTGCAGTGATTGGGCATATGAGAAATCTTGAAATGGGGAGGGGTGGAACTGGCCCTGCTCCCCACCCAAATGAGACCCTAAGCAGCCGCCCACGAATTGCTCCACCGCTCCTGAATGGCCATGATCCCAGAGGCACACAAACCAATCTCAGAACGTAGCAGCTGCTGGCAGAAATAACTCTGGACTTAATTACTAAAATACTAGAATTCCAAAACCGTGCAGCCACTGTCTCGGACGTGGGACATCAAATGCTCTTCATTATCAGCAATAGAAAACAAATTTTCTAATGATGCCCTTTCAGCAGGTCTGATTGTTGGGGGGGGGGATTCCAAATAATAATAGTGGGTTTTCTGTCAAAAATTGAATGTAATCAAAGTAAAGAGAGAGTAAAGTGAAAATCATCTGCCACACAGGCAGGATGGGGGGTGGGATGGGAGTATACTGGGGTTTTTGGTGGTGGAACATGTGCACTGGTGAAGGGATGGGTGTTTGATCATTATATGACTGAGACTTAAACCTGAAAGCTTTGTAACTGTTCTCATGGTGATTCAATAAAAATAAATAAATAAATAAATAAATAAATAAATAAATAAAAGTTGGGCTAAGAATATGTCAGATCACAAAAGGTTCCTTGCCAGAAGGTACTCTTTAGGACTAGGTCTATTCCTGGTCATTAGCAGAGTCTGACTCAGAAACCTTGTGAGGAGGAACTGACATGTCTTTAACACCTTATAGCAATCAATGCCCCATTTTCCTTCCTCTAGTATGCCCTAACTAGGTTTATACATTGAGTCTCACTCTTGTCATCTCTATATGAGCCAATGCCAGCCACACATGCTACATCACCAGGGGTATGGGATTCAAAAAGATTCAAAGTCTTAGTCATTCACATTTTTAGGTCTATATGCCAAGTTCTGAGGCTAAAGCAAATAGAACTCTTCTCAGCCTCCAGAGAGCACAAATCCCGGGTAGAAATCTTTGAAAACATTATCGAATAGTCAATGGATAAGGAATCAAATGAAGAAAGGATGAGAGGGACAGAACACATCTGGGAGGGAGTAGGAGGAAGGACTCACTCTGCAGGGAGATGTTTAAACTGGGTCAGGAAAAACGCACCAGAATCATTAATCAGAAAAGAGAAGCTAGAAGGCTGTGGAGGGCATTCCAAGTGGCAGGAGCTTCCTGATCAGAAGCAGACGAACAGCACTGGGGGCTGGTCTCAGTAGTGATCCGAAGTGGAAAAGCTGATCCTGGAATAGTGGATTCAAGTGGAGCAGCACCAGGGTTCTGTAGAGAAAGACTCTCTGGGTCCCCAGTCATGAAACTCACAGGTATGGTGAGTGACAGACGGGACTGCACGTTATATTTAATGACTGTGTATTTTAGTGTACATTGGGGGAGAAGAAATTGATTATCACCCCATGCCATCAAGTGCATTTTATTGCTCGTGGAAAAAATGGAATATAATTACATTCAGGTGACTATTAAGTAAATAGCAGCTGTCGTTGGATTGAGGCAATAACAGAGAGGTTAGCATGCTCAGAAGGTACAAATCATCAAGGTAGAAGACATACACTGAGGCAGGAGAACACTGCAGTCGTGCAGGAAGTCACTGAAGGATTTGAAGCAAAGGGGACCCACAATGTGATCTGGGCTTTAACAAGACTCTCTGACCCTGGCTGGACTTGACAGGTTTGAAAAGAATAAAAATAGGGCCAGGGGATCATCTTGGAGATAATGTTTAGTGACCAATGAAAAATCAGATCCAGTCCTTTTCCTCAGAGTACAGAATAGGGCCTTTACAGCACGTAGGAATCTTATAGAGACATTAATGATTTGAGCGGTCCTGAGGGAGGGGGGTTATTTTGGAAAGAAGGAGAGATAAGCATGTTCCATAGAATGTGTCTCCAAAGGTTTAGCAGAATGCAGTCATTCAGCACAGATCACCTTACATCTGCTTTTTTTTTTTCAGGCACTGTCCTGGTAAGCAAGTGGCATAGAGAGAGACACTTTGGGCAAGCCAAAAGGCAGAACCCGGCGATGAGGGAGAATCCGAATAAGGAACACCAAGGGAGGGAGTCGGGGCTGAAGAGAAATAGCATGGATGGAGAATGATAGTGGGTGAGGTCATAGAATGGGTGGGTGAGACAGAATCTTCCAGAGCCTCTGTCTTAGGGCCGAGATGATGCATTGCGTTTTAGCAGGTTTTGTGCTGCCAAACGAGGGAAAAAATAGGGAGCAGTTAGAAGGAGGCTACAATAACCAGGTGAGAGAGTTGCAAATGATGCCATGGATCAGGATTGAAGCACAAATGGGATGAGTCTTGATATATTCCAAAGGTTCAGCTGAAAAACTTTGCTAAATTGGAGTTAGGATGGACTCAAGGATGGAGGACTGCAGGAGCAGCTGTGGATAGTCAGTTGAACAAGAGTGAAAAAGAGAAGATTCAGCCGAAAGGAGGACAAGCAGAGCTGTGGCTGTGGATCACAGCTGGTTCTGCCAGGAGTCAGTCACCCTGGGGCGAAGGGACACTGCAAAGAGAGTAGGGGGATAAGAGGTTTATCAGACGTTTGTCTGATCACACCATTCCTGCCCCGATCCATTATGATGGTGGTTGCTCACTGATGCCCTGACTGCCCAGCTAAACGTCTATCATAGAAGCATCGTGTGCACTTCAAAGAGGCCGGGAGAGAGCTGAGCCCCCCCTCAGAGATGCCTACAGGACAGCACCTTGAAAGACTTGTTCTCATCATCTACCTCACTCTGTTCCCTCAATCCTGGGTCCTTGGGTTGATTCTAATTTGTTGCTTCATCTGCTATATATAACCAGGGTTCTAATCTCAGGTCTCAATACCAGGAGAGGGAGTTTCAGGTAGAGCTTGAGTATGATATATCATACAATACTGTCAAAATAGAGAGGGCAAAATAACTTGAGTGAGGTAACAAGAACTGTAGTGAATATCCCATAACATAAACTCAGACATGCGTCTTGAATCCATGTCAATAATCCAATGTCAGTCATGAAAAGATCTCCTGAAATTGCAGAAGAATTCTGCCCAAGACTCCCAGATTGATACCAGACACAACTGTCAAACCGTAAAGATCACTTTACGTAAAGCTCATTTGCACAAATGTGAAAGGAACCTGTTTCCTCTTAGAAAAGCACAGATCTCCAATCAGGCTATGAATCAATATGACAAGAGAACTGAGAAAAGTGATATTTTTCATCTTTAAATCAATACATATTTTACTACTGAAGTCCACTGGTCATCCCCTCCTTCAGCGGATGACAATAATCATGACAATGACAATAATCATCATACCCCAATACCACATCACAGGAGAAAGCCTTGGTTAGTCAATGCTGAGGTTTGTATCTGGCTTGAGTCAGCACAGAGAACAAAGCTACCTCTGAGTGTACACACTGAGGCAGGAGTGAGGTTGGAGCAAACAGAGACAGAAATGTCTGTGATCACATGAACACAGAAGGGCTAACCAGGCATCCTTCTGGGGGCTGCTGCTATCCAGAGTAGGGAGGAAGAACTGGGTCTCTGCGCTCTGCCTAAGCTCAGTTAGAAAGGCAGAGAAGGAAGTGAGGTGAGTAATTTTCAGAACACAAAAAACCATCCTCAGGGAGAGAGGCAGGTACAGATAACCACTTATCAAGCAGAATCAAGATCATATTTTGGGCACAAAGTAGAGTTCATGTGATCAGTGCCGTCCTCAAGATATTCATTTAGGAAAACTGGGAAGCCACAAGAAAAGTGAGAAGGTGACGGAGTAGAAAACTGTGTTGTCCCTTACCAAACTATATATACTATCTCCTTGGAGAAGGAAATGAGGAAGCTGAGAGCCTGGACTGCCGTACATTTCCCCCCAAGAATCAAAATTCTATAAATGTTTAAATTGTTGATTTGTTAATTAAGGACACCTGGATTATTTTTTTCCCATTAACTATCTCTAGTCAACATCTTTTCAGGACCCAATACCAGGCAGAGAGAGTTCTGGAAAGAACTTAGAGGAGAAATGTTCTAAAGCAAGATAACTTAGAGATAGCATAAACCAATTCAGTCTGTGGACAGGATGGACAATTTCATAAGGAATTCTCACATGCCATTTCTTTAAAATTAATCATTACACTCCTACTATTGGTCCCATAGTGAAATCTCTGAACCTTCATTCATTGTTGCTATGGAAAGAGGGGTTGGGGGTAGCTTTGGACCAGTGTCTGGATGCTTGATGGCAGGGCTTCTGAAACTCTTTCCACTCCATCCCTTTTTACCTGAAAAATTTTATTTTACCTTGGGTATATAAAATAGGCAAATAGGAGCTGTGGAAAGAGTACAGGATTAGAAAACTTGCCTTGAATGTGACCAACGTCAATCTGATACTCAGCACCATATGTTCCCCAAGCCCTCTCAGGAGTGATTCCGGGTGTGCCTCCAAACAAACAATTCAATGGTCCCAAGAGAAACATATTCTGGTGTTCCTATTCTTGTTTTCCTGTGATGAGGTATAAAACTCATCCTTTGAGATCCAAAATTCCTCTCTATAAGCTCACTCCCTTGTTTCTATGCCTGAGAATGAGGTTGAACAGGCAAGTTCACCCAGAGTCATCAAGCAAAAAGCTATCACAGGCCAATCATGTGGGTTCCAAACTCATAGGACTCCTCTGTGGAGTTCAACTAAGTCCCATCACCAGATTCCACCTTGTAGTTTCTGGTCCTATCATCCACTGCAGGTGTTATTTACTAGCTGTGTCTTGCTTTGATTTTTGTAAACTCTCTAGGTGTTTTTACCAAGCAAGACATTCAGAAACTTTTGTTCTAAAACAAAGGCAAGATCTTAAGAGACAGCTCTAGAGAATGGAGCATATCCACAGCATAGGGGAAGGCAGAGCCTGGAGCAGTTTCAAAGCACCCTTGGGTGTGACCCCCCCAAAAAAAATACAAAGACAAGACTATAAGTCAGTGGTTCTGTACCCAAATGATTTTGCACCTCAGTGGATAAGTGGACTTCTGTCAGTATCTGGAGCCATTTTCTATTGCCACAACTTGCACTTGTGTGTAGAGAGCAGGAAGGCTGATAAAAATCCTTAAGAGCAAATGACAGTCTCTCACGACAAAGAATGATCCTGCCCCTGGTGGGTGCCAGGTCAATGTTGAGAAGCTCCAGGTAAGTCATTTCCAGCATGTGGTCTTCTTATAGTCTGGCCCAGGGAATGGATACTGGGACTCCAAGTTCATTAACAGGACCAGCCCACCCAAACAAAAGAATCAAATTGGGTAACCCATGGCCGAGGAAACAGCACAGAGGGTTGGAGTTCATGCCCTGCATGCATGCAGATCCCCGAGATCAATTCCTGGTGCCAACCACCCTCACCCCAGCACCATCAGGGGGTCCCCCAGAATTTCCAGGCCCAAGTAGCACTACATCACAGGTGTATGCCTCAAACTGTCAGTCCTGCACAGTCAGGCCAAGAGTCAATAGGAGTGGCCCCCATGACTCTGGGCACCGTTGAAGTGTGGAGGGGTCCCTGTAACACAAGTTGAATAGGGGACCCAGGAAGTATTGGGGGAACTGATAAAGATACTGCTGGGGTAGAGGTGTCTGTGCCTCTACCCCATCAGTTGGACTGATGAAGACAGAAAAGTTCTAACAGAGCAGTGATGAGTTTACAGAGAGGCTATGGCAGTCTCTGTATACAAAGGGTAAACATATATTGCATTTACAAAAAGCACATCATGATGGTGAACATTACACACCTGAACATTAGGTGTGGAACATTACACACCTGAAACTCAGTCATAAGTAACTTTGTAATTCATGGTGATTCAATAAAAGAAAGAAAAGGAAGAAAAAGGAACAAAGGAAAGAAGGAAGAAAGGAAGGAAGGAAGGAAGGAAGGAAGGAAGGAAGGAAGGAAGGAAGGAAGGAAGGAAGGAAGGAAGGAAGGAAGGAAGGAAGGAAGGAAGGAAGGAAGGAAGGGAGGGAGGGAGGGAGGGAGGGAGGGAGGGAGGGAGGGAGGAGGAGGGGAGGGAGGGAGGAGGAGGGAAGGGAGGGAGGGAGGAAGGAAGGGAGAGAACCCCAAGAATTCCAACATGGAAGCATAGTCAGATGACAGAGCTGCCTCTTCATGCCCTAGTGCCACTTGAGAAGCACCTAGTACGTGACAGGCCTTGGGCCAATACTTTGCTCACATATTTCCATTTTTCCTTGTAACTAACAGGTCCATATGATATATTGAGCACTTGAGAAAAACAAGGCTCTCAGGGTTTAAGGCTATGAAGCTCATCATCTACATCACCAGAAGTTCATGATGTCGCCACCATCTGCATTTCTTTCAACCTGTTTCTCCGAAGTGTGATCTGGGGCACCTCTTATACCTTACATTCCATGGTCCTCAGATCCCAGAAATTTTCTACAGGGGGTGAGCACAGACACCTCTACCCCAGCAGTGTCTTTATCAGTTCCCCCAATACTTCCTGGGTCCCCTATTCTTCAGAGCCTTTGTCCGAGTCTAAGGCTATGTCCGTCCACCATGGGCTTGTCTCCCCCATGTACAGAAAGACATGAAGATCCCCAGAAGGGAAGATAAAACAAAATAAAATGCTGGTTCAATTAGTCAAAAGAAAGAAAAGTATGTTAATGTATTTTCCATTATTTGAGGAAGCCAGTCTCTATGACAGGATATGAGTTTCAGCAAAGCAGTTTAGTCTCTCATACTAAATGATTTTGGCAGTAACAGTGGCTGGCATTCAAGCTTGCCAGGACTTCCTAGATGCATAGACTGG